>NW_020173758.1:8494856-8575747 GCF_003031525.2 Neophocaena asiaeorientalis asiaeorientalis
TTTTGGTTTGATTGATCTTTCTTTCTTTCCTTCTTTCTTTTTTTAAATTAATTTTTAATTTGTTTATTTTAATAATTTTTTAAATTTTAATAACTTATTTTCTTTCTTTCTCTCTTTCTTCTCTCTCTCTTTATCTCTCTCTCTCTTTCTTTCTTTTTTCCCTTCTTTCTTTCTTTATTTTTTCCTCCCTTTTCTTCTGAGCCATGTGGCTGACAGGGTCTTGGTGCTCCAGCTGCATGTCAGGCCTGTGCCTCTGAGGTGGGAAGGCTGAGTTCAGGACATTGGTCCACCAGAGACCTCCTGGCTCCACGTAATGTCAAACAGCAAAAGCTCTCCCATAGATCTTCATCTCAACACTAAGACCCAGCTCCACTCAACGAACACCAAACTCCAGTGCTGGATACCCTATGCCAAATAACTAGCAAGACAGGAACACAAGCCTACCCATTAGCAGAGAGGCTGCCTAAAATCATAATAAGGTCAGAGACACCCCCAAAACACACCTCTGGATGCAGTCCTGTCCACCAGAAAGACAAGATACAGCCTCATCCACCAGAACATGGGCACCAGTCCCCTCCACCAGGAGGCCTACACAACCAACTGAAGCAACCCCGCCCACTGGGAGCAGACACCAAAAACAACGGGAATGACTGACCTGCAACCTGTGAAAAGGAGACCCCAAACACAGTAAGTTAAGCAAAAGGAGAAGACAGAAAAAACGGAGCAGATGAAGGAACAAGGTAAAAAAACCATCAGACCAAACAAATGAACAGTAAATAGGCAGTCTACCTGAAAACGAATTCAGAGTAATGATAGTAAAGATGATCCAAAATCTTGGAAATAGAATGGAGAAATTACAAGAACCATTTAACAAGGACCTAGAAGAACTAAAGAGCAAACAAACAATGGTGAATAACACAATAAATGAAATTTAAAATCCTGTAGAAGGGATCAATAGCAGAATAACTGAGGCAGAAGGATGAATAAGTGACCTTGAAGATAGAATAGTGGAAATAAATACCACAGAGCAGAATAAAGAAAAAAGAATGAAAAGAATTGAGGAGTCTCAGAGACTTCTGGGACAACATTAAATGCACCAACATTCGAATTATAGGGGTCCCAGAAGAAGAATAGAAAAAGAAGGGTCTGAGAAAATATTTGAACAGATTATAGTTGAAAACGTCCCTAATATGGCAAAGGAAATAGTCAATAAAGTCCAAGAAGGTCAGAGAGTCCCATAAAGGATAAATCCAAGGAGAAACTTGCCAATACACATATTAATCAAACTATCAAAAATTAAATACAAGGAAAAATATTAAAAGCAACAAGGGAAAAACAAAAAAATAATATACAAGGGAATTCCCATAAAGTAAACAACTGATCTTTCAGCAGAAACTCTGCAAGCCAGAAGGGAGCAGCAGGGCATATTTAAAGTGATGAAAGGGAAAAACCTACAAAGAAGATTACTCTACCCAGCAAGGATCTCATTCAGATTCAACAGAGAAATTAAAAACTTTATGGACAAGCAAAACCCAAGAGAATTCAGCACCATCATACCAGCTTTACAACAAATGCTAAAGGAACTCCTCTAGGCAGGAAACACAAGACAAGGAAAAGACCTACAATAAACCCAAAACAATTAGGAAAATGATAATAGGTACATACATATCAATAATTACCTTAAATGTAAATGGATTAAATGCTCCAACCAAAAGACATAGACTGGCTGAATGGATACAAAAACAAGAGCCATCTATATGCTGTCTAAAAGAGACCCAGTTCAAACCTAGGGACACACACAGAGTGAAAGTGAGGGGATGGAAAAAGATATTCCATGCAAATGGAAATTAAGAGAAAGCTGGCAAGGCAATTCTCATATCAGACAAAATAGACTTTAAAATAAAGAATATTACAAAAGACAAAGAAGGACACTACATAATGATCAAGGGATCAATCCAAAAAGATGATATAACAATTGTAAATATCTATGCACCCAAAATAGGAGCACCTCAATACATGAGGCAAATGTTAACCGCCATAAAAGGGGAAATCAACAGTAACACAATCATAGTAGGGGACTTTAACACCACACTTTCACCAATGGACAGACCATCCAAAATGAAAATAAATAAGGAAACACAAGCTTTAGATGGTACATTAAACAAGATGGACTTAATTGATATTTATAGTACATTCCATCCAAAAACAACAGAACACACTTTCTTCTCAAGTGCTCATGGAACATTCTCTAGCATAAATCATATCCTGGGTGACAAATCAAGCCTTGGTAAATTAAGAAAATTGAAATCGTATCAAGTATCTTTTCCGACCACAACCCTATGAAACTAGATATCAATTACAGGAAAAGTCTATAAAAAATACAAATACTTGGAGGCTAAGCAATGCACTACTAAATAACCAATAGATCACTGAAGAAATCAAAGAGGAAATCAAAAAACACCTAGAAAAAAATGACAATGAAAAACACCACAACCAAAAACCTATGGGATGCAGCAAAAGCAGTTATAAGAGGGAAGTTTATAGCAATACAATCCTACCTCAAGAAACAAGAAACATCTCAAATAAGCAACTTAGTCTTACAACTGAAGCAGTTAGAGAAAGAAGAACAAAAATTCCCTAAAGTTAGCAGAAGGAAAGAAATCATAAAGATTAGATCAGAAATAAATGAAGGAAACAATAGCGGAGATCAATAAAAGTAAAAGCTGGTTCTTTAAGAAGATAAACAAAATTGATAACCATTAACCAGACTCATCAAGAAAAAAAGGGAGAAGACTGAAATCAATAAAATTAGAAATGAAAACAGAGAGGGAACAACTGACACTGCAGAAATACAAAAGATCATGAGAGATTACTACAAGAAACTGTATGCCAATAAAATGGACAACCTGGAAGAAATGGACAAATTCTTAGAAAAGAAGGTTGTGCTTTTTCTTAGAAAAGCACTGAACCAGGAAGAAACAGAAAATATAAACAGACCAATCACAAACAGTGAAATTGAAACTGTGATTAAAAATCTTCCAACAAACAAAACCCAGGACCAGATGGCTTCACAGACGAATTCTATCAAACATTTAGAGAAGAGCTAACACCTATCCTTCTCAAACTCTTCCAAAATACAGCAGAAAAAGGAGCACTCCCAAACTCATTCTACAAGACCACCATCACCCTGATACCAAAACCAGACAAGATGTCACAAAAAAAAGAAAACTACAGGCCAATATCACTGATAAACATAGATGCAAAAATCCTCAACAAAATACTAGCAAACAGAATCCAATAGCACATGAAAAGGATCATACACAATGATTAAGTAGGGTTTATCCCAAGAATGCAAGGATTCTTCAATATATGCAAGTCAATCAATGTGATATACCATATTAACAAACTGAAGGAGAAAAACCATATGATCAACCTAATAGATGTAGAAAAAGCTTTTGATAAAATTCAACACCCATTTATGATAAAATCCCTCCAGAAAGTAGGCATAGAGGGAACTTTCCTCAACATAATAAAGGCCATGTATGAGAAACCCACAGCTAACATTGTTCTCAATGGTGATAGACTGCAACCATTTCCACTAAGATCAGGAAGAAGACAAGGTTGCCCACTCTCACCACTATTATTCAACACAATTTTGGAAGTTTTGGCCACAGCAATCAGAGAAGAAAAAGAAATAAAAGGTATCCAGGGCTTCTCTGGTGGTGCAGTCATTGAGAGTCCACCTGCCGATACAGGGGACACTGGTTAGTGCCCCAGTCTGGGAAGATCCCACATGCCGCAGAGTGGCTGGGCCCGTGAGCCATGGTCGCTGAGCCTGCACGTCCAGAGCCTGTGCTCCGCAACAGGAGAGGCCACAACATTGAGAGGTCCATGTACCACAAAAAAAAAGGTATCCAAATTAGAAAACAGATGGAGAAATATACCATGTTCTTGGATTGGAAGAATCAACATTGTGAAAATGACTATACTACCTAAAGCAATCTACAGATTCAATGCAATTCCTATCAAACTACCAATGGCATTTATCACAGAACTAGAACAAAAAATTTCACAATTTGTATAGAAACATGAAAGATCCTGAATAGCCAAAGCAATTTTGAAAAAGAAAAATGGAGCTGGAGGAATCAGCCTCCTGGACTTCAGACTATACCACAAAGCTACAGTAATCAAGGCAGTGTGGTACTGGCACAAAAACAGAAAAATATATCAATGGACCAGGATTGAAAGCCCAGGGATAAGCCCATGCACATATGGTCACCTTATCTTTGATAAAGGAGGCAAGAATATACAATGGAGAAAAGACAGCCTCTTCAATAAGTGGTGCTGGGAAAACTGGACAGCTACATGAAAAAGAATGAAATTAGAACACTCCCTAACACCATACACAAAAGACAGAGAAAAGTACCATATGCTAACACATATATATGGAATCCCCCTCCAAAAAAAATTGGTTCTGAAGAACCTAGCAGCAGGACAGGAATAAAGACACAGATGTAGAGAATGGACTTGAGGACATGGGAAGTGAGATGGGTAAGCTGGGATGAAGTGAGAGAGTGGCATTGACTTATAAACACTACCATATGTAAAATTGATAGCTAGTGGAAAGCAGCTGCATTGCACAGTGTGACCACTTAGATGGGTGGGATAGGGAGGGTCGGAGGGAGACACAAGAGGGAGGAGATATGGGAATATATGTATATGTATAGCTGATTCACTTTGTTATAAAGCAGAAACTAACAAACCATTGTAAGGCTATTATACTCCAATAAAGATGTTAAAAAATAGAAATTGAACAGAAAGAATAAAAAGTCCTGATGAGTGTAAAAAAAAATGAGTTTTGGTTTTGTTGTTTTTCTCTATTTCTTTGTGGTTTTAATTTCATTGATTTTCGATCTTTTTAAAATTTTCTTTTATCTTGTTAGTTTTAGGTTTAATTTTCTCTTCTTTCTGTAGATTCCTTAAGTAAGAATTTATTTTCTAAAATATACATTTAATGCCTTAAACTTTCCTGTAAACACCACATCCTTAAAGATTCTGTGATTCTGCTGTACCTCACAAATTTTCATAAATTGTATTTTCATTTTCATTTAATACAAAATACTTTAAAAAATTCTTCTTGGGACTTCTTCTTTGACCCTTGTATTTTTTGGAATGTTGATTACTTTCCAAATATTTGGGGCTTTTTCCTGATATCTTTATGTTATTGATTTTTTAATTTAATTCCATTATAGTCTGAGAATATATTTTGTATGATTCACATTCTTTTCCTTAAGAAACCAGAAATAAAGCTACCATATGAAACTGCAATCCCACTACTGGGCATATATGCAGAGAAAAATATGGTCCAAAAGGATATATGCACCCTGATGTTCATTGCAGCACTGTTTACAATAGCAAGACATGGAAACAACCTAAATGTCCATCAACAGAGGAATGGATAAAGAAAATGTGGTACATATATACAATGGAATATTACTGAGCCACGAAAAAGAATGAAATAATGCCATTTGCAGCAACATGGATGGACCTAGAGATTGTCATACTGATTGAAGTCTTCAGATAGAGAAAGAGAAATATCATATGATATCCCTTATATGAGGAATCTAAAAAAAAAATGATACAAACTCATTTGGAAATGGAAACAGACTCATAGACTTAGAAAACAAACTTATGTTTATCAAGGCGGAAGGGTGGGGGAGAAGGATAGTTAGGGAGTTTGGGATCAACATGTATACACTGCTATATTTAAGATGGATAACCAATAAGGACCTACTGTATAGCACAGGGAAATCTGCTCAATGTTATGTGGCAGCCTGATGGGAGGACAGTTTGGGGGAGAATAGATACATGTATATGTATGGCTGAGTCGCTTTGCTGTGCACCCGAAAGTATCACAACATTGATAACCAGCTATACCCCAATATAAAAAAAAAGTTCAAAATAAATAAATAAATACAGACAGTATTTTTAGAGCATAATATTAAGAATATAGGTTAAGAAACAATTCATTTTAAATTCCATATTTCCTACTTCTTGATTAGATGACTTTGCAGGAAATAAACTCTCTTGGCCTCAGCTGATTCATCTATAAATGAAGAAAATAATACTACCTCATTTGGTTGTTGTAAGAATTAAATAATAGATATAAAGCACTTAAAAGACTGGTTATGTATATATTTATCTATCTATGACTCAGTAAATATTAACTCTTACCTGTTATTATTCTTGTTTTCCACACACACTCCCAGATATGATAAAGCTTAACTAATGTCATCTGTTTACAATCTCTGAAGGGCCAAAAATTCCTTGGTGAGGTTGTAACTGTGTTTCTTCTGAATTAGGCATCCTTAGAACATATATCCTTAGAAAGGGTGTGAATGATGATGGCCTGAGCTACACATTACTACACACTAAGAGTGACCTGCCATGTGTTTACTAGTTAGCAAGAATTCCTGCAGGTATCATTGCTAATATTCAACCTGTAACTTACTATGCAGCCTGACCCTTTATAAATGGTTTGCTTATTTTTAGTCAGGGGGGACTCTTAAGAATTAATCACCTTTTATTTACTCTGGAAGCATAAAAGTTACTTGGGAATTCCCTTACTAAATTTCCCTCATTTCAAAAATAGCTGAATAATCCCAGTTGAACATTTTTTATTTTTGAATGAGCATATCTATCCCAGGTAAATCTAAAGCATTTATTTCTGAATGAAAACTTCTATCCCAAGTTTATTTAATATAAACTTTTGTGCAGTTCTCTAGATACATCTTCAATTGCCATAACCCACTGCAAAGGGCAATAAACGACACCTAGTTTTTTTTTTTTCTAGAAAAATTTTTGACACAGTTACTAAAGTTTTCTTAAAAATGAGTTGAAAAAGATACGCATAGTTTCAGAGAAGCATTCAGGGTGTAAAGAACATTGTTCTTATGAGTATTCAAGAAAATAGTAATTTGGACATGAGGAAAAATGAAAGGGAAAAGGTTTTAGGCAAGAAATACTTTGTAAATTACTAATTGCACAAGAGACCAAACAATGCCAATAAAGATATATTCTTTTTTTTAAATATAAACATTTATTTATTTTTGGCTACATTGGGTCTTTGTTGCTGCGTGCAGGCTTTCTCTAGTTGTGGAGAGCGGGGACTACTCTTTGTTACAGTGCATGGGCTTCTCATTGTGGTGGCTTCTCTTCTTGCTGAGCAGGGCTCTAGGCGCACTGGCTTCAGTAGTTGTGGCGTGCAGGCTCAGTAGTTGTGGCTCGTGGGCTCTAGAGCTCAGGCTCAGTAGTTGTAGTGCATGGGATTAGTTGCTCTGTGGCATGTGGGATCTTCCTGGACCAGGGCTCGAACCCATGTCCCCTGCATTGGCAGGCAGATTTTTAACCACTGCGCCACCAGGGGAGTCCTAAATATATATTCTTGAGAATATCTCCCGACTCCAACTTGTCATCTCTAATCCTGACTTTGAGTACTTTTTGAAATTTATTTTGTGATACATGATATCTCCATTACAAATTCTGATACATTTGCATTCTATTATCTGTGAGATAGTATTACTAAAATAATAATTTATTCTACACATAAGAAAAGTGAATATATTTATGAGGCTCTAAATTTTTTAAAGTGCAAAATGTGCCTACATAAAGCAGAAAAATGAAAGCATGTTCAATACATTCATTATTAAACAAGACAGACAGCATTTGAGGGCATCCTCTGATTTCAGAAGGTAATTTGTTATGCTTCTCTTGACTTTTGCAAAGTGATGGATCCAAAGATCAATTTTTTTGAATTTTCTGTAGCAAAGAAAAAAAACTCTTTCAAGGCCATGGCTGATTTAAGGTTAGTTAGATATCGTTTGCTGCAAAACAAATCCCAAAATTTAGTGGCATAAAACAATTACCATTTTATTATGCATACAGCTTTATGGATCAGACATTCAGACATGCACAGGTTGGATGACTTGTCTGTGCTCCATGATGTCTGGGGTCTGAGATGAGAAGACTGAAATAGTTGGAAGTAACTTGACAGGCTGGGGACTGGAATCATCTGGATGCATTTTCACTCATTTATCTTGTGCCAGTGATGGGATGACTCAAATTTGGGTTTAGCTGGAACTGTCAACCAGAATGTCTTTATGTGGCTTTTCCATGTAACAAGGGCTTCTTCCTAATGGCATGGCAACCTCAGAGTAGTAAGACTTCTTACATGATGACTCAGGGCTCCAAGAAGAAGTGTTCCAGATAACAAGATGAAACTGTTCGGTCTTTCATGAGCTTGTACACTATATTCTACTGGTTGAAGCAGTCACAAGCTTGCCCAGATTCAAAGAGAGGTGATAATAGACCACACATCATGATGAGATAAAGCATCACATCAAATAATTTGTTTTATGTTTTAAAACTGCCACAGTCCTAAGTCCTTGAGAGGCTATCCTCACCGCTTTTGAGGTATGGTACATTTGCAACACAAAACATTTCAGAACACTTGGTGTTTCTAGAGTTAGAATATTAAATATTCTAGATGAATTCTAGCTATTACAGTATTAAATAACAATTTCTATTCTCTTCAATTATCTGCTATACCTAATAATTTAAAGAACAAGGTCTATGTTTAAAATATTACTAGGTAGACAGGGATTTCTAAATATGTCTTGTAAACAGATGTTTTCATTTAATACAGATTGCTGGGACTTCCCTGGCCATCCAGTGGTTAAGACTTCGCCTTCCAATGCAGGGGATGAGGGTTTGATCCCTGGTCAGGGAGCTAAGATCCCACATACCTCGCGACCAAAACCCCAAAACATAAAACAGAAGTAATACTGTAATAAATTCAATAAAGACTTTAAAAAATATAATAATACAGATTGCTGTATCCAAGTCAGTAAAATACAATAGTATTTGAACTGTCATACTGCTTTTTCATGCGTTCTGGAACCTGGAAATACTCTCTTTTGGATAATTGCCATTACAATGATATTTGTTAAAACGGAATTCCACATACACTTCAAAAGCTGACAAAGTACTGAATGCAACATGTTAATGGAATGAATAAAAACAGAGAGCAGTGTATTTGCCATTGGTAAGTCTCATTTAAAGGTACTATGTCTAGGATGGAATTTTATAGTTCAAGAGAATAACAGGGAATTGGAAGAGTATACAAAGAAATCAACCAAAATGATGATTTGGAAAACATAACACTGTTTTTAAATGTTTAAATTATGAGGAATATTTTCCATTAATTAATCTTTTACATTATATAATATTTTTGTTGTATTTAAGTCATTTAATATGTGTATGTCACATTGGACTTTTACAAAAGCACTGACATTTTTTATGTATCAGAGAAATGAAATCAAACAGACAAATGCAGACAGTTAGGGGAAGAGTCAGGAGAAGAATTTTACACAAGATCACATGATATTAACATCACCTTGAAGACTGAATAATTATGATCCTTTTAAGAATTCAGAAAAAATTTTTGTGTCATAAGTCTCCACAGCAAAATAAATATGTTTTTACCTCTAGGGGAGAAAAAAAATGTTAAGGAAAAATAATTAAATGCCATAGAACTACTTATGTTAGGATTGTTTATACAAACTAATAACTTGGGCTCAAAAGAGTATGAAAACACTTGCAACATCTCAGAATATAGACTTCTAAAAACATGCTTGTAGAGATTTTTTACTAGGCTGCACTTCTTCCTGAAAATTGATTTAAATGAGAGTGAGGGAATAAAATAGGTTTAAACCTACAAGGACAAAGGAAAAGGGAATAGACATAACAACAAACATGGCATGTCAATAAAATTCTGAAAGCCAGAAAATGGATGGAAAGTGGTGCTTGATTTAGAAGACTGGGAAACATAAAATCTAGGTCTACAGGAAAGAAACCAATAAGTAAGATTTTCATGTCAGACTCCACTAAGGTTTAGGGCTTCGAGGCACCAGGTACAACTAATGAAAAGATGTTGGTCAGTTTGGAAGTTTATAAGAAATCTTTACACCCTCTGGGTCTTGCCCTTGTTTGAAGAAACAGTAAATTCCCTAACTAAACCCAGCAAAAGTATATGAAAAGATTTACCTAGACAATCTCTATATTCAGTGATAAAAGCAAAAACTAAGAGTGAGCACGAAACACTGTTCTTAAAAAACAAAACAAAACAAAACTGGATGATTAAGTAAATGTTAATATAAAAGTTCCCTTCTGCCCCTAGATTCTCAAAAGCCCTCATTGCAGGGCTTCCCTGGTGGCGCAGTAGTTGAGAGTCCGCCTGCCGATGCAGGGGACACGGGTTCGTGCCCCGGTCCGGTAAGATCCCACATGTTACGGAGCAGGTGGGTCCGTGAGCCATGGCCACTGAGTCTGTGCGTCCGGAGCCTGTGCTCCACGATGGGAGAAGCCACAACAGTGAGAGGCCTGCGTACCGCAAACAAACAAACAAACAAACAAAAAGCCCTCATTGCATTACTTTGTGGGAATTGAGGCTTGGGGAAAGGGAAAAGGAAAATGATGATCTGGCTACTGTTATTGCTCTGAGTAGTAAATTGTCCTTTTTCTCTGACCCAGTAGTTTTGTGTCTTCTACCAGAGTCCATGAAAATGAGGCATGCTAATGTGTTTGCTTAAATTTGGGGTAAAATATCAGCCCCTTCACAGTTCTTAGCGATCATCAATTACAAAACAGAAACCAAGGCTCAGAGAGGTGAGGGGATTTGCTAATGCCACACAGCAAATAGAGAGCGAAGCTTGGTTATGAACTTCCTGTGTGACTGCAACTTCAAGAATTTGAGTTACTGCTTTTGAGAAGGGAAACCTGGCAAAAGGGATTCAGGGACAGAGATTTATCTGTGTATCACTTTCAGGTGAGATATAGCTGGCTTTCTGTGGTATGACTGTTAAGAATTACCCACATATGTTTTTTAACATTCTTTTTTATTTTTTAAATTTAATTTAATTAATTTATTTTTTATACAGCAGTTAGTTTGTATTAGTTTATACAGTTTACAGCAGTTTATTAGTTATCTATTTTATATATATTAGCATATATATGTCAATCCCAATCTCTTAGTTCATTCCCCCCTAACCACTTTTCCCCCTTGGTGTCCATACATTTGTTCTCTACATGAGTAGTGCTCCATTGTATATATGTACCACATCTTCTTTACCTATTCATCTGTCAATGGGCATTTAAGTTGCTTCCATGACCTGGATGTTATAAATAGTGTTGCAATGAACATTGGGGTTCATCTGTCTTTTTGAATTATGGTTTTCTCTGGGTATATGCCCAGTAGTGGGATTGCTGGATCATATGATAATTCTATTTGTAGTTTTTTAAGGAACCTCCATACTGTTCTCCATAGTGGCTGTATCCATTTACATTCCCACCAACAGTAGTCTGAAGTTAGGGAGTCTGGTTCCTCCAGCTTCGTTTTTTTCCCTTAAGATTGCCTTGGCTATTCAGGGTCTTTTGTGTCTCCATACAAATTTTAAGATTTTTTTTGTTCTAGTTCTGTAAAAAATGCCATTGGTAGTTTGATAGGGATTGCATTGAATCTGTAGATTGCTTTGGGTAGTATAGTCATTTTCACAATATTGATTCTTCCAATCCAAGAACATGGAATACTGGTATATCTCTCCATCTGTTTGTGTCATCTTTGATTTCTTTCAACAGTATCTTATAGTTTTCTGAGTACAGGTCTTTTACCTCCTTAGGTAGGTTTATTCCTAGGTATTTTATTCTTTCTGCTGCAGTGGTGAATGGGATTGTTTCTTTAATTTCTTTTTCTGATCTTTCGTTGTTAGTGTATAGGAATGCAAGAGATTTCTGTGCATAAATTTTGTATCCTGCAACTTTACCAAATTCATTGATTAGCTCTAGTAGTTTTCTGGTGGCATCTTTAGGATTCTCTATGTATAGTATCATGTCATCTGCAAACAGTGACAGTTTTACCCACGAATTTTCCAGAAGAGTAAGTTTTACCTACCTTTAAAGCAAGTGACACTCTAAGAATGATCTTCTTTAAAATCAGCAATGAACCCTCAGACCGTGAATTTTTCTTAGGTACCATTACAATATGCTCTTTCTTTTGAGATATTTCTGGATGGCATTGCTTATAACAGTGAGGTATTAAAGCAATGTGATTAAGCAACCCCAGTCTTTATGATCCTTAGCTTCACAGCAAGAGTGGCAAGTGTTTAGGCTGAACAGACAATAAGAATTAAGCTTAAAAAACCACAGCGTGATTTCAAACATGTGAAGTTGCTGCTGCCGACTAATGGTTAGCCTTGCCCAACATCTGTTTTTCCTACTTCTTCTGATTCCCTTCCAACTATGGGAACCACAGGAATTGACTCCAGGCAAACAATGCCCTGGACGTGTGATGGTAATCTTTGCCACAAAATAAATGAGCTGGTCTGGAAAACCTCACTTTCAGAAGGAGACTCACTTTTCTTAATATATTCTAATCTTTTCCTGAGATACCTACTTCGTAGAACTCATCAGTGAAGTTGTGGACTGGGTGAAAAAGAGGAGAGATATATAATATTTCCTAGAAAATCTAGAAAAGTACATTCATCTGAATATTATTTTTTCGGTTGTTTTTGTTTCAAGTTCTTAACACAGTGCTGGAGAAAGAGGTTTAGCAATCTAAAATATATATATATATATATATATATATATAACTGAATCACTTTGCTATATACCTGAAACTAAAAAATTCAAATCTACCTTGGTAGCATAAATTCTACCAATCTCTACTAGCTTCTCAGAGCACTTGAGGGAACCCAGCAGCTGCAGGAGGTTGGGAGAAATAGAGCAGAGATAGACACTCTCTTGCTGGTCTCTCCTCAGCTACAGTCTCAGCTCCCAACTCTGTTTTATAGTTATGGAAACAGAGGCTCTAGATATCTGAGCATCAAGATATGCAATTAATAAGTGGCAGACTCCAGATTCAAATCCAACAGACTGTAACCTCCAAAGAGTAATGTTTCTATTTCTTTATGCTGTTCTCCCATTGGAAAATGCCTTAAGGGGCGAGAAGGACAAAGAACAGTAACATGCAATAAACAACACCAAAACCCAAATTTTCCTCATTTTGAAGTTTTCCTCAGTTGAGCCTATTTAGTCCCCAAAACTCAAAAGAATAATGAAAGGTAAGTAGAAACCACAGATTATTTAAGAGCAAATTAGGGTCAAATCAAAATCTTCAATATGACACTTTTTCACTGAGATCTTCTTCAATTTTTTTTTTCTCATAGGAAAAGCACTATGCAGATGAATGTAAGAACTATGCTTATCCATGTCTATTAGTATGTAAGTATCATGAGATCAAGGTATTTATGTTAGATGCTGGTATATCATCAGTACCTGGCATGGTGTTGGTCATCTAGTAAATTATCAATAGCTGTAAGTTAAATATGTGAATAAATGAAAGAGTGCTTTAATCATCAGTTTTTATACTCAAGTTCAACTTCAGATAGTTCTATCTATGGACTCATTCCCAAAAAAGTTGTGGACTATAAGGATCACACCTGGAAGTATATTAGAAAATCCTTCTTTACTAGTGGGTAAAGTCTAGGATTCATCTTGTGGCCTTCTTAGGTGTAGCATGACCTCATGATTTACGTTTAAGCCATGCTGAGCCAGCTAAGCAGCATGTTTCTACTTTAACCTCCACTGTGTAAGTCATACCTACATGAATCTTACCTTTGGGATCAGAAATCTATCCTATTGCATAGAAAACAAACTTACGGTTACCAAAAGGGAAAGGGCAGAAGGAATAAACTAGGATTAACAGATACACACTGCTATATATAAAATAAACAACAAGATCCTACTGTATGGCACAGGAAACTATATTCAATATCTTGTAATAACCTATAAAGAAAAAGAATCTGAAAAAGAACATACATATGCATATATAGCTGAATCACTTTGCTGTACACCTGGAGCTAATACAATATAAATCAACTATATTTTGATTAAAAGTTGTTTTGAAAAAAACTGTCCTATTGCATAAAGCTTTGATCTCCAGTCTATCTTTATCTTCTTTCCACAAAGGCTGGACTGATCCTGTGTTCCAGCAACTGACTGGTTTGCTACCTTGCTAGAGACACCAACAACTACACCTTACTCATCTTCTGGAACCTATTATATAACATGCAAAGATTTATATTATTTAATGTATTTAAACTTTTTCTTAAATTGTACATTCTTCAAAAGCAATGACTTTTGCATTTTTAATCCATGTATTGAGTGCTGTGCTATCACTATAATATACATCCAACAAATGCTTGTTCATGGACTAAACACTGATTGCACTAGCAATTTTCCTCTGATATACAGTATGATAAAACTGAGAATTTAATATTTCAGTATAGTAATTCAAAATAACCATAATGAATTTGACATTGGTATTTCTGATTTCAACCTATGTGTTTAAAAAAACAATATCATAATTTTATTTAACCTAGTTCCCACTGCTCATAATACTATTTTCTTAGCTTTCTCATCAAAGACATCCATTTGAGAACTATTCAGCAGGCAATTTAGTTTACATAAGTAGCCTTAATACAGTTCTGAATAAAGCAATTCATGTGATCAATTCCTTAATCCTCATAAAATGTGCTCAGAAAAAAAGGAAGAAAAAATAAAATTTCAAAAGGACTTCTCTGATGTGTAAAATTTAGAAAGCTATTAACTCAACAGCTAGTTTTTAAAGACAACAAATACTTATTAAACATCTTTGAAGTGCGTAATATAGCATTAACTCCTGTGAAGGAGATAAATGAGTTAAAAAGAAATGATTTCTACCTCTGTAGTGCTTAGGCACCATTTGCATAGTATATATATATAACTTTAAGATAACAACATTTGTACCTACTTTAGTCAGCTTGTACTGCAATAACAAATAACCATAGACTAAGTGGCTTAAATAACAAACATTTATTTCTCACAGTTCTGGAGGCTGAGAAGTTCAAGATTAAGGTGCCAGCCCATTTGATTTTTGGTGAGAGCCTTCTTCCAGGTTTGTAGATGGCTCTCTTCTCAATGTATCCTCATATGGCAGAGAGAGAGAAAGGAAGCAAGTTCTCTTGTGTCTCTTTTTCTAAGAGCACTAATCCCATTATGAGAGCTCCACTCTCATGACCTAATCACCCCCCAAAGGCTGCATCTCCATCACAGTAGGGATTAGGGCTCCAAAACATGATTTTGAGGGACACAAACTTTCAGTCCATAGCAGTACACCAATTAAAGTTTCAGATAAATAAGAGTTCAGTATAGACTGGAGAAGATTCTTCCTGTGAACATAAGAATTAACCTTAAGCGTTTTGAGGTGAATATAAATAGAGTTGGGGAGATTATTTAATCATGGGGAACAGGAACACTAGCACATATACAAGGAAAGGAAAGTTGGATATTTTCTGAAAATGAGTCAGTACAGATTGTAGTGCAGTTCAAATGATGTCAATGTTGCTGTGTTGTCTCTATTGAAAGTGCATCTTCAGAGAGAGGGGGTGGAGGTGGAGACTGATTAGCAAAAACACGGTGCTTACTAGACACATAATGCATCTTCCAAAAAGGTGTATTTTATTAGCCAAGAATTAAGCAGGAAATAGGTTGAAAAGAGTTTAATAAAGGAATTGTCTACAGGAGTGTGAGAGTTTAAAGGAACAAAAAAAAAAGGTTGGTGGGCTTCCCTGGTGGCGCAGTGGTTGGGGGTCCGCCTGCCGATGCAGGGGACATGGGTTCGTGCCCCGGTCTGGGAAGATCCCACATGCTGCGGAGCGGCTGGGCCTGTGAGCCATGGCCGCTGAACCTGTGCGTCCGGAGCCTGTGCTCCGCAACGGGAGAGGCCACAGCAGTGAGAGGCCCGCGTCCCGCAAAAAAAAAAAAAAAAAAAAAAAAAAAAGAGGTTGGTGAACTACCCAGGTACTAGCGACGGTGGGAAGCCATTACCACACCTAAACCTAATATGGCAAGGGGAGGGAATGCTGTTACTCTTATGAAAACCCAGTGAGAAATGTAGCCTTAGAAGAGGACCTCCAGATGGAAGTCACAAATAGAAGAATGAAGCTACTGGCAAAGCCACTACCTGGCCAGGGCTGGGATAACTTTAAGTGCACAGATCACTTCTGTTTCTCTCCCTCTTCCATTTTCTATTGTTTCCGCTTGTTAAACCAGTGGTTCTCAACAGAGGCAATTTTGCCCCCTGCCCCAGGATGTTTGGCAATGTCTGGAGACATCTGTGATTGCCATTACTGGAGGACATGTTATGACATCTAGTGGGTAGAGGCCAATGGTACTGCTAAATATCTTACAATAGGTAGGACAGACCCCCTCAACAAAAAATTATCCAGCTCCAAATGTCAGCAGTATCCAGGTTGAGAAACTCTGTTGAAATACCCAAATTTAGTTGGAAGCCAGAGGGTAAAGAGGCTGATTGATACATTCCATTGGCATCAGCCTTTTGGGACACAGAGTAGTGTAGAGAAGAGTTGAGAAAGAATATGTGGGTGGAGAGCTGTCAAACAGAGCATGAGTGAATAAGTTCAATTTTTTTCTACGTATTTGTTTTCAAAATACTCAGCTAGCTTGATAAAAATATGATAACATGTTTAAAAGTTTTGCTATATGATGTAATAGGGCATTTGTTGCAACATCTTGTAATTTAACATGTCAGTTTTAAAAGAGAATTAATTTTAAAAGATAATTGAGTTATCTTTAAGCTTCAAAAGCCTTAACCCTGTAGTCAGGACAAAATAAGCGGAAAAAACTATAAAATATACTTAAGGAAATGGGTCAATCAATAGCTTACTGAATTGTTCCAACTTAGAAAATACATTTAATATAGTTAATTTTTGAATTTAATTTTACATCGAGGAATAACTGTGTACCTGGTATTTTCCCTTCAAATAACATACTTGCTTAAATATAGAGGGAAAAACATATAGAAAGATGAAGTCATGTTTCCAAACCGAATCAAAGTGACTTATAGCAGTACTGGAAGAGGGCCTTTACTTTCTGTCTTTTATTACAAATGTAATTCTCAAATCCTTTCCTCCCAACTACTTAAATCAAAATTATATGATGGTCTTTGTTATGAGATTTTTTTTGTTTTTATGGGTTTTTTTTGTGGTACGCAGGCCTCTCACTGTTGTGGCCTCTCCCGTTGCAGAGCACAGGCTCTGGACGTGCAGGCTCAGCGGCCATGGCTCACGGGCCTAGCCACTCCGCAGCATGTGGGATCTTCCTGGACCGGGGCATGAACCCGTGTCCCCTGCATCAGCAGGCGGACTCTCAACCACTGTGCCACCAGGGAAGCCCTGTTATGAGGCTTTTTTAAATTTTATTTTTCTATGTTATGTCCAAGTGATACTAAAATAAAATGAAAAATTAATTATCTTCACTTTTTTTACATCAAATATTTGGAATACATCTAGATATAGGGCAACATGCTTCATTGATCAAGAGGTTTCCTTCATTTGTAGATATTTAGAATCGTGTATAAGTTCATTGTGTGTCTAGAACGCCATCAGAATCAGAGTTTTGACTAGCATATAAAGAAGTAATAACATAATTTCCAAAAATGCATTTAAAAATTTAGTTCAGAAGCTCAGTATTTCACTGGCAAGTGATTGATGTAAAATACAACTTTTGCAACAAAAGAACTGTTGTGTGGATAAAAAAGCAGTTCTAGTAGTCTAAGCCAATCAACTTTATAATATACAGTTCAGACTGTATAACTTTTTTATATACAGTTCAGACTGCTTTATAGCCAGCAATTCTTTCATATATATTTAAATTTCAAGAGGTTAATTGTTTGACTGCACCTTCATCTCAGCTCTGATAACTGAAGTAGGTGGTACTAAGCCCAGCAACTCACTCATTACAGCCCTGAAATGATTTATTTTACACCCTTAAAACAAACTCTTCCAGCTCCTCAACTGTGGTTTACCATGTGTGAATGCAGCCTCTGTGAATGAGTAGGGACTACATAATTTAGTTGCAAAAGAATAACCATTATGACATTCAGATCCTTATCATTATGTTGCATTTCCTGTGCTTATTTAACAGTAGTTGGTAGACCTGCTCTTATAACAGCTCAACAAAATAAAACCTTCAAAGTATCAATCATAAAACCCCATATTTTGTTTCGTGTGTGGAGATTTTAGACGTTTATTAGAAATCCTTACTTTTTGCAAGTAACACATAGAGTTAGCTTCATGTATAATTGTTAATTAGATAAAATGTCTTCAGTGTCTTCATACTACACTAGCAGCTCATTTTGCTCCTGTCTCCACAGTCCAGATGAAACACTTTTGCTTGCATGCCATGTAAAACACTTTTGAAATACTATGTACCCTCTTGTTCATTTTAAATTTGATAAAAAATGACTATGATTTTAAATAGTAGGGAAGGATATGTTTTCCTGAATATTATACATTATAAACTTTAGTGCTTTAATTGTATTTTATTATAACCTCAGAGTAACAAATTTAACTCATTCAATTTATGGGAAATGTTACCATATAATCCAGTGGACAAAGTCAGTCCTCATTGTCAAATCAATTTTGTTTTTTTTTGTCAGAAAGAACCAAACTTTATTTTTAACATTATAATATATATATTCATATGTAAACCTCCTCACTTTTGAATTTCAGTCCTAAAATAGACAATTAAGGGAGAAAGTGAGTAATGGAGTGGAACCTTGCCTGGAGTGGGTCACAGGGATAAAATTGGACATAGACCCCATGAAGCTCTCTTTGCCTGGCTTTTACTGAGAAACACATTCCTTTGTTTGATGCCCTGGAGATTTTTGGACCATGGGCTGAAAAGATTCTCCATGGGAGGGAGTATGCCTTCTTTTTTAATGTCATAGAATGGCAATTGTAAAAAGGGAGCTGAGACAGGAGAGTTGGCAGACTAGAAATGCTTTCTTAGGAAGAACAATAATAGGAAAGAATAATGTGGAAGTTGAGGATTTGAATATTCATTCCTTTAATGATTCTGTTGCCCACCATACTCACTGAGAAGCTTTCACATATCCTTGGGTGTGTTTATACCTAAGTTTGTAGACCACTGTAGTAGATCAATGGTCTTTGATTTTCCTAGTTCAAAAATCATATATTTATACATATATAACAGGTATATTTCCTAATCTTGATCCATTGGAAAATTATTTATTTACTATTATTATCTAAGTTTCAGGTGTGAAATTGAAAAAAAATCAATTGTTAAATCTTAAAAATACACATTCAATATACATTGATGTAACGGACATTGTTCTAGTTGCTTGGGTTATATCATTGTGGTAGACTATACTGTTATTTCCAGTTATCCACTCCACCTGTGTAAGCGAATTGTCCACGCTCAGATTTATCATGAATTCCTGTAAGTTCCTCATTCCATTGTCATATGATGCATTCTGGCAAAGCATAGTGAGTGAGCCCATTATGTGTCTCATCCAAGGAGAAGCTTTAAAAGCTTTGCTAAATGTCTTGACCATGTGCTCTTGTTCTACAATAAGCACATCCTAGAGAATTGTTACACCATCCCTATATCTCCTCAACCTGGCCTGAGAAGCTACAGACAGCTCAGCAGAACCCAGCAGGATCCAGCAGAGCCTTGGATGACTCACAGCCTTGAATAAAAAAAATAAATGTTTTTGTAGATGGCACTGAGAGTTGTTAGTTATGCAACATTTATTGCAACAGAAATTTACTAAGAGAACCAATGAACAAAATAAACAATATTCCTACTCTCAGGGAGGTTACAGTCTACATATGCTTAGTATATAAAAGAAAATAATATTTGACCAGTATGTGGTCAAATATGACAACTTAAGTATTTATTCCTATTCTTTTTAGTTTGTGTTTTTCTAAAAAAAAACTTCCTTTGATTGGTGTTCTTCAAAGTTGTGGGAAACAAAAGCAATACATGCATAGGGCACTTATGACAAAATTTACACTTTTGATTTCCTTGTACTGATCCTAATTCCACTTGAAGCAATAATAGCAAATGAAATATGTTGTTGTTAAATGAATTAATTCATCTTGCAATGAAGAAAAGAATCTATTTGGAGAAACAAGCTTGAATTGTACATAAAACCCTTATGTAAACCTAAATTGTGAATGAAATCATTAGGCTGAATGAAAATTTTTATAATGTCCTATGCAATGTCGTCTCTTAGAGAGTGAGGTTGTTTAAACCTTATTCCAGAATTTTCCCTCTTCCCATGGACATTTACGTCTCCTGTGTGCCAAAATCCCTTCATTCAATTCACACTTATTGGGTGTTTTTGATGTACTGCCACCATTCCTATAGGGTCTTTCTCCTCCTGGAATCACAAGTATCAAGGAGGTTTAAATGTTTTATGTTTCCTTCTTAACATATATTTCCTCTTTTTTACAACAGGCTTTATGAAGTTAACGCCTCAATCCTAATACCAGAAATTTCAGGAATAATTCATTCAAAATGAGTATTACCATGTGTGTGGCAATGACATCAGCATGGCTGATACGGAAAAAAAGTAGAGGTGGGGGGAGGGAGAAGGTAAGAAGGGTTCTTGCTTTTATACTGCTTACATTCTAGAAGTCAAGGGAAAAGATGAATAAATAAGTTTTTAAAATTCTATACACACACGTATATAGATAATAATAAGTTGAAGTTTTTAATTGATTTGTTGGCAAACGCTTTGCTGAGAAAGTGATAAATGAGTAAGTGCCCAAAGGCTGTGAGGCAGCAAGCCTTGCAGACTTCTAGAGGAAATGAATTTTGAGCAGAGGAAATGGCATGTATAGGGAGAGGCCCTGCTGTGGGAGCACGTCTGGCAGAACAGAAATAGAAAGGAATGAGCAAGGGAAAGGGCAGATGACTTAGAGAGAGAACAAGGGCCTAAATCACATTGGGTCTCAAAGGCCCTTGTAAGCATTTGGCTACAACCAGAGGCCGCTGGAGGATTTTAAATAGGGAAGTGGCATCATCTGACTTCTTTTTAACTTAGTTACTTTGATCTCTGTGTTGAGAAAACACTGAAGGGCAGGAAGGCAGAAGAAGCAGAGACCAGTTAGGGGGAGCTGAATAGTGGTGAGAGATGCCTTCCTGGCCTGGTCCAGGAAGGCATCAGAATCCATGACATACTATTACTTGAAAGTGGTCATATTTTATACTTTGTCTTTGTGGACATGTAATTGTCATTCCAGAGATAGGCAAGTGGGATAGATGAGAGATTTGCTGTAAAACCATTTGCTGTAAAATAAACATAAAATTGAAACAAATAAAATCTGCACTAGAGGGTTTAAGGGCCCATAATAGAAACATAGGATAAACCATTCGTTCAAACTAAGTAAGAAACTTTGCTTGGTTTAGACACAGAAAATACATACTGATAAAGTTTCTTAAATTAACAATATTCTTAGAAGTTCAGTTTATCGCCCTGCCTTACACAACTAAAAAGGTCATTGAAAATGTACATTAGCAAGAGGTCTCTCAGTGAAAGGTGTAAAAGAAAATGTCAGTGTTATAATGCTATATTTTTGGATATTTTGTACATATTTAACTATAGTAATAGATTATTTTCCTTATACTTTTAGCATATATAGGTGTTCAATAACAATACAGAACTTAGTTTATTAACTTCATTTTAATCATATCAGAAAGTATGTATTCTGCTATAACTTTTTTCTTTTTCCTTTTTTTAAAATTTGGGTATAGTTATTTTACAATGTTGTGTTAGTTTCTACTGTACAGCGAAATGGAGTTCCTTGTGCTATTCAGCAGGTTCTTATTAGTTATCTATTTTATGCATATTAGTGTATATATGTCAATCCCAATCTCCCAACTTTTTTCTTATACTTCATTTTATGTTTGTAAGCTGTGGCCTGTTGATCTATTATGTATTATAGGTGAGGTTCATTTATTTTCACTGTTGTTTTGTATCACAATGTATATTTTTCCAGTCTCAGGTTGACAGATAGTTTGAGTTGTTTCCAATGTTTTGGTATTATCAACTAGTCTATAAATACTCTGTATGTGTCTCCTGGAACATAATGCTGGAGGATGTCATGGTATTTTTCTAGAACTGAAATTGTTTG
Source organism: Neophocaena asiaeorientalis asiaeorientalis (assembly GCF_003031525.2). Classification (NCBI taxonomy): domain Eukaryota; kingdom Metazoa; phylum Chordata; class Mammalia; order Artiodactyla; family Phocoenidae; genus Neophocaena; species Neophocaena asiaeorientalis. The sequence goes on from NW_020173758.1 coordinate 8,516,975, forward strand.
AATGTAAGACATCTACATCTTCAACTTTACAAAATCATGCCAAATTGTTTTTCAGAGTGGGGGCACTGGTTACACTCCTGTTAGTCACATGCCTATGAATACATAATATTAGCTGGTCTTTCCATTTTCCCCCATACAAGTATGTATAAGATGATGTCAATTGTGGTTTAATTAGAAATTCCATGATTATGCTTATTAGGCATATGTTTCTTCTCACATGTAAATATTTTACTTTTAGGAGTTGCTTGCATTTTATCATATTGATTTTTCCCTCAATTTGTTCTTTGTATGTTCTGAATATTAATCCATTGTTGGTTATGTAATCTGTAGTTGACACCTCCTAGGTTATGTCTTGCATTTTTCTCTTAATGTTTTAAAAAATGTAACATGTATAATGATAGCTCTTTTCTGTTCCCCAAGGATATTTATATTAGATATAATAATACTGGAAGGATATTATTTTGACTTTTTAAGGAAGAAAAAATACACTTAGAGGATAAAAGAGACTCCCAAAGTCAGAATTGTTTTGAAATCCAGATTATGTCCTAGGTCATGCTTTTTGTCATGCTTCAGAACAAGTCATTTTTAGAGCACTTCCTTTTAGAATAAATATGCTTTCTTTATGAAGGTTGGATCCAACTGGTATTTTTTTTTAACTTCTTGGAATATATGACATATTAATTGAGTCAACTCTAGATTTTGGATTATGGTGTCCTTAATTACTTCCTATTGGTACTCAAGCAAGTAAAATCATTAACTTTGCTTACAGCCAAAACACATCAGACCAGTAAAGTCTGTAGTTACAGGTGTAATACAAAACTAAAATATTATATAATTTTAATGGTCATTTGATTTGTGTCAGAGATATGGAGGCAAAATCAAATTTTAAGTTTTTAGAATGTTGTAAATGCCATGAAAATTGGATAATCATTCATTCCAGGTACTATCCAATAATCCATTATTTAGTGTAGTATTTCTGTGCAAAATGAATAAAGACTGTGTATAAACTAAGTTGGCTCATGTAGCACAAAGAATGTCTACTTTTACCCCAAACTTCTGTGTTTTAATAGAAAATAGATTAAAAGACCAATGAAACATTTTTCTATTAATGAAAATATTATTTTAAACAAAAAGAGATGGAACTGTACATTATGACTAAGCTCTTTATGCTGAAGTTTATTATATATTTTAAATCAAACCAAAAAGTTTAAGAATTTGTACCAGTGTTTGGTCAACCTCAGAGCTCACATATTTTTAATAAAACCCTCTGCTGTGTGTTTACAATTGCTTATGTGGCTTCTTCATATGGTCAGCAGCTGGGAGTTATGCAACATCAAGACCATAAAATGTTCTACATAATTCCCAATGTTCTCCTTATGCAAAATCATAACAGTAGCAGAGTTATGAATTTGAGCCTTAGATAAATAATATATTTTAATACTTTCTGAGAGAAATGACCTTAGTGTTCTACAACAATACCAAAACACCTGAGGCACTCACAAAAGCTATAAAACTGAGTGTCTGAAAGTGCAAATGTTGGTGCAAAGGGATACAGAATGCCTATTATCACTGTAGGCTGTATGGAAAAGCATGCATTTTGGAAATTGATGAGTTTGTATCTTAATTTTCCTTCTTACTAGCTGTGTAGTTTATTTTAACCTGTAAAATAGGACATTTCACTAGTCTAGGTTAGACTACAGTAACAAAACCCCTGAAAACCTGAGTAGTTTATAAAAAAATTACTCAGGCCATGTGTCTGTCATGAATTGACAGACTTCATCATATATGCTCACTCTGTGACACAGCCTGATAGAGAATCCACTATCTCAAAAGTTGTGATTAACTGAAGCAGAGAGAAAGAGCTCCCACAAATAAATAATTCAGTCCAAAAGTAACCAGCACTCACTATACGTTCCCACCCAGTTGTGGTAGAGTCTGAAAGAGCAGTCTTATCATCTACCTGCAAAGCAAAGACCCAGAAATACTAGATGCAGCATGAAAGATCACCACAGTGCTGTCAGGAATTCACTAATAATCTGCATAAAATTTCTGGCATAGTGTTTAGTAAATGCAATGGTAGATATCTGGAAGCATTCTTCATTAGGTTATTACCAAGCATGCAATATTGGCATTAGGGAGAAAAGATAAAATGACATCATCTAGGAATAGAGTTTGTTTATACTTTATAGTCCATCTTAAGTTTCTTTGGTGAAAATATTTTAAAAATATACAGAGTTGTTTTTCATTTTAGAATATTTAAAATGGCATTATCATCATCACAATTATCCAGCTAATAATGAAAACTAGAAGTTTAGTCTGAAAATCAGAGGACTTATGTTTTCAGATACTCTTTGGATCTTTTCTAAATGTAATAAACATGGCAGGAAAATTTTTTCATAAAGTAACATTTTAATGAATAATTCAAATGAAGAGAATCAAACAATAAATTTTATGGTTCAACCCTTTAATTGTTTTGACTAGACCCAGAAAATTAACTTTTTCCCCCAAGGCCATTTGCTGGCGGGGGTTGGGAAATTGTCTCCTTCATATCTGCTCACCCTGTTGTTGGTGGAACAGCTAGACAAACATGTTCTGATTTCTAAAAGTTTGGTGTTTTCTAGATCGTTCCTCACAGAATAGTATGTATAGCATTTAAATTCCTATAATGAGTGAAGAACATTTACTGCTACATCTCAAAACCTCTGCACAACTATGAAAAGCACAGTTTAATTCCATTTGTATTCAGTGAATATTTATCATAAAAAAATTGTAGATTTATATCAGAAAGTAAGTCTCGAAAGAGATCAAGACAAGAAAATAAATTGGTAACTATGTCTGAAAAAAATGAGTCTTCAAAAAACATTATGTGTTCCAATCTTGACCTCCAGATAGATGAGTGACTCATAATACAAAAAAGCTAATAGCATATTATCTATGTTATTTAGAATACAGGTTCATATTACTATAAATCAGACATTATAACCCAATTCTAAGTTATCAAACTTCATCACACAAGTAACTGATTGATTTCTGTTTATTTATTTATTTGTTTATTAACTATAGTCCTCGTGCTGTACATTACATCCTCAACACTTATTTATCTTATGACTGGAAGTTTGTACCTTAGACTTTTAAAATTATACCCTAAAACCACCCCCCAAAAGGGAAGTGAATATATCTTTTTGAGGCATTTTATTTAGAGACAAGGAATTATATTACCTTCTTTCTGAAAAGGGGATTTAACAACCTTAACCATATCTGAAACTTATCTAAATGTGAAGGCTTGCTTACCACTTACCTTAAACATACATATCTCTGTAAACTTAGAGTGAATATATATATGTTTAAAAATACAAAAAAACATATCTACTGATTCTTCAATAAAATTATAATCCAACGAATTTTAAGAAACTTCAAATAATAAATAAATAAATATATATATGTAGTACTTGGGAGATTTTTTTAAGGCACAGTTATTTTCATTCACACTTCTAGAATAAATTCATAACAGAGTTTCTTTTTCATGGGGAAGAGTTATTATTATTTTGTGGTACGCGGGCCTCTCACTGTTGTGGCCTCTCCCGTTGCGGAGCACAGGCTCCGGACTGCAGGCTCAGCGGCCATGGCTCACGGGCCCAGCTGCTCCGCGGCATGTGGGGTCTTCCCAGACCGGGGCACGAAGCCGTGTCCCCTGAATTGGCAGGCGGACTCTCAGCCACTGTGCCATCAGGGAAGCCCGGACGAGTTATTTTTTTCATTCTTCTGTCTTGGATAACTGACCCAATCTGGATCAAATATATTACATTCCAACCTCTGTCATACAATATTACTCTGGCAAGGTTAACTGGCACAAACTTTACCAGGATCAGAAACTGATTCTTAATCCCTCTTGAGGAACGAAGCTGGGTGATATGATTTGCAAGATAAATAGAGACAGATCAACTCTGTGATCAGTACTTTTAGCCACTCTACTTTATTGCATCTCACTTGAAACTAAGGCACTACTGAGTATCAGGAAGGGAATGAAACTACAAATTATGTCAGGAGGCAGGTGAGTGTTTATTATCCTGACATCTGAAATATGGGAACAGAAACTGTTATCATTTACTTATTATAAAACAGATGTAAAGTTGCTTACTGTAATGTAATAATCAATAATTCAAAACTAAGTTAAAAACAGAAAAACAATAATCTATAGCTAACATCATGCTTCATAATGGAAGACTGACTGCATTCCTCATTAAATGAGGGTAAGGCAAGGATGTCAGTTCTCACCACTCATTCAACATGGCAGTTAATGAGGAAAGAAAAGGAAATAAAAGGCATATAAATAGGAAAGGAAGATATAAACTTTCTCTATTTGCAGATGACATTGTAATCTACATAGAAAATTCCAGGAATCTACTAGTCAATCTACCAATCTATTCTATACAGTAGCAATAATAACATGGAAACCAAAATTAAAACCAGTACCATTTATAATCACTCAAAAATCAAAATACATAAGTATAAATTTAACAAAACATGTACAGTATTTGTATACTGAAAATTTCAAAGCACTGAAGAGACATAATCATTTTAATAATCCGGAAAACTGAACATAGCAAGGATGTTGATGATCGCCAGATTAATCTATAGATTTAACTCAAACCTATCAAAATTCCAGTAATATATTTACAAGTATTTCTAAATTTACACATTCTTTGGGATTTATAAGGTTTAATTTTCAAAAATATAAGTGTATTAAAAAGCATAATCTTTAATGGAACTTGGGGTAAATTACTTTGTAACCAAAGAATGCTCATATTTGAAGACCGTTAAAACCTTGTACATCTGCATTTGCAGTTTGGGATCCCAGAGTCGCAGAATACAGCATAACATTTTATTTTATACAATAAGTAAAACAATTCATATAAAACATAAAAATGGGCAACTTATGTTATTCTACTTAAGTGAGAACATCATGAAGGAGCAATAGGAGTTGTGATGGCCAGCCTCTCCAAGACAAATAAAAGAAATAAATGAAATATTTAGAAAACCTTTGTCAATTCTAAAATGATTCTTATCACGTGTTCTACCAAACTGAATGTGGAGAACAGAATATATTATTCTGTGAAGGTAATGGTTCACTAAAAGACAGAATTAAATAAAGTCATGAGATGCATTTTTTATATAGAAATCAACCAAAAAATTTACAGTGACCAAGAAAATGCTCCTCCTCAGACTGGTTACTTCCCCTTGGTTGCATTTCAGTTCCCATGTGACATGTGGCATTTTTTATCTTGACACATTACAGTCTTAAACCTATGACCTTCCAGAGAGTTTAGTGCAGTCAGAATTTACTGCCACAAAGATAAGAGGATAATTTAGTTTTTCAAATACAGTTTGGATAAATGTCGAGGCAACCTATCACCAACCCAAAATCTCAAATGGAGAGCATCTTCAGAAAGTTCCACTCCCATGATATAAAAGTTAAGACCATCTGTAATCAGTATTTGATGAGTAAAAGAATCTTTTTGCCTGAAATATTTTTTCTATTTATAAATTCCACAAAGTGAATTTAATTGGGCTGTAAAAATCCAATGGCTCTTAATATTTCAAAACTTATTAAAATGCAGAGAATTGTGAATTCATCACTGGGAAAATTTTTTGTTTGTTTGTTTACCCCCCAGTTCTTTCTACTGCTCTTCAAATGACTAGTTAATGGAAGCAAGCAAAAGAGAGCTTATATTTATCTCTATAATAACAAATAGCTAGTTAATGAACAACAGAACAAAGAATCAAATATGACTCTAAACTTTAAAATAAATAATGAAGGAGGTTAGTAAGTAGAGCTAATAAATTAAGATTACTAGCTGAGGTTCAGGTCACAGGGGTTAAGGTCACTCATACATTCTTCAATTTAAGGAGAGTAGGGTTAGTAGCTTGAGAACAGAGGCTTTGGAAAAAGAAATATCTGGGTTTGAGTTGTATCTCTGCTATTCACTTGCCGTGAACATGGATAATTCATCTTACATCTCCAAGTCTCAGTTTCCAGAACTGTAAAAGTGCATGGTAAACAAGACCAATTTCATAGAGATGTTGTCAGATCTTAAGTGGCTTAAACTATTATAGTGTTTTATAAAATACCTAGCACAAAATAATTATTCAATAAATCTTAGCTATTTTGAGTCCTGCATACTCCCCAGGAGTTTAGAAAAATGTGGATTCCTTAAAGACAGTGAATACCCTCTAGTTAGTCCACTTCTATAGACTGACACCTAATTCGATGGCTTCTGGGAAAAAATAATTAAGGAGAACAAAACACTGATGATTTTATTAAGAAGTTAACCTGTTTATGTGCTGACCTGAGTTCATTTGTTCAAAAATATTCATTTACAGTTATACAGCTATGACATTAATGGTTTTTCTATAAGCAAATTGGTAGTGGAACTGAACATAGTATGGGATTAATGTTGTTTTTGCTAGACAATAAAAATTATTATGGACCTAATCATATTATCAAAATTAGTACCTGCTTTTTATGGAAAATTTGAAGTGCAGAAAGGAGAAAATTGGATGAATTTACTATAGTTTATGGCCTGCTGGGTTTTATTTTTACATTTTTTTCATGAGCACTTTCTCATGTCATTAAATTGTCAGCAAAATCCTCATTTTTAATGGCCGTATAATGAGTCCAATGAATTCTGAAAACTATTTACAAGTTGCTTAGTCTCTTTGAATCTTAGTTTCCCTGTCTGCAGCATGGTGATGATAATAGCCACCCCAAAGGCTTATTGTGGGGACTAATGAGGCAGTGCTTGTGAAAAAGCTGGAATGGTAAACTAGAATGCACTATACAAATGTTAGTTAGTATTAGCTCTATTAAGCCAATAAAGGGGATAAAAAACCTGATGCGGTGAATATTGGCAGAATAAGAAAAGCTTTGACTGCTATTTTATAGTGATTTTCTATTTCAAGAGGAGGAATGGGTTTTATTGTCTCTCCCTTTTTTTTTAAACTTATGATTAATATTGCTACCATATAATTAGAATAAATCCTCCAGAAAATAGAAGTAGAAGGAAAGTCAAAGTCTGCAAGTAGGCAGAGAATAAGAAGAAGTAGGAAGATTTACCTCAAGTGGCCACCACCATTTTAAGAGTTAAAAAATATTAAATTGGATTCACACAAATATTTTTAAATCTTCATACTTGTATTTTTAATTTTTTGAATGTTTTGAGATGTATTTTGCTTTAGAGAGCATCAAAAAGTGGGGTCCATTCTCCATTCTACCCTTACTCCCTCATTTCTTTGTTTTTAATAAATTCAAGTATTCAAAAGTATCTTTTATATTTGGGGGGAAGATTTTAATTTTATAAATATGGGTGAATGTTCTAAAAACATTCTAATGTTCTAATAACATTCTAATGTTCTAATAATAATGTTTTTGTTACTCTCAAAAAAATCTCTTGGTAGTGTTCCTGTCACAGTAAAATATAGAAAAATGTTTGGGTGGTTTTTGGTCTACTGCTTCTTGGGAGGTTATGCTTCAAAAAATTGAAATATGTCAGAGAGCCACACACCTAGTTTTATTGTTAAGCACAACAATCTACTTTATCTTAGTAAAGTTCAACATGATGAAAAGCAATTCTTGTGTACCAAAAGCAAATTATAAATATGCATTGGGCTGAATGATAAAAGACTTGAGTTCTACCACCAATTCTGCTGGTTCTGCTACCAGTTTGGGCAATGACTAATAGCAAGCAAGTATAAAAGGCTTTTGTTTATAATGCAAATCAAATCCCATCTCACACATACAAAGGTGTTTTGCATTCATCTGTCATTTCAACCAGAATTATTGTGAAGTTTTTCCTCCCTTTCTCTACTTCCAGGATATAGCATTTTTTTTTTCCTGATTTATATGGTCCTCATTGAACTCCTCTAAATCTTTCCTGTGTTTATTATATCACCGCCATCCTTTCTTTTTTCAAACCTTCTTTCTTCTTTTATAAAGAGACATAAAAATATATTACAAATGTAAGCTGGAATTAGCTTCATGTCCTGAAATTACAACTTGGCTCTCATGAAGGCCACTGAGAGTACCTCAACATCTCTCTGCAGTTTGTGTAGAAAAATCATAATGAAAGGTAAAGAATACTTTTTTCCTCCTTTTCTGAATATTTTAGAAGAAAATACGAAGGGATAATATGTGAACAGAAAGAACATTATTTGAATATCACATTGTTTACATTCCATTTGGGGAAATATGACCTATAGAGGGCAAACAATTAGCAAACCATGAAACCTCATACATATTTGATGAATCAAAAAGTATTTATAGAGTGGCTAATAAGTAGCTAACCAATTGCTCAACTGTGTGGTCCAGATGAGGACAGTAGGAGTTAAGAGCAGAGAGTACCTACATCATCTACATTTCCAAAGATTTTTGTCTTAAACATTATGAGCTCCTATGAAGAGTGTTTGGTATGTTGACCAGGAATCAAACCTGTCAACTGCTTTGAAGATAGTTAGGTTTCCAAATGAACTCTGTAATAAAGGCAGGGAAACTGGATGGGCCAAAACAGAGATAATGAGTCCATTAAATGAGACCACACTCATTGTCTGAATGAGTACTTGCATCTGAAGAACTTTCTAAAGGAGACTAACTTGGAAAAGCCTCGGAGAAAGAGTAGCGTTTGAGCCCAGTTCAATAACCTCATGCTCTTCTGAGCTACAAATTGCTACAATAATTTAGTAGGTTTACCACAGTCTTTATATACTTTCCCAAATGATTTTAAGTCATATGCTTATTACCTGAATTCAAATTAATTTTGTTGTGATTGTTTTTTGGACTCTAACACCCCTAAAATATTCTATGAGAGTAAAGAGTTGAGCCAGGCATTGCTTTATGTTCAGCTCCTGGTACTTTGTGAGCACTAAATAAACTAATCTTGGGGTGATATGGAATGAATTAACCTTGGGGTGCTTTAGAACCTGTGCTAGCAATGGCTGATTTGCTGAGTTTTGTTGAGCAATCACTGATGTTCATTTTCAATAATTGAGTTGAGAATTGCTCCTATAGTTCTCCTCTATTCTTCAAGGTCACACGTGCTCTGTGAAAAGCAGAAGTAGCCACATTTTTACAGTCCAAGAGATTCTTCATGCTTCATCTGATTCAAAACCCCTCTTCCTATCCAGGGTCCTTATACATGAATTCTTATACATGAATTCTATCCAGGGTCCTTATACATGAATTTTTCTCTTTGTCTTGAAACTGATAAACAACTTGAATATGCTACTCAGATTTTAGTTTTGATTTTGGTTTTACTTGTGAATATTGCTCCTTGAATAGCCCATTTTCGTGACAGCCAAGCTAAACCAGCTCAGCACCCAGGGAAGGATAGCTCAGGTCTCCAGATTGTCTGGAATTAAAGAAACTGACAGGTTTTTTCCAGGACTGGGATTCCCCTGGGAGTGCCCCATCGTACCCAAGGGGACAAAAGAAATATTACTTCCTCATTTTCCTAAGATCTAACAATTATATGTAGTCCCTAAGGTGCTCCTAAATTGGCATGTTGCATCGTGTCCCAATGAGGTTTTATATATGTAAAAATAATCTCTGTAAAAGACTTGTAAATGGTTCTTTCCTTGTTATTTATTAATTTAACAAACTCAGAATAATTTAAATAAACTTTCTGATATACTTTCCTGGGATCTTGAGGCTGGTTAAAGAACTAATATTGACTAACCAAGCTTTTGTTTTCACCTCTGCATTATCTAACAACAAAATATTGGTTGGTTCCTTGCTTGCTTGTTTGCTGTGTTTGATTATGAACACAGCTTTACCTGCCTCTTGGTTTCTGACAATAGAACTTAGTAAAGCAGAAAATCTGTTAAAAACCTACTCCTGATTTGTTTTCTTTATTAAAAAATAATATGGATAACATTAATCTGAATTTTGGGGTTAGAAATTTTCTTCTGGTTCTAAAATTAATCAAAGTTTTCCATTCTTTTTTTGATCCAAAAAACACAAAGTTTTTAAAGTAGTCATGATTATATTTATTGACAGCTTTTCACACACTCATATTCTGGTATGTTGAAATACTTATCTTCATTTTCTGATATCCTTTTATCACACTTTTACATTATTATTGGGGAAAGAAGAAAAATTCTAATTAATATTATTGATCTCTTAGAAAAAAATACATGGACTGTTAGTTGAAAATCACTGGCCTATACCCTTTTTCCTGAGTTCCACAAAGTATATTTCCAACAGCCTATTGAAATATCAAACTTTATCCCACACTGAACTTGTCTTTCACCTACAAGCATCCTCTTCCTCAGGTTAGTCCTCATTCTATAATCCTTATCTTTTAAAATAGTGTACACCATCAATTAGAAGCCCTGAGTCACCTTTAACTCCCATCACATGGTTTGGGTTGTTTTTTTTTTTTTATTCTCCAACATCAAATCAATTCATAAAAACTGTCAATTAAATCTCAAAATTATTTCTTAAATCTGGCTTTTCCTGTGAATCTGTACTGCTGCCACCTACTCAAAACATAACCATGCCTCACTCAGACATGCTTCAGCCACCAGAACTTTCTTTGACCTTCCATCTTTCATATAGCTACTAGATTTATCTCCTTATAAAGTAAATCTACAGTCAATTATTCAGTCATTTTGTCACTTTTTTATTCTTTTATTCAAGAAATACTCAAGCAATATCATTTTTGAACCCAAATTTGATTTTGCGTTCCTTTTTAGGTTGCCCATTATAAAGTTTGAGCCACTTTTATTGCTCACCCACCACAGATGTGTAAATTCATTAGTGAATGCATTGGCGCACCGGCTTCATTGCTCACTGAATTTTATATAATTCCCTCTTATTTACTTTTTCTATTTGGTTTCATCGTTGTCTTGTGTTGTGTATAACTTCATAATTAAGTTGTGCCACAAGATGAAGCATATATATAGTCATCCATTCACATTTCCAAACCTAATCTTACTGACGTCAAAAAATCATTCTGGAGTCCTTATTACTCATTAGATAAAATACAAAAAGCTTAGCATTGCTGCATTTTCTGGTCCCTACAATTTTTCAGCATCATGTCCCAGAGTCCTGTGTTCTAGACCACAGATCTTCTAAGGAATCATAGAGTGAGCTTTTCAACTTACCATGTCTTTGTATTTTTTGTTTGTTCGTTTGTTTTGTTTTTGTTTTTTGTTTTTTGTTTTTTGTGGTACGCGGGCCTCTCACCGTTGTGGCTTCTCCCAGTGCAGAGCACAGGCTCCGGACACACAGGTTCAGCGGCCATGGCTCACGGGCCCAGCCGCTCCGCGGCATGTGGGATCCTCCTGGACTGGGGCATGAACCCGTGTTCCCTGCATCGGCAGGAGGACTCCTAACCACTGCGACATCAGGGAAGCCCTGTCTTTGTATTTTGATGATATTATCAAACATGCCCTGAGGAGCACAAGTATTTCATAACATGAAAATAAGAATTTCCTAATATAAAAGTTATAGTATCAAGTAAGTTTGAAAACTGCCATATAACACATTCTTCTTATGAAGACCCCGACTGCACAATTGCTTAAACCTAAAGTAATATTTTTCAAACTTAAAGATTTTAAGACTCATCTGAGACATTTTTTTTTAAGTCATGGATTATCGGGCCTATTTAAAGGAAGATTCTGAATCATATATCTGAGGTAGGCACTGTGGTCTGAATGTTACTCCCCTCCCAATTCACATGTTGAAATCCTAATGCCTATTGTGATAGAATTAGGAAGTATGGCCTTTGGGAGGGTCTTGGCTCATGACCCTCCCAATTCATGAAGAGAATCTCATTCTCTTCATGAATGAGGTTAATGCCTGTGTGAAACAGGACTGAGATCCGAAGCCTCTTCCACCATGTGAAGACACGATGAGAAGTCTGCAACCCAAAAGACAGTGTGGACTTAAAAAAAATGCACAACGTGAGAGTTGCAAGTTAAGTTTTATTTGGGGCAAAATCAGGACTGCAGCCTGGGAGAGAGCATCCCAGATAGCTCTGAGAAACTCCTCCAAAGAGGCAGGGGGGAAGGTCAGTATATATGTGATTTTGGTGAAGGGGGAATAAATGCAATCAAGCACATATTTTTTACAGAAGATTTCTGCTAGTCTTGTGCAAGTTACTGCTAGTCACGAGGAGCAGACATCACCATGAAGAATTTTAGTGCTTTTCTGGATATAAGAAGATACAAGAATTAGGCTCATAAAATTGGCTCCTGAAAATATCTAACTATCTGAAGACCTGTTCTGCCAGTTTTTCCCAGAGCACAGAGTGCCTCATGTCTGCTCTCCACCTGAACTCCTTTCACGGGGTGTTGAAAGTCAGCAGCTGCAGCAGCACATGATTTAATCCTTGTAGAGGTAGATGGCAAGTGCCAGTGGAAAATGCCAATTCATAGTTGACAGTAGCTTTCACCAGAACTCAACCATGCTATCTCTCTGATCTCACACTTGCAGCCACCAGAACTGTGGAGAATAAATTTCTGTTTATAAGTTACCCAGCCTGTGGTATTTTATTATAACAAAATGGAATGGACTAAGACAGTGAGTTTGTGAAATCTGTATTTTTATTAACTGACCTAAAGTACATTTATAATCCAGAAAATTTAAGAAACACTTGCTAAAATTTCTGAGAATGCTGCAATAAAGAGACCTTTATTACCTTTGTTTACCCAGCATTTGCGAAGCATATATAGGTATGGACATCTTTTTTTATCTGACATCAAGTTCTCAGAAATGCTGGCTTATGTTATTCTCTCTACACAAAATTATCTTCCTAGGCAGGAAAATTCCTGGACATCCTTCAAGATGAAGTTCAAAGCAACTTTCTCTGTGAAGACTTCCCTGAGCTCTCCTACGCAGCCCTACTTCCAGCACTGTAACATGTATCTAGTCACATTGTATTATTTTAACAATGCAATTTATTTCCTTCCTCTATTTCCTTTCTCTAGTTTCTGAGTAACTTGAGGGCACTGAACACATACTTTACATGTTGAATGCATATGTATGAATAAATTCATGAAAGACTCCATGAATGAATGGTATGATATCATCAAGCCTTCTATAATAGAACAATTATGGATCAATCAGCACAAAATAATCAGAATTAATGGTATAGTCAAATCCTAATTTTGTTCTTTATATCAATTTTGTTCTTTATATTTAGCTCATTACTTGGGCATATGTTAATGTAAAGTAATCTTCACGTGTAATATTAGAAAAATCTATTCCTAAGTTTATGACTACCACCACTCACTATGTCACATTCCTCTTCTAGACTTCTTGATCAAATCTTTCCTGGACTTTAAGACAGCAGGAGAATCAATGCTTTCTCACACTGTCATGCATTTACCACATTCCTCCTGAGCTAATAGCTTAAATATACTTTTAGGATTTATAAGAGAGAAACAAGATTTCTATGAAGCATTTATGTAGGCAGATTTTTATATGAGATACAGGAAAGATGACTTCAATATAAGTTTACTGTAATAGTTTCTTAAGAATCTCATTGTGGACTGAAAATATGGGCCCAGTATTTTTCAAAATTTTAATTTGATTGTTTTCATTGTCTTATATAAATATTTACAGAATACCTCTTAGTACAAATGAAGAGAAAATCTAAAACTGAACATTAGTTGAAATTTCGTGAAGATTCTTAGCAAGAGACAACTGCTATGTGTATTGAAATCAAATGTTTATTATTGTGGGGTCTATTTTGGCATTATAATTTCCACATAGTTACCCAAAACAATATACAAGTATGATTTTCTTTTTTCTAGTCAGCAGACATGCAGTTTAATATCCTATTGTTAACTTCTCAATCTAAAAATTATTTTTAGAATAGAATGCATTCAATCAGTGACTGTAGCCAACTGTGCTGTGTTCATAAAAATAATTCTTTTCAAGTTTAGACTTAAAAAAATAAAATACAGGATTTGTTTTGAGAAATGGATAATTATTGTGTGTGTTCTTAAAAATGCACTTTATCATTTAAGGCAATATGTGCATATGTTGTTTTCAATAATACATGAATTATGACTTCATAAAGCATATTACCATTTCTTTGAATTACTGATCATCTGCTTTTGAGTGAAAAAACAGACTTATCTGTTTTTAACCTGAAGAATTCCCGCAACAGAGCTTTACATATAGAAGGCAATAAACCTCTGTTGATTTTATCTGTCAACTTCATTTAACTACTCACTGAGTCAACTATAAGCAACATATGGAACTCAACAGAAGAATGATCCTGATCTATGACGAAGAAAATAAATGGTAAGATGAAAGATTCCAAAGGTTAAAAAAAAAGTAAAGAAGTTTCTAAATGTAGGAAGTCCTGCATGAATAGCAGAGGCCTCTGGATTATTTCTAAAGAGCCAAAAGGATTCTTCTGACTAGAAATTTATTGCATTGGCTCTGACAAAAATGTGGCTTATTTGTATATCTTTAATGGTGTTGCATTTCTCATAAGCCACTTATGAGCAGTGGTAGCTAACACATACACAAAGAAGCCACAAACAAGGAGAGAGAAAAGCCATATTCCATTACACAAATGCATGTCCCTTTGGCTCCGTTCCTAGAGCAATGTGGGTCACACAGAAGGAGGCTTGCTGAGGTTTGCCAGCCCTATTTTCACTGGTACAGGGAACCACCTGCCGATTGGTTGCAAGGTTATGGGAAGTCTCTGGTGGTATTTCCATCAGTATGCCTTTGGTAGTTCAGTCTCTGAGTCCAGCTCCCATTCCTCTATTAACCAAGACGGGTGTGGTCAGATTCCTTTGGTCTTGATTCATTGGCTCTTATTCATGGAAAACTCCCTGGTATTTTCCCCAAGAAATAATAGCAATTCATATCAATTTTAGCCATTTAATTTGTTGCTAAATTCACTGGCATGCTATGTCACAGGGAATTATATTATTGGATTCCTGAACTTCCTATTTCTCTGTCTTTTCTTCAGACTATTTTACTTTAACCTTGCACTCTGTAGAATAAAATAGTTATGCTTTTTACAGTAATGCCTGTACCTACTCATACAAATACAGTTTACATGAGCCATTAAGCACGTTATAAATTGACTCCTTAGAAATCCTAAGAAAAGCTTCTTGATGTTTACTATTTCAGAATATGTCTCATAAATTAGATGTTACTTTGAGTTTAAACTCACTTTTGAGTGAGTTTAAAAAAAAAAAACCCTGAAGATTTACTAATGTCTGCAAAATTCGTATTTATGGTAGTTGGATGTTCAAGGTGTTTTCCTTTTTACTGATTCCGATTTTGTATATCTGAGTCTTTATACTCTGCCTCTGCATTTCCTTATGGTCTTTGTTAATACCCGAAGTGCATCGCCTAATTTGAAACATACTTGCTGCTGTTTTCAACTATATTCAGTTTGTAGGTTAAAGATATGAGATAGAAATAACTGTAGAAAATGTGAATTTCTAAAGCTAGACATTCCAAATAGGCCTTTGCAGCCAGGAATGTGAGTTAGTCTGGGCAAGGAATGATAAACTTGGGTTATTTTAAAGTAATAGGCAATGGGTGTGAATCCTGAATTTAGAAGTTTATCTATTTAATTTATATGAAAGGTTGTGTTAGAAGAAGACTGGACTTGGAGGGTCTTGTATGAAATGTACCCAAGCACAAACAAGTTTGGTGTGTGATGTTAAGACCAGACACACCAAAAGTAACTGATGCAGAAGGAAATGTGGTTCAACTTCCTCTGTCCTTGTCCAGCTGTCAGTCTCTGGTGTCAGCTACTTTAGTTGGGAAGGAAATAGGATATTAGAGTGAGTGAGCAAATAAGGAGAGCGAAATAGGATGTACATGCTGTGATTAATAACAGCAAAGCACCCGTAGGTTTACAACTCCTGCCCAGACTAACTCACATTCCTATCTGAACAACCTAGTTGGAATGTCTTTTACCCGTAAGCCTGAAGGCAGAAGCACTGACAGAAGAATGGCTTCCACATGCTTTCAATATGGTGGAAGTTTCGGGTGAAGGTCTAATTTGATTGGCCACCCTCATGATTTGGGTGGAGCACAAAAAGAGATACTTTTCACAGATCCACGTCTGTTTTTTTAGGGAAAATAAGGTTAAATAACAAAACTGAAATGCTGTGGTAATAATAAATCAATGAAGCATATGCAGTAGCATATGTGAAAAATTCCAAACAGTAGTAAAGGCAAGAATATATGATTGAAACAAACAAATGGGCTACAGTGTAAAAACGAAGTCTTCATCTAAAGCCACTTTGCTACTGTTGCAAAGAACAACTAGCTCTTAGGAAGCATAAAATAAATGACATTTCTATAGTTACATGCTCTTTACCATAGGGACAAATATACACTTAAGTGATGTTTTTCAAATCAAATGTACAACAGATAATAACATACAGTGATATGCAGCAAATTTGGGGCACTGAGGCCTATGTTAGTCCAGGTGAGAGAAACAAGATGGTTTAATGTAAAATGTTTAGCCTCATGAATCCGTCTACATTTCAAATTATGTGCTTCCTCATTTGTTCAGCCACAGAGGATGGTCTGACTAAAATTAGGTTCATGAGGTAAGGAAAATTAGACTGTCCTATCTCAGATCTTCTCTGTTCTTGGGGTTCAGGGATATTAGGTACCATGCCCAGGATTACACAGTCAGAAATGTGAAGATCTAGCATGAGAGTCTAGGATTTTTATTCCAAACTCTATGTCCTTTTTCCCATCTCACATATCCCTAAAGTTATGATTCAATCCCAAATCAAGCCACTGACCATACTGAAATAAATCACATAGGCTTTAGGACTCTCCCACTCATCTCCCAGTTCTCACTAGACCAAGCATAGGTCAGATTATTGATCTTTCTTATGATTGGTCTCAAAGCCTTATGTTGACACATCAGCAGGCTGAAATCTGGTTTTAAATTCTATGAATTTACTTATTCCTATAATTAAGGCTCATTAACTCTACTGTGGACCATAAAACCAAAGACAACAAGCCATGTGTCTTCCCTCAAAAAATTCAGAAACCAGTGCAGAGACAGACAATAAAATGGACAATTACAATTAACCACACTAATATAGAAACTATTTTTTTTAAGAAAAGGCAAAAATAAAACTCTAAATAAGACTAATAAAACTAATATTTAATGGCTGGCAGAAAAAGGGTAGCTAATGATAGTCACTGCAAAGCACAGAAGAAAGTGCAGAGATGAAGGCAGGGCCAGTAAGTGCCCTGGGACACCTTCTGTGTCCCTTTCTCCATCTATAAAAAAGGAGAGTATGAAAATTCAGTGGGTATGTCTCATCAATGTGTTAATATATATCTAGTTCTTTACAAAGTGATCCATACTGTATTTTATTTACATTATTATTACTCTATGAAATAATGTCCACATGATTTGTATAATTGGAAAATTTGGAATAATGTTTAGATATTTGTACCATTTTAATTGAATTATATGTTAGCAAATAAAACAACTTATCAATATATTATTCTAAAAATAGTATATGTGCATATGTAATCTATAGCCAAGACTATCCCTCAATAGCTATCTGTATTTATTCTTAAGGAGACCACTGTTAAGGATTCTAAAAATGAATTTTCAAAGACTTTTGTTCCGTATCTTTGTATTCTCCTTCTTAGTGTGGCAGAAACCTGAATATTGTGCATATTACTGAGATGTTTATCCTATAATAATATTACCTGGCATTCTCCTCATTTGTCTTTCCAATACTTCTAGTTTTACACATTTGTGGATATATAACAGCTCAAGAGTGTGGGCCAGTGGCTCGCTGCAATGAAAGAGGGAGATAGTGGAGACTTAGATTCTAGTCTCCTCTCTGTCGATAACTGGCCTAAAATCTTGGGTAATCCTTGGATTCTAACCCAACATTCATTCAATAAATGAGAGCTGGAAGTAAGGCGCTATGATAGGCACTATAAGAGTTGGGCTAATGAGCTGTTGTATTGTCATTTATTAATTTGACAGTATGCAGGGGAGATAAGATTAGCATAAAATAACAAAAATATATATTAAGAGTTATAAAAGCTACAGAAGTAAAATGCCATGAGAGTTTTTTAGGGGTACTATGGTTTCCAGCCATGGTTACCAGGAAAGGCATGTTAGAGTACAAAACAGGAACACCTCTCTTCATTGCTGAAACACAATACTGAAATATTTTAAGTAATAGAATTTTAGGTAGTGTTACAGAAAGTAGAATACAATTGTTATTTCTAACTACAATAACTATGAAATTGTAAGGATTACCATAAAATGTGTTTTTGTTCTTTGAGCTTATAGAAAGTACTGAATAATGAATGTCAGAAATCATTAGATAGTGTGGATTTCATATGCATTCAAATATGTACTCTCCAATATACCTTAGTATTTCACATTCATCAGCCTATAATTTTTGACTTAAGTATATATACTTTCAAATTACAGCTTGTAAAATAACCCTTTACTTATTTAAGACAAAATTATGATACTCCAACTAGCTATATCCTAGATCAAATTTTCTGCCATTTTTGCCACTTGAAAATAAAGCAGCTACCTTTTCAGAACTGAAAGAATACTTTCTTTTAAAGCCATAAAGCTGTATTAATAGAATCCCAAACATTCCATAGTGGTGGCTCAACATGCTAAAATGTAAGTTCAGAAAGCCCATTTTGATCCAAACTGTTTACTCTGATTTTCAGCAGGGGACACTGAACAAGGGTCCACAGTTCAGTTCTTGAAACTGTGGTCTAGGTAGAGAACCACAGGGAGGTGGACTGGCAACTTTCAGAATGCCAAGGAGACAGGGCAAAGGGTTGTTCCTAACATTTTTCAGATGACTTTCTAAACAGAACTCTTCTATTACAGTGTTTGAAAGGGGGTTTCAGTAGTAACGGAGCAAGATTCAGAGGTGGGGAAGTTGCTATTAATACGGTGGAAAACTGTATTTTGGTGGATAGAGTCAAGAATGAGAAGGAAAGAGGGGAAAAGTAGACAGAAAGAAAAGAAAGGCATTGACCAGTGGACAAAAATGCAAATGGCATTTTTTTATCAAAGCGCCTCATTTGATGTTTACATAAAAATCCAAAAAGCACCACATGAATATAGTGGGTTTTCTAAGACAGAGAAAGAAAACTATGTCATTAATCCAAATATCAAATTTCACCTATGAAACCGGTACAGGGAAGCCACATTTAACAAAATGGTACAGGTGAACCTTTGGATAGCACAACGGTCCCTGGAAAAGCTGTTCTATTTATTAGCCCTCAATAATACTTCTTTTTCATAGATTGGCAAATAGTCTTGTGTGCAAATTTGGTAAGAATTTAATTCTGTTTTCAGTGGAAGTTTGGATTGAAAAAACTTTCTTGCAGAAATACTGACTCTTTGAGAAGCAACAGGCACTCATGCAGAAATAAGTTCTGCCTACCTAACAGAAAAGATTTATCTATCTCACCCACCACAAGGGAAGTTCATTTAGAGAAGACCCTTCCTTATGTTATCTACTTTTGACACTGACGCTTACCACAATATCTAGTACATAGTAAGAACCCATTAAGTTGGATGAATGGAATTGAAATGTCCATAGTGGAGGAGAAACTACCTCCATTCAACAGTGACCAGTCACAGACATGGGACTCAACTCCTTGTCTGAAATGCAGAAGATTATAGCTTAAATATAGCCCTTTTGGGGCACTTTCTGAACAATGTTTTTCTTCACAGTCATATCACAAGTTACAAAGTTCAGCTGGAGAAAAATCAAAAATGAAACATCTTCCCTGCTAATTCAATCATGGAAATTCAAACATGGCAATTGAGTTTTGGAAAGCAGAGGCTCTTTCATCCACCTGACTGACATAGCATTATCAGCTGACAGACTCATTACCACATGGTTATCAACTTACTCAAGCAAATGAAAATTTCATGAATACCTAGCTGTTGTGGCAGATGTTAACAGAGGCTGGCAGAGAGATTTAAAACATATTATGTACAAGTTTCTCATTTCTTATTACAAATTGTTTTCACTTTACTGATATGAACTGCAGGAATTGTCATGCTTTTCTCCTTTTGTTGTTTAGATCAGTATTCACTGCAAAACAGTTCTTTGCATTCAGTCCTTGCCAATTTTGATAAGGTGCAAATATTTTTTTGGCCTAGGTGAAGTGGTGCAAAATGAACATTTTTATACTATTTCTGTCTAGAAATGAAATTACTAAAACAGGTCAAAAGTGAATTTAGAATAATATCATAAAAGTGTCCTAAACTAAATTTTTAATAGAAAATCTATTTATTGAGATCTCTGCTGTAAGGAAGAGTGGATATTATTTTTGTCATTTTAATGACAAAAGAAATGTTTAGTCAAGTCTAATCAAGACAAGAAAGTGTATTGTTTTCTACATTATTTTGCTTTTTCTTTCTTTTGATTTTTTAAAGTATTTGAACCATCTTTGTTTGAGACAGACAGGTTGAAGGGCTGAGGATGGAGCAAAGGAACCAGGGTTTGAATACATTCAACAGTCATGTAATAAACACTCTGAGCACCTAATGTGGGTCAAGCACAGCAGACATAGCTTTAATTAACCTCATCATTTACGGTTTAAAATGAATAAGACAAATATCTGTCAAAATTCTTACATCCAGATTCTCATATTATCTCTCTTAGACCAATACAATTAAGATCAAGGAACTAATGTGTCTTCATATGGATAGAACATTTCTATGTGATAGCTTTTAGTGACTAGCAATCCTATACAAAGAAGGGCCTCACAAAATAAAACTAAGGTTGTAATATTGGGTCCTTAGACCTAATAGTAATTCTGTTAAAGAAAGAAAATACTGTATTTTACTAAAAAAGAAAAGATTTTAAGTTAAATTTCTAAAAGTATATATTTCCATTCATTGAGCAGAAACCAAACCATTGATGTACTAATAATGTACATTATTCCTTTTTTTTAATTGGAGTATAGTTGCTTTACAATGTAGTGTTACTTTCCACTGTACAGCAAAGTGAATCAGCTATATGTATACAAGTATCCCCTCCTTTTTTGGATTTCCTTCCAATTTAGGTCACCACAGAGCATTGAGTCGAGCTCCCTGTGCTATATAGTAGGTTCTCATTAGTTATCTCTTTTATACATAGTAGTGTACATACGTCAATCCCAGTCTCTCAATTCATCCTACCCCTCTTTACCCTCCTTGGTGTCCATACATTTGTTCTTTACTTCTATGTCTCTATTTACACAGATGACCAAGAGGCACATGAAAAGATGCTCAACATCACTAATTACTAGAGAAATACAATTCAAAACTACAATGATGTATCACCTCACACCGGTCAGAATGGCCATCATCAAAAAATCTATGAACAATAAATGCTGGAGAGGGTGTAGAGAAAAGGGAACCCTCCTACACTGTTGATGGGCATATAAATTGATACAGCCACTATGGAGAACAGTAGGGAGGTTCCTTAAAATAACTAAAAATAGAACTACCATATCACCCAGCAATCCCACTCCTGAGCATATATCCAGAGAAAACCATAATTCCAAAAGATACATGCACCTCAGTGTTCATTACTGCACTGTTTAAAATAGCCAGGACATGGAAGCAACCTAAATGTCTATCAACAGAGGAATGGTTAAAGAAGTGATACATGTATATGATAGAATATTACTCAGCCATAAGAAGGAATGAAATCATGCCTTTTGCAGAGACATGGATGGACCAAGAGACTGTCATACAGATTGAAGTAAGTCAAAAAGAGAAAAACAAATATCATTGTGGAATCTAGAAAAACGATACAGATGAACCTAGGCTGGACACTATAAAACTCTTAGAGGAAAACATAGGCAGAACACTCTTTCACATAAATCACAGCACAATCTTTTCTGACCCACCTCCTATAGTAATGAAAATAAAAACAAAAATAAACAAATGGGACCTAATTAAACTTAAAAGCTTTTGCACAGAAAAGGAAACCATAAACAAGATGAAAACTCAACCCTCAGAATAGGAGAAAATATTTGCAAACTAAGCAACTGACAAAGGATTAATCTCCAAAATATACAAGCAGCTTATGCAGCTCAATATCAAAAAAAACAAACAACCCAATCCAAAAATGGGTGGAAGACCTAAATAGACATTTCTCCAAAGAAGACATACAGATATACCATATTGTTTTTAAAAGAACTGGTTATCAAGCAGTCCTTAATGTAGCTCTGCTATAATTGGTATTTATGGCATTTTTACATGTTCACTTTTAATTTTGTAGCCATTTATTATGTAATTAGATGCAAGCCATAATGAGCTTTTTT
Organism: Neophocaena asiaeorientalis asiaeorientalis; assembly: GCF_003031525.2. Classification (NCBI taxonomy): domain Eukaryota; kingdom Metazoa; phylum Chordata; class Mammalia; order Artiodactyla; family Phocoenidae; genus Neophocaena; species Neophocaena asiaeorientalis. The sequence goes on from NW_020173758.1 coordinate 8,539,311, forward strand.
ATATTTCTTAAATTAAGGAGCTCTTTATTTTTCTCCCCCACTGTGGCAGGTAGAGCAGATGATAAGTGTTTCCCCTTCCATCACCCCATGGTCTGGTGTTCACACTTTTGTGTGATTCTGTTCCCTTTAATGTGGGCAGAACCTTGGGCTGCTTCTAACCAATTGAACCGCCAAGGCTGATGGGATGCCACTCCTGTGATTACACCACAATATATAAGACTGTCTTGATAGCAGGCGCTGGAGACTCTCCTCGCTTCCTTGATGAAGTAAAGGACCATGATGGCACTGCTCATGTGGCAAGGAACAATAGGTGGTCTCTAGAAATTGCAGGAGGCCACCAGTTGCTGAGGAAGTGTTTCCAGCTGACAGCCAGGGTCAGATATACAGCCATGGGAAATGAATTATAAAAGCCACCTAAATGACCTTGGAAGTGGGTTCTTCCCATGAAGCTTCCAAATGAAACGCTGTGTGAAATTCTTGAGAAGAGGACCCAGTGAAGCTATGCCTGAACTACTGACTCACAGAAATTTTGAGTTAATAAATTGTGTGTTGTTTTAAGCAGCTAAGTGTGTGGTAATTTGATACGCAGTGATAGATAATGAATACACCAACTATTCTTCAATTCTTGAAGTCTAAGTAAGTATAGTAATTTCTATAAATAGGGAATTCATTTTTGTTTTCAATAAACATTACTTAGTGTCAGCTTCTCTTCTAGTTACTAGGGACATGGCAATAAACAGAAAGACACAATTCATATGCTCTAATGGAGGATGTTTTAATGATATTTAAAAGTTATAGAATAATTTTATAATTACAGTTGTGTTAAGTGAATAACAAATGATCAAATATGGTCATGGGAATTAGGCAAAACCCTTTCCATGGTGTGCTAGTAAACAGTTCACAACAGGCTCTTGGCAATGGTAAGGGAAGGAGTCATGAAGTGCAGAATTTGCCTATTTCTATGCTATAAGTATCTCCACCATGGTCAATTTTAAGATACTAACATGATATCATTGAACATGGAGTTGAGAAGAAATAGATAATCAACTTCTGCAACCTGGTACAGGCATGCCTCCATACACCAGTGGGGTTCACTAAACTGAGTTAAACTGAGTGCTGAAGAATGAGTCTGACTTAACAAACAATGAGGGGAATAAAGAACTATCTAGAAGAGCAGTCAGCTTGTCAGAGGTTCTGAAGCTGGAAGAGTTTCTTTGTCTGAAGAACTGAAAGAAGAATGTGGCTGCAGCTTAAAGGCTAAGGAGACAGAAATTCAAAAGGGGAGAATAAAGAATCAGGAAGGGATCAGACTGTTCAGACTGCCAGACATTATTCTAGGCTCCGGGGTTATGAGAATAAACCGGAGACACATAATCTCTATCTCACGGTGCTCACAGGGACCTTTACGTTAAGAATTTTAGAGTTTGGCCTAAAGCAAAAGGAAATCGTTGAATTATTATTGGCAAGAAAATAACAATTTGTATTTTTAAAAGATAACTGTTCTTTGGATAAATTCATTTTAGAAAGCACATGAACGTGTGTGGAGAAACCAATTCAGACAATGTTACTCACTCATGTGTCAATTCCTTTTTTTATAAAATAAAAATAATAGTACCTTTGTCATGGTTGTTTGGAGATTAATTTAATACAGATAAATTGTCTATAAAGGTGGGAAGATCATAGTAAGAAGACAAAACATTTTAAGAAATTTTTCACCTTCTGGTTTTCTTCTTTTACTTTTATTTTTTACTTATTGTTGTTAAAATACAGGATGAGGTCTATGATGAAGATGCAAATTTGAAAGTGGGCATCATATGTCTGAAGTCATAGAAGACAATATTGCAGAGAGATAATGGTGAATGAGAAGAGAGAGGGCCCAGTTCAAAGCCATGCAGAGCTCCAAAATTTAAAGATTGACTAGAAGCAAAGGAACCTTCTTCCTCTGGCAGAAAACTTAATGTCATCATGTATGTAAATGACAGGTTCGGTCTGCAGAACTATGTTGAGCTCACATCTGGATTATGGGACTCATTTCTAAGATCATCTTTATTAGAAGTGTGTAGAAAAACTGGATAGAGTTCAAAGAAAAGTAATGAAAATGATTAACGACTTATGGTTGATGGATTTATGAGGAAAGATTAAAAATCAGAATGGGCTCCAACAAAGGCTGTGGGGGAATGGCTATAATTAATCTCCTAGAGTTTTAAAAGAGTAGTAAACATGGAGGAAAAAATTATTATGTTCCTTAGATTGAGAAAAGAAAAAGAAAAAAAAAATAGTCTATTAGTTCAAATGTTAAAAGAGGAAACTGTGACATTGAGAATATAAATTTTGTAGAAAAAAAATTTCAAGGACACTGAAATATTACATTTTGAGACAATAAAAAACAAAACTGGCAAAATAGAATTTAAATTGAGTTCCGTAGAACATTTCTGTGTGAGTAAAAATAACCCATATATAACGAAAAGTGTTTTGTTGTCTTTACTTCCAGATAAAACAGAGCCTCGGGCTTCCCTGGTGGCGCAGTGGTTGAGGGTCTGCCTGCCGAAGCAGGGGACACGGGTTCGTGCCCCGGTCCGGGAGGATCGCAAATGCCGCGGAGCGGCTGGGCCCGTGAGCCATGGCCGCTGAGCCTGAGCGTCCGGAGCCTGTGCTACGCAGCGGGAGGGGCCGCAGCGGTGAGAGGCCCGCGAACCGGAAAAACAAACAAACAAACAAACAAACAAAACCAGAGCCTCCATGAGGGCAGAGATTTGGGTCTTTTCACTCATGTATCATCAGTAGCTGGAACAGTGGTTAACACAGAGAAGGTGCTTAAGGTATAGATGCATTAAAAAAAAAGTATCTTCAAGATTTAAACTTCAAGATTATTTAATAGAGTTAGGGATGGATTAATGCATGATCTATGGATAGTAAACAGAACCAAATTGAGACAAATTCAGTTGTGGGTGATAATACTCTCAAACTTCAACCCATTTATTGTAGCAGGCTTGCTGTAGAAAACAAATTAGATTACATTTTAAACAATTTTAAATTCATATATTAATAGGAATCTACTAATGTTTTCAAATACTAAGTTCCCACATATTAATAAAATGTTACCATCAAAATATCTTACAGAAATTTAGAATCATAGTAAAGAGAAGAATGCAATTAAATGTTATATAACAATTTCTTATTTTAAAATATGACCCATATACACCAGTTTGATATATTATTTTTATAGTATGTGTGTATCATAACTCTTTATTATCCCCAGATATGATTATAGAGCAGTATCCAGAAGATAAAAATGTACAATAAAACATTTTCTGTTTATTTTGATGGTTCTTAAATGCATAACCGTTATTAGTCAAAATTAACCTAGATTCAGACTTTCAGCCTAGGTTCAATCTTTCATGATTTGATATAACTGATCAGTTATGTGACTCCAGTTGAATTGTACTGTGTTAACAATTTTACTATACGGTTGTCTGTGATGGTAGAAATTATTAATAAAAAACAAAAATTGACTTTAGTCTCAAAAAATTGCTATTTTTCAAATTACTACCTTAATTTCATTTTTTAAATGTCATTTCAATGAATAAAAATGTCTGTAAAATTAACCAAGTTTTCAAAGTTATTATAGGATCAATCTACATAAAACCAATTGTTAGGGAACAGATTTCATTGGATTGCAGTTCTTATAATAACAAAAATTGTATAGAAAGTAAAAGCCTTGTGACTATTTTAGTAACAAAAGTAGTAAATAAAAGACTAAAACCACCCTCATAACAATGATATTAGTAAAGATTCTATAGAAGGAATAGTAGGTGAGCCTACTAAGTTTCTTCTTGATAACCGGAAATAACTGTGATAGCATTTTTTATGAATTCATTACTAAAATTCTCTTATAAATTTGGAAGTATGGATCATTTTCTATTTATGCACTGAATTCTGTACCAGTCTCACAGATGCCAGAAGCAGAATTAGTAAGGAAATGATACAGTAGAAGAACAATTAACTCTGACTTTAGGAAAACTCTGTCACCAATTAGATATGTTACTAATTTGCAGAGCAAAGTATCAGAGAAAAAAGAAGTCAGTGGAACAACAGCCCCAGAAGTCTACACTGGGATTCACCATGGATGTGTGATCCAGGACAGGATTGCCTATGCACAGGGGGAAGACATGTACTTAGTAGAGGCCTGACATGGGGCTATGAAGTAAGAGGTGATTCAAGAGATTGTGCAGTGCTGGGAGATGTTGAGATCTTGTCCTGACAAAATGGAGACATGTTGCTGAGCACCGTGGGCATTCAATCAATATATTTTCAGTTTCCTTTATTTTTTGTGAATGTTGTTAAAGTTCAGTCTATTCTCAGTGGGGCAGCCAGAGTGATTATTTTACAAGTCAGCCAGATTATATCACTTCTCTAAACCTTCCAATGGACTCACTTCTAATTAACATGAAAATCAAAGTCCGTATAATGGCTATATTGCCCTAATTTATCTGATTCTTGTTAGGTCTTTTACTTCATCTGCTCCTGTCACCTTCCCTCATTCTACTCCAGCCAAAATTGACCAACTTGCTGGCCAACACACTAGAAATGGTCCAGCCACAGGACTTGTGTTATTGTTCCCTTCTGGATTACTTCCTCCATATATCTGTACAGCTTGCACCCTCACCTACTTCAAGTCTTAGATCATATATTACCTTTCAGTTGATCCTCTCCCTGATGAACATAGTTGCATTTTCAAAGTTTCCCCTCACAGTAGTCACCTCTATCACCCTTTTCTCTATAGTACTGTATATTTTAAAGTTGGTTTTTGTTTCTTTTTTCTTACTAAAAATAGGTTATACGAGGGCAGGAGGGCAGATATTTTAATTTGTTTTGCTTACTGATGTATTTTTAGTACCTAGAATAGTGCCTGTCACATTGTAGGGACTTAATAAATATCTGTTGAATGAATGAGTATTCATATGGGATCAACTGATATTTAAAGTCAAAATTGTAGTAGGAGTTATAGATTTGCTCCTAAATGGGACCCTTTCCTATTTGAAAGTGCCATTAATTATACAAATATCTATTTTTAATAATTTGATCTTTGGATTATTATTTATTATCCAAATAATTTGTTTAATACATTACCATTAATATATGATTGTAGAGACTATGGAAAATATCAGGAAGTGTGCGGGCAAAATTGTATTACTTACAATATGTGTCATTCATATTTTAGTGTATTTTATTCTAATGTTATACAACTACTTTACACATAGTTATGTGTCCTGCTTTTTACACTAATATTTACATTGTGGGTGATTCCCACATTCTAAAAATAAATAATTGAATATTGAAAATATTTAATAAATATTTGAATATTGTAAATCTTTTTAATGGCTTCAAATTATCCAATCTAATAAATGAACATATTTTAAATTATTTCTTAATGATCCGACCTGTTTCCACTTTTTCATTATGATAATAATGCCATTTATTTAAATTAAAATAGGTTATATTAAGAAATCCTATAATTATGTTGTCATGGAATAAAAAAATGGAATGATTGTATGACACCTCAAAATAATGTAATGACATAGAAAGTTTGTTTTTCTAAACTGAAATGGACCAACACACACACACACAAGAAATGGCCCTTTGTTGTGCCAAGCACATTGTGTGGTCACTATATTTTTATAGCCACGAAACAGTCTAGAAAAGATTCAGAAAGATCAGCCCAGTAGTAGCTGAGGAAACGGAGACTGACCTTAAAAGAGACTGAACTTGAAATTTGGGAGCTAGACTCCTAGGTTGTTAAAAATATGAGACACACTAACAAAGTCTCAACTGATTGGAGAGAAAACAATCAAGCAGTAAATGACTTTAGTGGTCTATAACTGACTATGGTGAGAAATTAAATTAGTTATGAAAAAGATGGTGTACAAACAAAAGCATTCTACTATGTAGTATTTTATTTTCTCTGTGAATAATTTTTTCAGAGGAGTGCAATATTCATTCACTGCTGTACCCTGAACACCTAGAAGAGTCCTGGCATATTGGAGGTGATCAATAAATAATTTTGGACTGATTCTATATATGTAATAAATATATAAACATAGGTCTATACATAATTTTATACTAATGATTTACTCAGTTTCCAGAGTTAGCATCTGCAAGTCTTTCCAGATAGAGAAATATGAGATATTACAGAAATTAAAATGATTTTATTTTCTTGGTAATCAACTCTGTAAATAAGACAGAAAATTTCCACACAAAAAGCAGGCAAGGAAGCTCTGAGAATCAAATTGTTGATCTATACAGTTTAAATTGAAGAGGGATTTGCTCCACTTTCATTTGTTTGCTTCTGTAGATGTAGTCACAGAAAGCTAATAAAATAATTTTCGATTGCTTTGGGAAAGAGTCAGGAATTTCTTCATATTTGATTTGGATTTGTCCTCTGCTTTACTATCAATAAGTTACTTAAATTGTTAAGGAGGATTGCATAGCAGTCAAGTGCCATTTATGTGGTTGGAGTGCTTTATGTTGTGTTTTAAAAATGTCTTAATAGATTGAAATGTATTTCTCATGTTGAACAATCCCTAAAGATTTCAAGACAATTATAAATTCACTGTAATTTGTTTATTTGTTTATTGTTTCAACAAGTTTCTTCTTTTTCTCACTCGACCATTCCAGTTTAAATGTTTCTTACATATTTTATGTCTTTCTGTAAATTGCTTTAAATATTTTGGAACAAACTGAATATGAAAAAAATCAATATTCATTTAATAAATTTTGTTTAGCACTTGCTCAGTGCAAGACCCTGGGCTAGTTTTAGAAATTTCAACAAAAATCATAAAATAAATAAATAAATAATTACCTTATAAATCAACCTGAAATAATTCTAAACCATCAGGAATTATAAAATTCTAAGCCATCAGGAATCATAAAATTGGTATCATGTATTATCATCCTTCTGACATTAACTAAATTACTCTGAATAACATTGTTTTAATTCAGACCTCAGTGATTTACATAAAGAGTAAGAGGTAACATACAATAAGATTCACTAAAAACATTAAAAGATCATTTTTCAAAAGAGACCAAGAAAGGTCAAAATTCATAGTTATGTAGTTACTATAACTGAGCATGAGATTTTGGTTTCATCTTTTACTATTTATGGGAAAAGTATAAAAGATAAACATGTGGAAGGAAATGAGTCTGGATGATTTAAGGCAAGGAAGAGGATCAAAGGATAATGATACATTTATATTTAGATAAAATTTAAAATTATTTTAAGCCACATTATCCTATTTATAATTCATACCAAATTACATATTATTGTTTCTATTTTATATGAGGACACTGAGGCTCAGAGAAGTTAAGTGACTACAACATCACTCAATTGTAAGCAGCATGACTGAGATTGAAAAACAAAATTATTTTTAAACTTCAAGCTCAGTTCTCTTTTCTCTACCAGAAAGGGTCTGATATCATTGTTTCAAATAAATATTGTTTAAAACAGACAAAACTTATTTACTGTCTACTGAGATTTTATTTCCATAAACATTTTAACTATGCTTAGAACAGACACAAAGTGACTCTCTTGTCTTAGAACGATTGGACGTAGACTCAATCAAGGATCATTTACAGGGGTCAAGGCACTAGGCAGCTGGTAAAATCTTCCTGGTCCCTCCCTGCAGAGTTACCAGAAGAGACAACCACAATTTCTTCCCAACCTTGAAACACTTCAATGTCTGGAAAGACTGAATTGCTCTGGAAAGAGGATCTCATACCTGAGATTTTGTCTTTGATATGGTCACTTGTATTCCCCATTACTTAGTCTAAAAAAAAGCTGTTGTAGTCTCACAGAAAATAGAGGACAGAACAGTCATTCAGGACTGCTAGATAGCACTTTCTACTAAGGACTTTCTACTGATGTCCATTAAAGATTATCTTGTTGGTCTAGGAGCTGGGTAAGTGGTTTGCTATACATGTAGGTGAGTGAAGAGAAGTAGAACATACACATACATATACATGCATATATTTAAAAACAATACATGTGCGTGTGTGTGTGTATATATATATTTTTTTTTTTTTTAGAAAGGGGAGCATATGTTTTTTAAGAAGAAGGAAGCACGGATTTAGCTTCAAGAGATGTTTGTTTATATATATATTTGGCATCCTTGAATTTTCCTGCCTTTCCCTATGAGAAGACAAAGCAGCACTGAAGTGCCCTTCTTATCAATGCTTTCACTGCAGTCTAAGGAAGAACCCTGAGTGTCGATGTCTCCAGGCGTACACCTTTAATTTTAGTTGACACTAAGGCCTCATTCAAACCACCTCACAGCTGGTTTGAAAGGGAAATTATTTAAAAATAATTCCCTGAGTAAGCGAAAGCTGATTCTTTTACAAGTAGCAAAATTTAGAGTTGACCTGACTCCTATTATTAGCTAGGAGTAGTAGGCCCAGCTGCAGCTAGGGAGCTGGCTGACCACAAATAAGGGAAGCCAGAGTGGCACAGCCAGTTTAAGCTGAACACACAAAGTTGAACTGAAACACGTTTTTGCTTACCTTGGCTGAGCATGAGGTAGGCACCATATGAAAACTCAAAAGAAAGCTTTCTGCTCTGATAAACTTTTGTCTGTGCCTATACCATGGGACTTGGCAGGACACTTCTGGAACCACAAAAGTTAACTGTTAGACCTGAGCAAAAGCCTACATGTAAAAACTAAAGCAAAAACTTAATACTGTTCTTTAGATTGTTCTTAATAGGACATTTATATTACACTAAAATGTTCACTTTAAATAAACACCCGTTAAATCTATTAGGCATCACACTGAGTTTTGTAATTATTTAAACAAGTAATGAAATAATAAACACCAAAAAAATTTTAAAGGTTCTCTCTAAATCAAGTGAATCTTTAATTTTCAACAGCTGATCTTTTTTTTTTTTTAAATGATTACTCAGCAGCAAGTTTATACTCCAGTTTCCTTAGACATTTTGGTTACATTTTTGGAAAAGAAAACTATGGTTTTCCAAGACCATTACAGAAATCAACATAATTTTGTAAAATGATTTTATTTTCCTACTTCAAGTAAGATGAGATAATGGCAGAGATATTAATGACAGTGTGAATTTTCTCCAAAGTTGATATAATTACAGTATAATAAAAAGAAGTTATCTTTTCAAGTTACTACATGAAAATGTTAAGTAATTTAGCAATTAATACACTTTATTTAAATGTAGCAATACATATTATAATATGTTGACTTTACTATGAAGTTGCTGAAATTTTAACCCATACATTTTTAATGGCTACTTTTTACATTAATGATTATTATAAGTCAATAGACTAAATAGAAATAATTAACAAAACTATTTTTAAAAGCTAACTTAGTACATAGATAGTGATATTTAGTTCAAATTATATTGGATTACTTAGCAAAAGTAATGGGGTTTTTCCCACTTTTTGAATATTATAAATAATGCTCCTATGAATACCCATGTATAAGTTTTTGTTTGGACATATGTTTCAATTATCTTGGCTATATACCTAGGATTAGAGGTCCTGGGTCATAGGGAAACTACATTTAACTTTCCGAGAAACTGTCAATTTTTTTTCTAAAGGCACTGCACCATGTTACATACTGACCAACAATCCAAGAGGGTTCCATTTCTCCATATCCTTGTCAACACTTGTCATTTTCCATTGTTAGATTATAGCCATCTAATAAATTTTTGACTTTCATGACTTACAAAGAACTGATAAAACTTGCATGTGGGAGGATGGAAGAAGAAGTTAAAGATGACCGTGAAGTCAGTGACTGGTTTAGGTTGAACACAGACTGTGTTGAACTGAAACACATTTTGCTTCCCTTGGCTGAGTGAATGAATGAATGATGTTGTCATTACTGGAAGCAGAACATCATGAAGAGCTGATTTCAGGGGAGAGACTAAATTGTGAGATTCTTGAAGTACCTCATCATTTACAATAGCAGGATGAGAACTTGGAACTATAACAGAGTTTATAATGAGTGATTTTCAAACTTGGTAGAATTCAAGCAAAGACTCTGGAGCCACATGGTATCGGTTTAATAACATTTACTACCTCTATGACCTGAAATATAGTAAATGCTCAAAATAAGTTAGCTATTAAGTTATTAATGTCAGCTATATTTTTGATAGCCCAAGTATAACAAATCTAAATTATTATTAACAATTAAAATACCATTGATAATATCCATGATTGTCCATTAATGATAAGGAGACAGGTAAAGAACAAAGTTCATATTAGAAGGTTAAAGGAACTGTATTAAGATCCATATTAGAAAGTGAAATCTACATTTATTTAAATAAACCGGTTATATATAAAAAAGCAAAAATGGGTGTTCTGTGGTGTGGGAATCAATGGTTTTTGTAGTATAGTTACATTAGAAAAGGTGGACCTGGATAGATCACTGAGGGATAGAGATAGCTTTGGAAATCAAGAGGCCATTGTAGAGAATTTGTACTCATGTGGGTAGGCTTGAAAGGAGGGATGAGAACAGATCGGTTCTCATAAACATTACCTGAGAGGGGAGAAAGTGGAAAGCACCTGGTAACAACTTCCCTCACATTGCCACTTTGGCCAGAATTCTGGTGAAGACCAAGAAATGATCTTGCTACATATTTAGGGTGCTGAACTTGCCACCAATGTGGACAAATCCTCTGTGCTCCACCTCAAATATTATAGTATCGGAGAAGTCTAGTTTTGGCACAAATTCACTGTGGTAATTATACTGAAGGCCACGTGTGTCAAGATGATGATGGCATAGTTGAGCCTATTTTATATGATTCTTTGAAAAGAAAATAGCAAATACAGAAAGTAGAAAATGGATGATTTTTAACCATTAATTTTATTTTTGGAAGAATTAGAGTAAAATTTTTTTCTTTTTGTGTTATTGTTATATCAGTTACAGTAACTAGAGATAAGTTTGAACATATTTTTAAAGTTTCTAAACTCTCTGGCATATAATAGATTTTCAGCTAATAATTGACATATGTTCTTGAAATGCTTGCCCCGAAGATGATCTGTAGACTAAACAGAGAATCAGACTGGAATCATTGGTTTTGCTTAGTGAATTGAAGAATCAGGTCTTTGGAAAATCATTCATAAGAATAACAAAATGCTATAATATCTATTGTCATGTTCTTCTGGTTTCTAATGTTAGTTTGAATTGGGGAGAATATTAGATTGGCAGTTCAGAAATTTTTGAATTTATATCACTAGAAAAGATATAGCAAAAGCAATACTTTCCTCCACTGAAGGATTTCAGCATGAAGGTTCTTTAGGTCTAGATCCAAGCAAAATAGTGAATTGAAAGTTTTTCTTTCATGATCTCAATTTTCCCTTTTCACCTTCTCTACATGAGTTCTTTCCTGTCTGTATTCCTCAGGTCAAGGAGACATTGCATCTAATCAGAAACTGGCGATATTTGTCTCACTATGTCTCCTTTTCCTTCTACAGTTTATATATTTATACATTCTTTTTAAACAAAAGGACCCATGAAGAATAAACTAAAGGTAATCAGCTCTAACTAGTTGTGCCCAGTATGATGTTTGTTACTCTGGGAATTCTGAATAGGTATTGTTAAAACATTAATTTTTTCATTTGTTATCTTATTTCATTATACATACAATTAGCAATTGCTTCTTCTCCAATACCAAACTCTTGAGAAATCAGTGTGTTGTTTATCAAGGTTTAAATGCAAGTTTTATTGAAGCAGATTTTGTCCAAGTCTGTCCCTGTAACAGATTCAAAGCAAACAAAATTATTTTAGAGATGCTAGACTTTGTGTTAAATAAACACAAAATAGGTGACACATGCTGACATTTCTCATGGTAAGAATTCTAAGAATTTTTTAATATAATTTTTAACAGATTTGATGAAACAATTTTAACATCAATGAAACAGATTAATATATGCTCAGAAATTCATCCAAATCTTATAAATTAGATTTATAAATAAACTGATTATCTACCAATATTAGAATTCAGCCTTCATGTACTTATTGGTTGTTAGTGTAGTTTATTGACTATAGCAATCGTTTAAAAAATCATTCTCAGCCAGCTAAACCTTGTAGGAAAGCATCATTTCATATGGAGAAAAAAATGAAGATGGTCCTCTGGGGTTCTCAAGAAATGTTAACAGCTGTTCTCCCCCTCACCTTCATCAGGAAGGTGGCATGGGCAGGAGTCTCCTGAGGTTGAAGGTATGAGATGGAGGAAGTGATGTGACTGATAGGCTCTGTGTCTCCACTAAGTACACCTAGAGTGACTATGATTTTTTGTTTCTCTTGCACTTCATAGGCCCAAGGGAAGTCCTGCTTTATATGTAAGTTTATTTAGCATAGAAAATTCTACACTGCTTGTATAATAACTGTCTTTACTGAAAGATCGAGAATAATTAAAATTAATACAACCTGGATACAAATAGTATTCAGTGTGACTCAGCAAAGTATATTGGTATACACTGTTAAAAGAGGCCAATCTGTTGGCACAGCAATGCTATGACCAAAAAAACCCCAAAACAAACAACAACAAATCACCAAAAAACCAAGACACATACTAGAACCTGTACAGTGAAATCTGTCGTAGTTGGTCCAAGCTAAACGTTTTACCAGATTTTTAGTAAAGCCATGAGTGTCTTTTAGGAAGTGTACTTGCTGAGCATTTCTCTCTGATGTTTTGTCTCAATTACACTCCACCTGCAATGCACTGCTATCATTTTTCCCTTCCCCCATTAGCCTTACACACCACATACTTCATACTTCTGAATTCTCCCTCCTCAGAACCTTTTATTCCATCTCAAAGATTTTAATCTGAGCCTACATTCCTTCTTTAATCTAGCATCTACTAATTGACTTTGAAGTTGAGCTTTTCTCATTCAGGCTTTGGCACTTTCAAGAAAATATTTGGCCACATTCAACTATTTATCTCTTTTCAATCCAGTAATGTTTTATTAAATTATAATGAAATAATTTTAGAAGTTTTAAAAATTAAATGTGATCATTTATTATAGGGAGTGAAGATATCAAGATATATTTTAGTGGCATTACTCTCATCCATATTTATGCAGAGTAGTGTCAGCAGAAATTAGCATTAAATACATAGTGGAATATATTTCCTAATACATCTGTAAATGTGTAATACACCCAAACAGGAATAAACCTAAATAAAGCAGCATTTGGTATTGCTTATCTCTTCCACCTACACTGAATGCCAGAGCATTAAGTGGTTTGTAATGCTCCTATGTATAAAAACATCTAAAAGGATTCTTTGTTTTAGATTTCTCTAGAAAGAAAATGATTAAAAATGAATTATGAAATAAACTATACAATTGAACAGTTAAATATAATTATTGGTTGTTGTTTTTTTTTTAATGCAATTGAAAGGTATTTCAACAAAAGTCTTTTCCAGATTTATTTATAAATTCTATGATCTGTGAACCTGTAACTTGTATAGTGATGTAGGAAATATAAAAAAACAGAAGAGATACTCTTACTTCTCATTTGCACTCTCTGCAAAAGCTGACATTATTGTTCTCTGTTCTTCCTGAACATCTCTTGTTTTTACATCACCCAGCATTTGTCTCTCTCTCTCTCTCTCTCTCTCTCTTTCTGAAGCTTTAAGGAGGAATTTAATGTTCTTTATTGTTTAGAAGGAAAAGAATTACTACCTGATAAATACCTTTTCAAGAAACTTCCTGTTTATGTGAAATCGTTCATTGATTTGTGCACCTGTGAGTGTGTGTGTGTGTTACAATATCAGACATCTTGGATGATAGCACAAACCCATATTTTATCTTTTTCTTGTTTAAACTTGTTATTTCAGTATGTTGAGGTTACTTTGAAGCTTATTTTTTCTTCTATGGCATCATAAGTACATTAACTTTGAGTTTATCATGTAATTATTTCAATGAGAACACTAGCTTTGCCTTTTAACTGTCTCTCAGGTATTTCTTTTTTTTTTTTGATTAATTAATTCATTTTTGCCTGTGTTGAGTCTTTGTTGCTGTGTGCGGGCTTTCTCTAGTTGCGGTGAGGGGGGCTAATCTTCGTTGCAGTGCGTGGACTTCCCGTTGTGGTGGCTTATATTGTTGCAAAGCACCAGCTCTAGGCATGCGGGTTTCAGTAGTTGTGGCATGTGGGCTCAGTAGTTGTGGCTCGCAGGCTCTAGACCGCAGGCTCAGTAGTTGTGGTGCACAGGCTTAGTTGCTCCAAGGCATGTGGGATCTTCCCGGACCAGGGATCGAATCTGTGGCCTCTGCATTGGCAGGCAGATTATTAACCACTGTGCCACCAGGGAAGTCCTCTCAGGCATTTGTTACTAACCACATTTACTGTGTGTGGGAATTTGGAAAATAAGATGCCCAGTGGACCCTGACAGATTTCTAACCTTTGCTCCAGAAACTTAATGTTCCTTGTGCCTCCCACTATTCATGGAGAGACAGAACCAAATAAGGTATGACATATTCTTAAAAAGTTTAATATATGGTTGGGGTATGTGGAAGGGGTCAAGAGAAGAGAGATAGTGACATTTGAGCTGGATTTCAAAAATTGCTGGATATCCACAGGTGGGGACCATGGGAAGACAATTTTAAATAATGTCCACAACATGATTATTTCTGACGGCACTAACTGGAAACAATCTAAATGAAAAAAAAAGAGAGTAATGATTATACATTATTGTATATTCTATTGTAATTAAACACTAACTTAATGACCCAAGAAATCACTCAAAGATATAGTGTGTTTACTAAAGTTTGTAGGCAACTATGAATACTATATATATAAAACATACATATTAATTCCTTTAAAAAGACTTGATTAAAAAACATTGGAAGGTAGGATTGTACAGAATTTTATTTCTTTTTAACACATGAATGCATCTTTAAGTTGTACCTTGTAATTTTTTAAAAGAAAAAATATATGTCTATAAAGAGATGTGTAGACAACCTTTATTTCTGTGAAACTCTATGCGCAATCATGGAACTGGTGCAAACCAGAATTGGAAGGGAAAATAGAAAGCAGGGAGAGACTACTGTGCTTGTCCAAGTGAGACAAAATGAGGGCAGCAATACCTGGAATGAAATCAAGTGGACAAACACATAAAATGCTGGGGAGAAAATGGAAGAAAAAACAACAAAAATACTTAATTGAAACTAAAAATGAACAGTAAAGAATCAAGAGTACTTGCAAGGTTTTTAGTCTAAACAGCAGGAAGTATGGAAATTCTAGAGATGTGGGCACTACAAAGAGAAGAAAATTAGTGAGGGTAGATGAAGGATTCTCTTATTTGAGATTGTTGGTAGCATCATCACGCAAAGTCTGGCAGAATGTTGAAAATAAGATTCTAGGTTTAGGAAAGGGCAGAATTCTAGATATGTATTTGAGTTGCATCATTATAGGTGCAATTCTGCAGGGTAGAAAGGACAGAGGAGATGTAAGCATAGAGAGGGTTGGAACAGAGGTTTCCAAGTTATTTTGTGCCTTGGAGCCCTGACTGTGGACCCCTTCTCAGAATAATGGCTTTACATACATAAAATAATTTATGAATTAATATAGGTAAAAATTAGTTTGAAATAGAGCTATCAAAATATTTTTTAAAAAATAATTTAAAATGTGATATATTAATATGAATTGTACTTATTAATATATTAGATAATATATTAATATACTCAATTTAGTGGGGTGTAATAACTGCCATAATTCAAATACAATGATCACTCTAAACAACATTTAAGGAGATCTGAAAAACTTTAATGTGATATAAACTGTCTATGTTTTCCAATGGTGCCAAAGTCACAGTACTGCTAATACCACTATGCTTTGTAACTACAGTAATATTTTATGGAAATACTAAACTTATGTTTGAAGTTAGTTAGATGCCCTTTCTTATCATGCAAATTCACAGACTCCCTGAATTGTATGCACTGACTCCTTGGTGGTCCATGATTAAGAGCTTCTTTAGAGCAAGTGCATGTGAGAAGACATAGATTCCTAGAGCTGGTTTGGGACATAGTAGAATATATTTGGTTGTGGAAACTTCCCAGCAAGGGTATGTTTGTGTTAATGTGCAGTAATGCCAAAGACAGCATTATTTTTAAGATCATAGACTCCAGGCGAGAATACCATTTTAAACACTACTTAAACCTTCTGTGCATCAGCCTGTCTATTTTTTAATCCTCAAAGGGTTATTGTGAGGATTAAATGTATTAGTGTTTGCAGTACGGCCTGGTGCATGTTAAGCACTATATAAAAAGTATTTATCAAATAAATAAATATGCTCAGGTTAATCCTCAAGCTGACTGAGCCATGCAATTAGTTACAGGTTGCTTCTAGCGTAAAGGTCTTCTGAGCCAGTGAAACAGACAAAAATTGAGAAGACAGAGAGATAGGAAAAAACAAAACAAAACTAGGAGCATGCAAGTCAGTAGGAAATGAGTTTCTAAGGGAGATAACTCAGAAGAACAGATGCTACTTGGAGGTCAAGGACTAAGCCTGAGAACAGATATCTGGATGGGTATTGGTAATCAGGAATTAGGTCATTGGTAGTCTTCTGGAAAGGATCCAATATATGGACAGAAGCAGATGCCAGACATCAAGCCATTTATTGAATAGGTTGATAGGAACAAAAAACCAGTGAATTGGATTACTTTGCTCAAAAGTCAGTTCATGAAAGAAAGGAGATTGAAAATTTATCAGATTTAACAGAAATGACCTAGATGGTACAGGGGAAGTAATCAATGAAGGGAAAGATTGTAATTGATGGAGAAAGAGAAGGAGCAAACCATTGCTAGAACCAGGTCTGGATTAATGTAGGAAAGAATGAGACTTATGTAGAAAGTTTCACCTGGGACTAAAAAAGAGGTCAAATCCTTTTGAAGCTGGGGGCTACAAGGAGAAACAGATGAAGGTAGCCAAGTGTTATGATCAAATTAAAAAGAACACCTAGGAGGCCTCTATGCTGGAGGATCCTTTACCCATAACAGTTGTGGAAGAGATATTCACAAGAATAGAGAGTGTGGAGAAAGATGGAAACCCCCTTAGGGTGAGTGAGAAACTTTTTTTTTTTTTTTTGTGATAAGTGGGCCTCTCACTGTTGTGGACTCTCCCGTTGTGGAGCACAGGTTCCGGACACGCAGGCTCTGCAGCCATGGCTCATGGGCCCAGCCACTCCATGGCATGTGGGATCTTCCCAGACTGAGGCACGAACCCGTGTCCCCTGCATTGGCAGGCGGACTCTCAACCACTGCGCCACCAGGGAAGCCCGAGAAATATTTTTGATTGATTGCTACAGGAAATGCAACAAGCATCTAATTAGAGATTAATATAAATATTGTCAAGTAGCTATGGGGACTTAGTTGGGCTAAAGAGGATAGTTAGATTTCATCCTAAATATCACTTCCCTAGGTAAATCCACATTGATTAAACTCCCAGCATATGTTTAATTATCCCTGCTGTGTGATTTCATTGTGCCCTGCATTTATATAATTATTTTTTGTTGTATTGCTAGAGTGTAAACTTTTTAAGGGCTCCATTTTGTTCATTCGTATACACATATTCAAAACATGGCACATAAAGGATATTGAATAATTTTTTGCTTTTAATAAGTGCCTCTTGGGAGATGGGTCCAAGATGGCAGAGTAGAATGACATGCACTCACTCCCTCTTGTGAGAGCACTGGAATCACGACTAACTGCTGAACAATCATCAGTGGGAAGACACTGGAACTCACCAAAAAAGATACCCCACATCCAAAGACAAAGGAGAAGCCACAATGAGACGGTAGGAGGGGCACAATCACAATAAAATCAAATCACATAAGTGCTGGGTGGGTGACTCACAAACTGGAGAATGATTATACCACAGAAGTCCACCCACTGGAGTGAAGTTTATGAGCCCAACATCAGGCTTCCCAACCTGGGGTTCTGGCAATGGGAGGAGGAATTCCCGGAGAATCAGACTTTGAAGGCTAGCGGGATTTGATTGCAGGTCTTCGACAGGACTGGGGAAACAGTCACTCTTGGAGGGCACACACAAAGTAGTGTGCACCTCAGGACCCAGGGGAAGGAGCAGTGAACCTGTAGCAGACTGAACCAGACCTACCTGCGAGTGTTGGAGGGTCTTCTGCAGAGGTGGGGGGTGGCTGCTGCTCACTGTGGGGACAGGACACTGGGAGCAGGAGTTCTGGGAGGTACTCCTTGGTATGAGCCTTCCCGGAGTCCATCACTAGCCCCACCAAAGAGCCTGTAACCTCCAGTGCTATGTCACCTCAGGCCAAACAACCAACAGGGAGGGAACTCAGCCTCACCCATAAGCAGACAAGTGGATTAAAGTTTTACTGAGCTCTACCCAACAGAGAAACACCCAGCTCTACCCACCATCAGTCCTCCTATCAGGAAGCTTGCACAAGCCTCTTAGATAGCCTCATCCACCAGAGGGCAGCCCGCAGAAGCAAGAAGAACTACAATCCTGCAGCCTCTGGAACAAAGACCACATTCACAGAAAGATAGACAAAATAAAAAGGCAGAGGACTATGTACCAGATGAAAGAACAAGATAAAACCCCAGGAAAACAACTAAATGAAGTGGAGATAGGCAACCTTCCAGAAAAAGAATTCAGAATAATGATAGTGAAGATGATTGAGGACCTCGGAAAAAGAATGGAGGCAAAGAGTGAGAAGCTGCAAGAAATGTTTAACAAAAACCTAGAAGAATTAAAGAACAAACAGAGATGAACAATACAATAACTGAAATGAAAAATACACTAGACGGAATCAATAGCAGAATAACTGAGGCAGAAGAACAGATAAGTGACCTGGAAGACAGAATAGTGGAATTCACTGCCACAGAACAGGATAAAGAAAAAAGAATGAAAAGAAATGAAGACAGACTAAGAGACCTCTGGGACAACATTAAATGCACCAACATTCGCATTATAGGGGTCCCAGAAGGAGAAGAGAGAGAGAAAGGACCTGAGAAAATATTTGAAGAAATTATAGTTGAAAACTTCCTTAACATGGGAAAGGAAATAGCCATCCAAGTCCAGGAAGCGCAGAGTCCCAAGTAGGATAAACCCAAGGAGAAACATGCCGAGACACATAGTAATCAAATTGACAAAAATTAAAGACAAAGAAAAATTATTAAAAGCCACAGGGAAAAATGACAAATAACATACAAGGGAACTCCCATAAGGTTAACAGCTGATTTCTCAGCAGAAACTCTACAAGCCAGAGGTGAGTGGCATGATATATTTAAACTGATGAAAGGGAAGAACCTACAACCAAGATTACTCTACCCTGCAAAGATCTCATTCAGATTTGGCAGAGAAATCAAAAGCTTTACAGATAAGCAAAAGCTAAGAGAATTTAACACACCAAACCAGCTCAACAAAAAATACTAACAGAACTTCTCTAAGTGGAAAACACAAGAGGAGAAAAGGACCTACAAAATCAAACCCAAAACAATTAAGAAAATGGTAATAGGAATATACATATAGATAATTATCTTCAAAGTAAATGTATTAAATGCTCCAACCAAAGGACATAGGCTCATTGAATGGATACAAAATCAAGACCCATATATGTGCTGTCTAAAAGAGACCCACTTCAGACTTAGGGACACACACTGACTGAAAGTGAGAGGATGGAAAAAGATATTCCATGCAAATGGAAATCAAAAGAAAGCTGGAGCAGCAATACTCATATCAGATAAAATAGACTTTAAAATAAAGAATATTACAAGAGACAAGGAAGGATACTGCATAATGATCAAGGGATCAATCCAAGAAGCTATAACAATTATAAATATATAAGATCAGCTCAATACATAAGGCAAATGCTAACAGCTATGAAAGAGGAAATTGACAGTACCACAATAATAGTGGGGGACTTTAACACCTCACTTACACCAATGGACAGATCATCCAGACAGAAAATTAATAAGGAAACACAAGCTTTAAATGACACAATAGACCAGAGAGATTTAATTGATATTTACAGGATATTCCATCCAAAACCAGCAGATTAAACTTCTCAAGTGCATACGGAACATTCTCCAGGATAGATCACATATTGGGTCACAAATCAAGCCTTGGTAAATTTAAGAAACTTGAAATCATATCAAGCATCTTTTCTGACCACAAAGCTATGAGATTAGAAATCAATAACGTGGGAAAAAATGCAAAACAAGCAAACTCATGGAGGCTAAATATTGCGTTACTAAATAACCAAGAGATCACTGAAGAAATCAAAGAGGAAATAATAAAATACCTAGAGACAAATGACAATGAAAACATGATGATCCAAAACCTATGGGATGCAGCAAAAGCAGTTCTAAGAGGGAAGTTTGTAGCAATACAATCCTACCTCAAGAAACAAGAAAAATCTCAAGTAAACAATCTAACCTTACACCTAAAGTAATTACAGAAAGAAGAACAAACAAAACCCAAAGTTAGTAGAAGGAAAGAAATCATAAAGATCACAGCAGAAATAAATGAAATAGAAACAAAGAAAACAATAGCAAAGATCAACAAAACTAAAAGTTGGTTCTTTGAGAAGATAAACAAAATTGATAAACCTTTATCCAGACTCATCAAGAAAAAGGGGGAGAGGGCTCAAATCAATAAAATTAGAAATGAAACAGGAGAAGTTACAACGGGCACTGCAGAAACACAAAGCACCATAAGAGACTACTACAAGCAACTCTATGCCAATAAAATGGACAACCTGGAAGAAATGGACAAATTCTTAGACAAGTATAACCTTCCAAGACTGAACCAGAAAGAAACAGAAAATATGAACAGACCAATCACAAGTAATGAAATTGAAACTGTGACTAAAAATTTTCCAATGAACAAAAGTCCAGGACCAGATGTCTTCACAGGTGAATTCTATCAAACATTTAGAGATAAGCTAACAACCATCCTTCTCAAACTCTTGCAAAAAATTGCAGAGGAAGGAACAGTCCCATACTCATTCTGTGAGGCCACCATCACCCTGATACCAAAACCAGACAAAGATACTACAGAAAAAAAAAAATTACAGACAAACATCACTGATGACTATAGATTCAAAAATCCTCAATAAAATACTAGCAAACAGAATCCAACAGCACATTAAAAGGATCATACACCATGCTCAAGTGGGATTTATTCCAGGGATGCAAAGATTCTTCAATATATGCAAATCAATCAATGTGATATACCATATTAACAAATTGAAGAATAAAAGCCATATGATCATCTCAGTAGATGCAGAAAAATCTTTTGACAAAATTCAACACCCATTTATGATAGAAACTCTCCAGAATGTGGGCATAGAGGGAAACTACCTTAACAAAACAAAGGCCATATACAGCAAACCCACAGCAAACATCATTCTCAATGGTAAAAAACTGAAATCAT
Source organism: Neophocaena asiaeorientalis asiaeorientalis (assembly GCF_003031525.2). NCBI lineage: Eukaryota > Metazoa > Chordata > Mammalia > Artiodactyla > Phocoenidae > Neophocaena > Neophocaena asiaeorientalis. The sequence continues at coordinate 8,560,740 of NW_020173758.1, forward strand.
TTCCTCTAAGATCAGGAACGAGACAAGGATGTCCACTCTCACCACTATTATTCAACATAGTTTTGGAAGTCCTAGCCATGGCAATCAGAGAAGACAAGGAAATAAAAGGAATACAAATTGGAAAAGAAGAACTAAAACTGTCACTGTTTGCAGATAACATGACACTATACATAGATAATCCTAAAGATGCTACCAGAAAGCTGCTAGAGCTAATCAATGAATTTGGTAAAGTTTTAGGATACAAAATTAATGTACATATATCTCTTGCATTCCTATACACTAACAATGAAAGATCAGAAAAAGAATTTAAGGAAATAATCCCATTCACCATTGCAGCAGAAAGAATAAAATACCTAGGAATAAACCTACCTAAGGAGATAAAAGACCTGTACTCAGAAAACTGTAAGACACTGATGTAAGAAATCAAAGATGACACAAACAGATGGAGAGATATACCATGTCCTTGGATTAGAAGAGTCAACATTGTGAAAATGTCTATACTACCCCAAGCAATCTACATATTCAATGTAATTCCTATGAAATTACCAATGGCGTTCTTCACAGAATTAGAACAAAAAATTTTACAATTCATATGGAAACACAAAAGACCCCGAGTAGCCAGAGCAACTCTGAGAAAGAAAACGGAGCTGGAGGAATCAGACTCCCCAACTTCAGACTATACTAGAAAGCTACAGTAATCAAGACAATTTGGTACTGGCACAAAAACAGAAATAAAGATCAATGGAACAGGATAGAAAGCCCAGAGATAAACCCATGCACCTATGGTCAACTAATCTATGACAGAGGAGGCAAGGGTATACAATGGAGAAAAGACAGTCTCGTCAATAAGTGGTGCTGGGAAAACTACACGTAAAAGAATACATGACAGCTACATGTAAAATAATGAAGTTAGAACACTCCATAACACCATACATAAAAATAAACTCAAAATGGATTAAAGACCTAAATGTAAGACTGGACACTATAAAGCTCTTAGAGGGAAATATAGGAAGAACACTCTTTGACATAAAGCACAGCAAGATCCTTTTTGACCCACCTCCTAGATTAATGGAAATAAAAACAAAAATAAACAAATGGGACCTAATTAAACGTAAAAGGTTTGCACAGCAAAGGAAACCATAAGCAAGATGAAACAACAACCCTCAGAATGGGAGAAAGTGTTTGCAAATGAAGCAACTGACAAAGGATTAATCTCCAAAATTTACAAGCAGCTCAATATCAAAAAAATAAACAACCCGATCCAAAAATGGGCAGAAGACCTAAACAGACATGTCTCTAAAGAAGATATACAGATTGACCACAAACACATAAAAGGATGCTCAACATCACTGATCATTAGAGAAATGCAAATCAAAACTACAATGAGGTATCACCTCACACCAGTCAGAATGGCCATCATCAAAATCTCTACAAACAATAAATGTTGGAAAGGTTGTGGAGAAAAGGGTACCCTCTTGCACTGTTGGTGGGAATGTAAATTGATACAGCTACTATGGAGAAAAGTATGGAGGTTCCTTAAAAAACTACAAATAGAATTACCATATGACCCAGCAATCACACTACTGGGCATATACCCAGACAAAACCATAATTCAAAAAGACACATGCACCCCAATGTTCATTGCAGCACTATTTACAATAGCCAGGACATGGAAGCAACCTAAGTGTCCATAGACAGATGAATGGATAAAGAAAATGTGGCACATATATACAATGGAGTATTACTCAGCCATAAAAAGGAATGAAATTGGGTCATTTGTAGAGATGTGGATGGACCTAGAGACTGTCATACAGAGTGAAGTAAGCCAGAAAGAGAAAAACAAGTATCATGTATTAACACATATATGTGGAATCTAGAAAAATGGTACAGATGAACCAGTTCGCAAGGCAGAAATAGAGACACAGATGTATAGAACAAAAGTATGGGAAGGGGTAAAAGTGGGGGTGGGGGGTGAACTCAGAGATTGGGATTGACTTACATACATTAATATGTATAAAATAGATAACAACCTGCTGTATACAAAATTAAATTAAATTTTTAAAAAGAAAATGAGGAAACTAAATTAAAAATAAATAAATAAATGTCTTTTATTTTCTGGACTTACTGTGTGTTTTAGAAGAGTCTACACTAACCTAGTAGCTTTGATGAATTTGAAGCATCCATTTCAACTCTAGCAATACCAATTTTGTTAAAAGCAAATTAATGAAACTTCTTCCCTCATTCAGTCTTACATTTTCCTCACATGGTCCTCTATTAACTATCCTGCTCTTTACATCTCATTTGTTTCTTGTTTGTGACTTACAATTATCTCTTCAGCTTGACCATTACAGGAATTCTTCTTTACTGACCCTTTGCAATTACCCTTGAGTGCAATTCTGTTCTTGACGGGCATCTTGTTCTGTTTCCTTTCCCACCCCATGTGATTCTAAGTGTTCTCAGGAGCTCAGCCCAGGGTAAGGCAATCTGCTTAGCTAGCTCTTCTAATGCATGAACACTGGGTCTGGCAACAAAAGATAAAAAAGAAAAAATAACTCACGTGGTTTATTAAAGGTCAGGAATTACCTGCTCTGATGCAGCAAAACATCTAGAAGGTGAAGGATTCTAGTGGTACGTAAAGTTGGACAGGAAGTTGAGAGATGTCAAAAGATAAGTGGTCTTCTATAAGAATATATATAAGTGGAGGATCTAATTGTTACTTCCTTTGAACATGTACTGAATAACCACTGTAATGCATAGCTGCCATGAAGAAAAGAAAGGTTAATAAGGAAGTAAAACTACAGATCAAAGCAGAAGCTTCTAGACTAGACTTTTCCAGGTCTGGTTTTGGATCTTTTAAAACTAATTTTACAGAATTAGTTCAGTATGATATCACTTATATGTGGAATCTAAAAAAGAAAACAAACTGCCCTTTACGCGGTCACGCTGAGCTAGTGCCTGGGCCTGGGATGGGGCTGCAGTGTCCACACACTCACCGCCTCCTGCTGTCTCCTGCTGCTTCCAGACCATGGTCACCAGCAAAGTGAGTAAGCTTCAAGCCTTCGTGAAAATGTGCAAGCAGGACACGAGTGTTCTGCACACCGAGGAAATGCACTTCCTGAGGGAGTGGGTGGAGAGTATGGGGGGTAAAATACCACCTGCTACTCATAAAACTAAATTGGAAGAAAATACCAAGGAAGAAAAAACAGATAGTAAGAAGGTGGAGGAAAACATAAAGACAGACGAACCATCAAGTGAGGAAAGTGATCTAGAAATTGACAATGAAGGTGTGCTTGAACCAGGCACTGATGCCCCTCAAGAAATGGGAGATGAAAATGTAGAGATAACTGAGGCGATGATGGATCAGGCAAATGATAAAAACGTGGCTGCCAGTGATGCCCTAAATGTTGGTGAACTACAGAAAGCCATTGACTTGTTCACAGATGCCATCAAGCTAAATCCTCGTTTGGCCATTCTGTATGCCAAGAGAGCAAGTGTCTTCATCAAATTACAGAAGCCAAATGTTGCCATCTGAGACTGTGACAGAGCTATTGAAATAAATCCTGATTCTGCTCAGCCATACAAGTGGTGAGGGAAAGCACACAGACTTTTGGGCCATTGGGAAGAAGCTGCCTATGATCTTGCCCTTGCCTGTAAACTGGATTATGATGAAGATGCTAGTGCAATGCTGAAAGAAGTTCAACCAAGGGCCCAGAAAATTGCTGAACATCGGAGAAAGTATGAGCGAAAATGTGAAGAGCAAGAGATCAAAGAAAGAATAGAAAGGGTCAAGAATGCTCGGAAAGACCATGAGAGAGCCCAGAGGGAGGAAGAAGCCAGACAACAGTCAGGAGCTCAGTATGGCTCTTTTCCAGGCGGCTTTCCTGGCAGAATGCCTGGTAATTTTCCTGGAGGAATGCCTAGAATGGGAGGGGGCATGCCTGGAATGGCAGGAGTGCCTGGGCTCAATGAAATTCTTAGTGATCCAGAGGTTCTTGCAGGCATGCGGGATCCAGAAGTTATGGTGGCCTTCCAGGATGTGGCTCAGAACCTGGCAAATATGTCAAAATATCAGAGCAATCTAAAAGTTATGAATCTCATCAGTAAATTGTCGGCCAAATTTGGAAGTCAAGCATAATGCCCTGCTGACAAATAAAGCCCCTGCTGAAGGAAAAGCAACTTAGATCACTTCATGGATGTCATAATAACACAAACCAGTGTACCTCTGACTTTCTCATGAAGAAAGCTGGGGTGCTTTGAAGATAATCTCTACCCCTCTGCCCCAAATGCAGCTGAAACATTTTACAGTGGTTTTCCATTAGGGTATTCATTCAGATAATGTTTTCTTACTAGAAATTACAAAATTTAAACAATTTTTAAACCGTAAAAATATTTAAAACAAATTAAAAGGGTGTATTAATCCCTACATTTTTCTTTACTAATCATTTTGGTTTTTTCCTTGGAATAAATTAGGCAAGGAAGATACTTCAGTATGGAAGATTTATTGTTCAAGTTTGAGTGAAATAAGATTTATTAGTGGGAGGCAAATGTAACATTTAAATAGATAAAGTTTGAGCTGGATATATGGTTACTGAAGCATTTTGATTTATCTCTTTAATTGCTTTATTATTATTATTTTTAATGATTTTCTTCCATGAAACTATTAGAACCACCAGTATTTCAGTAGGACCTGGGTAGGGACTGGAAGCACTTGGCAGGGCAGCAGTAATCGTACTGCATTTTATATAATGTGTACCCTTGTGCAGATGCATTTAAATCTTACACTGTGGTGAAGGGATGATTTTTACACTGCTGCAGTAAAATCAGATTACTTAGCTCTGTTCTTATCTGTTATCTAAAATAAATGTTTCATATTACCACATATGGGAAATAAGGGAATACTTTTCTTTTTGTATTTCTATGTTTAAAATGTTCTTTTCAGATCAGAAGATGCCCAACTCTTTGTCTGCTTTCTACTTGTTTTCACATTTTTTTTCCTCTTACTCTTCTTGGGCTAAAGATGATGCTTTTTCACTAGCATCATCACTGCTATCATCATTCACAGCATAATTAATGCTGGGTTTAATTTAATATGTAATACAAATAGTGGCTACGTAGGGTAATACCCATAATAGCTGTAGTTTCTTACTTGGCCAAGAGATTTCGTATTTAAGTGTTAGATTTCCTCTTTGGTGAAATCTTAACATACCAAAAGATGTTGGAAGAAGGGATTCCCTTTGGTGTTTGGTCTCCTACTTAGGAAATACCTACTGCAGTTAGAGTTTATCTTGTAGTATGAATTTTTGGAGAAGTTTGAATTAATTGATACACAAAGAGGGGAACCTAAATTCCTAATCCAGCATGAACTAAAAAAATTGATGAGATTCATGGTGTTTCTTCATTGTGGAGTTGTCAGCATTGTGAAAGATGCATTGTTCTATTCAGCTCTTAAATACTGCAGCCATGTCTCCACCTTTCCTTATTCCTTCCCTCTCCTCCAAGGAAAAAGAAAATGATAAATTTTCTGTTGTATATACAATTCTTATATTAAATGAGGCTAAGTCCAGGCACTGTACCAGGAATTGCTAGGTTTCTACTTATTATCTTTCAATGTAAAAAGTGCTAGTTTAAAAGCAATTTCAAGGGATGAGAGCCTCTGTACTTTGCTTATTTGAAGAATCAATGGTAGGAGCATTGAAGTAAATTCCATGGAATACATTTCTGAAATCATAAGTAAGTTGATTCAAGTTTTTACGCTTTGCTGTACACAAGCAAATAGAAATGGATCTGTTAAGTGAGAAAAAGCTGTATGCTGATTGAGTATGCTTTTTAAAACCCTTTAAAAATACTCAACATTAAAACTTGAGTTTGAGCTTGCTGGTATTCTTTTTGTTAATACGTGTTCTCCTCAAAATTTCCAGTGTGTGCTGTAATTCAGGACCAGCTGCTTCTGGATTTTTCATTTGATTGACATATTACCTAAGTACCTTCTAACATTGCACATATTACCATACACAGGTAAAAGTAAAATTGGTCTGAAAATGTATCCTGTGCTTTTTAGACTTTTAAGTTAATACAAAGTACATCTTCAAACAAAAAAAAAAAGAAAGAAAGAAAACAGACTAATGAATATAACGAAAAAGAATCAGACTCACAGAGATAGAGAAAAATTAGTGGTTACCAGTGGGGAAAAGGATGGGAGGGGGGCAAGATAGGGGTAGGAGATTAAGAGATACAAAATACTACATATAAAATAAATAAGCTACAAGGATCTATTGTACAATATAGGACTATAACCAATATTTTATAATAACTATAAATGAAGTATAACCTTTAAAAATTGTGAATCACTATGTAGTACACCTGAAACTTACATAATATTGTACATTAACTATACCTCAATTAAAAAAACAAATTTCTGGGAGTTCCCTGGCAGTCCAGTGGTTAACACTCCATGCTTCCACTGCAGGGGGCATGGGTTTGATCTCTGGTTGGGAACTGAGATCCCACACGCCTCATGGTGTGACCCAAAAAAGAAAAAAAAAAAACAAATTTTGCAAAACTAGTTCGGTGCAACATACATTTATTGAACATAAAGTAAAATTATGTTTGTTATTTTTGCATGATAGGGAATCTACTCTGTGTTAACGTTATTTGTGTCTTTCTTTTATCATTCTTGATTGTGTACACAAAAGTATATGCAGACTATTTCTTTTTTTTTTTTTTTTTTTGTGGTACGCGGGCCTATCACTGTTGTGGCCTCTCTTGTTGTGGAGCACAGGCTCCGGACACGCAGGCTCAGCGGCCATGGCTCATGGACCTAGCCACTCCGTGGCATGTGGGATCTTCCCAGAACCGGGCACAAACCCTCGTCGCCTGCATCGGCAGGCAGACTCAACCACTGCGCCACCAGGGAAGCCCAGACTATTTCTTCAGTGAGCACAGAGATACCTTAGTGGTCTATTTCATTTAATAAGCTCTTGTCTAGTACTTGCTATGTGTCAGGCACTTTTTTAAGCGCTTTACCAATGTTAACTTATGAAATCTTATGACTTCATGTAAATTTATTTTTCCTGGTAACTTATGTGAGGATCCTAAACAGTGACTCTCCTGGAACATTCCTGTTAATAAATTTATTTAATAAACCAAACATACTAAGAATAAATACATTTAAGTAGTAATCAAATGCTACCATGACGAACATATTCATGTCTATATTTGCAGTCTATTTGATCTCTCTTTACACAAAAAGAACACATATGAGTAGATTCACCTATTCATTTATTCATGTATGTATGCATATCTCCTTTTATTCAATACACTTTTACTGAGTATTGCTGTGTAAAAGCAACATGTTCAGTGATATTTAAAAAATGTTATGAATAGGATCACTTCATATTCAAGAAGTTTATATACTGGGGGCCGTATGTTGGGGCAAAGAATACAGATAAGAAAAGAAAGCAAATATGTACACAGAATACATGTAAGCTTGAAAAAAAAGTTCTATAATAAACATAAAAACAATGCCCAGGGTGGACTGTGTAAAACTAGAGATGGGAGCGTTTAAGCTGAATATGTGCCATTTTAGTGATGGAAGTCCTTACTATGACACAGGCCAAGAGGGTGTAGAAATATGGACGGACTTCAGCTGGATCAAGATTTTCCTGGGCTACAGTGATGTGTTGACAATTGTTAGGGGAAAATCATTTGCTAAATTATCGAGAAAATGCAGCCTCTCCAGTAAAAGGAAATTTTTCTACTAGTTTCCAGTGGTAAAATAGTCTACCAGTTCTACATGTTTTGTTTTACTGTTTCTGAATTTTGATTGCTGTAAGAACTAGAAATATCTTTCATCTCCAGCTGGCAATAAAGCTCTACTCCATTTTCCAAGTTGGACTGCTATAATCTTCCTTAATGAGTCTACCATAGCTCACTCTCTCCAAAGCCTCCAAATGGATCAAAAAATAATCCTTAGCCAAAGGAGCAGCAGAACAGCATGGTTTCTCCATCCTGATGCAATGCTTTTTACAATAGTTACTACTTGATTTCTGTTCCAACTAAGAGGTGTTTTGACAGATTAAATAAAAGATGAGCCGTGAAAACTCATGAACCTTGTTTCCTTATCTCTACTTTATCATAATAAAAACATTAATTCTGTTCTCAGAGCGGGAAAAAATTCAAAGGTTCCCCAATTTTTGCCTGGTATAATCAGATAACAGCAATCAGATTTTTTAAAGGTGACATCATGTAAACTCTTTTCAGACTACAGCAATACTTGCTGGTCTAAAATATTAAAACTACTAATTAATGAATTTTTGAATGAGGAAGTAGTAAGTGATCAGCTGAATTGCAAGTTCTGAAATTCTGTAACATCTGCTACTCTTGAAACAATAATATACAAATGAAAATTTCTTCTATACTTTTGGAAATGTTGTTAATCTTGCATTACCTACAAGCAGATTCCATACAAACATCTTAATAAATGTCTCATGAAAAGTTAGTTAAGATAGGTAACGATAGCCTCATTTAAAGAAAAATGTAAGACAGTGTTTGCATTTGCCTGTGTTTACCAAAACTGATTGAATATTTTCCATGTAGTTAATGACTGTAGAAGAAATTAACTCACACATTCATTGTGTATAATTGTACTTATTTTCCTTATTCAATACAAAAGGTTGTTGTCAAATTATGCTGTTTGTAGCACCTATGGCAGCTAACTGGGTACAGAGAGAGGAGGTCAGAAATATCAGGTAAAAGCTGGCTGTTGATATGGACATGACATCTCATTTTGGAGCAGTACAATTTATGCTGTCTGATATTTCAAGAACTTTCTATGCATTTTTCTTCCATACGAAGGGAGAAATTATATAGAAACTATGATTGTTTGTGGTGTTTTGAAACAATAAAGAAGTAAGTTATGAAGGGAATGATTTTACATTTTTGACACATTAAACCAAATATAGAAGACAAACGTGCCAAAGGTCACCTCAACAATATTACAGACTCTTGCAATCTGATTCTTTAAACCAAGCCTAGCAAAGCACAAGTTATTTACTAGAAAACAAAACTAAACCAAAAACAAACAAAATCTCCAATCAACCTGAATTTCACCGGAAATTTGTAGGGCTAATGTGACACGAACTTCAAGTTGTTCATGAATGGTCAGTTGAGAAGGACACTTGCATTGAACACATTTGCAATTTTAGTCCACGCTCTTCATAGCTTTTGAAATTTCAAACTCACTCATACAGATACAGCACATTAGCTGTAGCCAAACTGAATAAACACATTCTAAGTGTTTTAAATCAGTCCTTAAAACAATTTTCAATTTTGGGTTATAAGGGATGAAAATTTCCTTATGCACATTGCTTAAAAATTTCTCCTGGTTGGTTTCATTTTTGTGTGTGTTTAATTTAGCCAGCTCACTTTCTTCAGATTTATTTTCACCAATTACATAGCAGTCGATCAAATATATAAGATTCATGCCATTGATGTTTTCAAAGTTACATAACTACTAATCAATAGGCTAAAATATCATGCCTCATTCTCATACTCACTGGGTAAATGATGGATTAGAGAAGATTTTTTAACAAAGAAATAGAGAGAGATAAAAAGAGAAACAAGAGTGTGCCTCAGTTCCAAGATCTTTATGGACAAGTTAAATTAATCCATGTATTGAAAAGAGGCTTGGCAATAATATGTCAGGGCCCATGTATGTGGTAAAGCAGTAAACCAGAGGCAGAATTGAGATTCAGGACGGATATCACATTTTTTATTAGACATTTGCAATATTTTGGTAATCATTTACCTTGAAAGCCTTGGTGGGAGTCAAGATCATCTCTCCTCGGAAAAGCTGAACATTCTGGCTTTCCCAGCTAGGGTATGGTCCTGTGACTCAGCTCCACAAACCACGCGATCTAGACTTGAATTTGGACTATGTGTCTCTCTCTCTCTTTCTCATGACTGCGGTGGCAATTTCTACAAGGCCAAGCTCCCTGTGCAGAAAGTTTTGTGATTTATTTTTTAGCTGGGAGCTCACATTCCTTGAATCTTTGTGGGAATAATTTGAGGCCTGGGTAAAGGATGTGTTCCTCTAAGAGGATACAACACAGACTGTTTTCACAGGCAAAACTTTGGTAATAACACTCTGGGAACTGCCGAGAAATCAATTTGACTAGTCCATTAAATAGTGCCTTAAATAGGCTTGTATTTAAAGAGCCATTAGCATGTCTTTTTGGCACGTGTGGTGCTAGCTGGTGAACATTATTAAAGGTCTAGAATTAGGCTTGTTTAATAGTATTCAGAGGTGAGAATGAAAAATATTGGGCAAAGGGGAACTACAGTTGCCAGTATGCACTTTCTGATTTTTAATGACATTTGATGTCTAGCTGAAGTCTTTTGCTACTCTTTTTTTTTTTTTAACATCTTTATTGGGGTATAATTGCTTTACAATGGTGTGTTAGTTTCTGCTTTATAACAAAGTGAATCAGTTATACATATACATATGTTCCCATATCTCTTCCCTCTTACTTTTTTCCTTCAGTGTGACTTTTCAGATTGAAGCAAATGTAATCTCTAATTGAAGGTATTTGGATATAGATTGTGATTCAGAAACCATAGATTCAAGTTTCACCCTTTTCTGAGAAACACATTTTTGGTTCTTATCTTTTGGTGAAAATATATAAGAATGTATTGTGGATATTTGCTTACGAATGGAATTGCTGGGTCATACTGTATCTTTATGAAAAAGCTTTCCTAAATAGTTGTACCAATTTACATCCCAAGCAGTCTGTGATAACCTAGGCATACCACATCTTTATCAACTTGTCAATCTTTTTCATTTTAGCCATTCTGATAAGTAGTAGTGTCTCACTGTGATTATAATTTGCATTTCCCTGATGAGCTTGAGGACCATATGTTTATGGTCTTTTGGATAACTTCATTTGTAAAGTGCTTATTCATTTCTTTTGCCTATTTTTCACTGGGCTATCAGTATCTTTTATTGATTTGGTGGGAGCTCTTTATGTATATTGGATACACGTTTTCTGTTGATTATATGTACTATGTAAAATTTCCACTGTTTTATGACTTGATTGTGATCAACAAAATTTTTTATTTTATTTTAGTAAATTGTTTGACACAGATTTTAAGCTCAGAAGTTTTTATGTTAGTATTTAAGAAATCTTTGTCTACCCCTGAAATCTTGAATATATTCTCTCACAATCTGCCAACTGGTTTTGGGTAGGCCATAATGGAGAAGTAAAGATTCATTTTATTTCACACATATATCCCATTGACCCAGGACCACTTTTTAAATAAAACTGACATATCTATACTGTTCTTCAGTGCTGTTTTTATGTTAAATCAAGTATTGTTTAATGCCCTTTTTGTTCTGTTCTATTACTATATTTGTACCAATACCACAATGTCCTAATTTTTGGAGTGTTGTAATAAACCTTTTATCTATTACTGTAAGTACTCCAATATTTTCTATAAGATTGTCTTTGCATTTGTATATACATTTTAGAATCACCTCAATTACTGACAAAACCACCTTATGAATTTTAATGGGGATTGTTTTGAATCTGTAGATCAATTCTGGTAGAACAAACATCTTCAAAATATTGAGTCTTCCAATAATTAGCATGTTAAATTCTGATTGATTTGAGTCTTTTTAATTTATCTCAGTAGTATTATATAATTTTCTAAATAAAAATCTCACATCTTTTGTTAGAGTTATTACAATGTATTTGTTATTTTCTCAGGCCATTGTGAATTAAACATATTTTTAAAATGTTTTCTAAATGGTTGCTCTCAATGTAGAGGAATACAATTGATTTTTCTGGTAGAGTTATGCAAGCCAGTAATATTCTAAGACTCAGATATTAACTCTAATAGTTTATCCTTAGATTTTTTTTGGACTTTTCTATAAATACAATCAGGTCACCTTCTAAAAACAAAAATTAGAAGCTTAATTATTTTTTCTATTCTTACACAGTTACTTTTCTTGTCTAATTGTACTAGCTAGGATCTTCAATACAAAGCTGAATAAAAGTGGTGGTGACCAGTATTTCTATCTAGTTTCTGATTTCAGAGATATGATACAATATCTAAACATGAAATATGATATTTGTGTAGCATTTTTGTAGATACAATAGGGGAGCAAAACTTGCCAACCAAAAAATGCCTCTTTGGTATGTGGAGTACTTCAAGCTGAAATCAATCAAGGAAGACTCAGGAAGAAACTTTGACCTTCCCCCTAACATCTAAAAGAATGTAAATAGAGGACCTGTTTCAGGAAGGGAGCTATCATCATAGATAACAATAGTATGTAGTATGAACTGGGTGTGTAGACAGGTAGGAACCTAGCAAAGTCTGTTAAAATTCCTCTCTGTGTCCCATTGTCTCTGCATGGTCCAGCAAACATTTATTTACCAAACATTTGCTTTTCCATCTCCATGTCAATTGTCTTCCTCCATTTTGAAGTCACAAACCACTACTCCTGACATCCTCTTTTGTCTTTAGTTGAAGATGACATTTCAGTTGAGCGCTTTGGCCATTTTGACAAGTTACTCAGTTTTTCTGTGTCTTTCAAGTATACATGTTATTAAATTATTTGATTTTTCTTCTTTTAATCTGTCTTCTGTTGGCCAGAAGAACACAGAAGGGGAGAGAAAATTTTCTTCCTCCCTGACTATGCCCTTTTTCAGACTAAGAACATTCCCTTCTAGTTCCTAGATTGCTAAAAGCTTTTTGTTGTTGTTGTTGTTGTTGTTTGCGGTATGCGGGCCTCTCACTGTTGTGGCCTCTCCCGTTGCAGAGCACAGGCTCCGGACGTGCAGGCCCAGTGGCCATGGCCCACAGGCCTAGCTGCTCCGCGGCATGTGGGATCCTCCCGGACCGGGGCATGAATCCGCGTCCCCCTGCATCGGCAGGCGGACTCCCAACCACTGCGCCACCAGGGAAGCCCTCTAAAAGCTTTTATTATGAAAAAGTATTGAATTACCGCAAGTTATTTTTCTGCTTCTATTAGGATAATCATATACTTTTGCTTATTCACTAATGTGGTAAATTAATTGATTTTTTACAATGTTAAACCAATGATGCTTTATTAGAATAAACTTTACATTTCTGTAATGTATTCTCCTTTTATATAGTGCTGGATTTAGTTTGCTAACATTTTGCTTAGAATTTTTATATCTATGTTTGTGAGAGAGATAACTTATCCATATTTATAATCTTTCAAATTTTGATGCCAAGGAAATCTGATTTAGTAAAATAAGTTGGGAAGTCTTTATTTTTCTTCTTCTTCATCTTACTTTCTAGGATATTTTGGGTAAATTGTATTTATATATTATTTAGTGTTTGAAGTATTTCACCAGTGGCTTGGAGTTTTTGTTGGGAAGTTTTTAAATTAAGGATTTGAGTGCTTCAATGGAGTTGATACTCTATTTTTTTTCATGTCAGTTATGGTAAATCTTATATTTTCTAGATATTTGTCAAGTTTACATAAATTTGCAAAATCTGTGGCTTAAAGACATTTATAACATTCTATTATTATCTATGTAATGCTAATAAAATTTGCAATGATACCACTTTTTTATTCATTATATTGATTATATAGGCCTTTGTCTGGGTTTACAAAATGTATTAATCTGGGGCTTCCCCGGTGGCGCAGTTGTTGAGAGTCCGCCTGCCGATGCAGGCGACACGGGTTCGTGCCCCGGTCCGGGAAGATCCCACATGCCGCAGAGTGGCTGGGTCCGTGAGCCATAGCCGCTGAGCCTGCGCGTCCGGAGCCTGTGCTCTGCAAAGGGAGAGGCCACACAGTGAGAGGCCAGCGTACTGCAAAAAAAAAAAAAAAAAAAAAATATCTGAGCTTAACTGATAAAGAATATACTCTGTGTGATTTTAGTGCTTTGATATTTATTGCTACTTACTTTATGGTACAGAATATCAGCAAATTTAATATATGCATATATCCCATTTATACTCAAAAAGAATACGTAATCTTCAATATATGGAAACAATTTTAATATTCAATATCTTTATTGATTTTGTGCCTATGTGACTCACATAAAGATGTTTTAAAATTTCTAACCTAAATTGTAGATTTCTCTATTTCTCCCTTTAGTTCTATTTTTTATATATGGTAAAGCTATAATTAGGTACATATATATCTAGATTGTTCTTTTCATCATTTTGAATCGTCATAAGGATGTATGGAAACATAGAAGAGAATCTGAAGAAAACTTCAAGCAATACAAGAAGAGAGGCAATTTCATTGCAATATATGGTAAAGATTTTGAGCAATTTCTTAGATGGGAAGATGGAAAATAGGAGGTCTGTATTAGAACCTTACTATGTATAGAATATCCATAATTATGCAACTGTTTTCGGCATAGCAGCCTACATATAGATTCTATTCCATAGTGTTTTTTAGTGTAGTCATTTACAAATAATCATTTCACTGCCTTCATAAGTTAAAAATTAATGAACCAAACCAGGTTTATGGGGTTAAGGCAGAAAGGAACTACTATGTTTGAAAAATATTATTTTGTGTGATTGCTGTACACTAAAAACAAAAAGAACTATACACAAATGCAATAACACCAATGTGATATGCACTAGCATTTATCACCTTATTTTTTACAGATGGTAAAAGCATAACTTAGTTTTGAGGTATGAGAAGCAAATCATAACTCTTGACAAGAGAAGAAATTATTTAGAAAACTTCAATTAGAAATTGAGTGATGAAGCCAAAAAAATGTATCCACTGGATTTGACAAAAGTCACTGATGATATTGGCAAGAATTGTTTCAGTGGAGGAGTGGGGGAAAAGTATACTCACAGCTGAAGAGAGAATAACAGATGCAGAAATGGAAACCATGAGATGAGTCAAGAGGCTAAGAAACTTGAGAATGAAATGAAGGAGAAAGGTAGTGTAGAAACTAGAGGGTGACACAGTTAAGGGAAAAATTTGCATTTTCTTTCTAATTGCGGGGCCCAAT
>NW_020173758.1:8575843-8669124 GCF_003031525.2 Neophocaena asiaeorientalis asiaeorientalis
AGGAGAATAAATCAATATAGTAGTTAAGGGGGAAAGGGAATAAACCGATGAAGCCAAATCACTTATCACTGAGAAGACACCAGGAGAGAAGTGAGTAGAGAAGGGTGGATGTGGATATTGTTTCTAAATTTGGGGGGCTAGTAATGGGTCAAGCAAGAGATAAGAAGTTCCCATCAGATTGCCCCACTCTTCTTGGTTCAGTAAAGGAAACGGTCATCCACTAAAAGGAAACAAGAAAATAGACATGAAAAAGCCCTGAAGATGGTTACTAAAGTTTGAAATACCTGTTGAGAAAATAGAGGATTAAACTGAATAAAGATGAAGGCAAGAATTTCCATGCAATACTGAAGGTCCAAGTGAGGTTGAAATCCAGAATTCTAATGAAAGTAGCAGTCTTCAAGACTATGTACCTTCCCCCAGCCATAGAGGATGAAGAGTAGAAGCTAAATAAAGTAAATGTGGAGGAGAAAGAACCATAGTTATGTATGTGTAGATATTTATTAAGTTGTGCAACTAGAATTTGTCCACTTTGTAGTTTATATGTAACACCTCAATATACAAGGGTATTAAAAAAATAAAATACTGAGTGGACCATTTCAGGTTCATTACAGTCTGGATTGGGTGGATGCTATTGGCTAGATTCTTACACTCACAGTAGCTTTGAGATTCTTTATCTTAGTACTTCTTGAATTTGAAGGAGCAAGCAGTACACTGGGGATCATGCTAAGTCATAGACTCCAATTGAGTTGCTCTGAGGTAGAACTCGAGATTCTGCCTTTCTAAGATTCCCAGATACTGCTGCTAGTCCGTGGGCCACACTGCTTATAATCCTATATGATACACAAGAATATTGGGTGAAAAATAATACAGTTTGTTAAATAAGTGCTTTTCCTACATAGTAAATGGTGTGATTGATTTTTTAACTTAAATTTATTTCAACTAATAGTGATGTATTATTTTCTTCTAGATATCTGGCATATTAGGTTATATGGCTATACATCAAAGGCAGCATTGACATTCACAGACATGTCACCCATGTGTTGTTTATGAAAAATGGTAGATGGAGTATTTTTCCAGTACTCCTAGGAGAGGTGATAATTCTGCCTCTTTTCCCCTCTCCCCAGTCCCCACCCAGGATGTTAAGCAGAGCTAGCTTAAAACAATTGTTCAGGGGAACCAAAGTGGACCACATCATAGATTTATTTTGCCATATAAAAGATCAATTTTATTAATAATTTATTTCTACAGCACATTTTTTTTTCTCTATAAACTTGTGAAATGAGAGGGCATGCCTTTTTTATGGAAACTTCTTCAACACAAAATCTCTCTGTCCCTGCCTCCACTTCCCTCCCACTCCCCCTTAAAGCTAAGGCCCAAAGACACTGAAGCCTTTTTAGTTTATGTTGCATCCCTTCGATCAGGTGGAAAAGTTACTAAACTGGGAGGTGTGCTTTAGTTATATGCAATTTTCTGAAGGATTTCAAATTTCAGTGATTTGTGAATGGGATAAACTAAAACTTGCATTTCACTCTCACTTTGGTTCATGAAGTACATTTTCTGTTGATGGGTTTGTGAACAGTCATATTTCACCTGAGATCCTAGTCAACATACAGAGATAATTGAAAATGGGCTAAAATTTTCTGTGCTTCTGAATGGTAATAGTCTTAGTGGAGAATTTTTTACAAAATGAATGGCAATTTCAGCAGGTATCCAAGTATTTAATAAACATTTCAGTATTACAAAAATATAAGGGAATTCTCAAATTTAGAGATGTAGAGTCATTCATTCTACTCATTTTAAAACACAACGGGAGGTATGGAGGCATTTAGGATTTAGGAAAATAGGTTTTGGAATCAATAACCTACAGGGCTTATTTTGTTCTAATAACAGTGGTTTATAGATCTTGTCATATCAAATATAACCATAATAAACATCCATATAATGATGCTTGACATTGTGTGTTGAGAACATATGTTACATTTTCTTATGTATATTGTTTTGTTGAGCTCTCTCAATAAAATTAGGTGGATACTTAGATTTTTATCTTATAGTCAGAAAACTAATCCAAAATGTAGCAGTGTCAGAATTCAAACCCAGAATTCAAACCTAAAACTGATACATATTTCACTTTACCACATCCCCATACAATGAAGATTAGATTCTCAACTCAGGCATTCAAATTCTGATGTTTAAAAGGGACCTTAGAACATGAGCTTCTTAAAATATTTCTCCACTTTCGATATGTAAAACTAGTATTTCCTTATTAATTCATTGTCATTAGTCACTGCCTGAACATGCTGATTTTCTTGTCTGCTATAACATATTCAACCCCTACCAGAATATTTAAACAAGCAGGGTTATGTTTTAAATTTTCAGTCAATGTGATCATTGTGATGCAGTTAACCAAAACCATGAGACTTAGTCATTGATGGCTCAATACTCTGATGACAGTGCAAATTCTGCCGCAAAACTGCAATTGGGGCAATAGAACACAGGATATGATGAATATACACATGAAATGCCTTCAACCAGACTTTAAAAAATTAATGAAAAGTAATCATAGAAGGAACATCTCAGAAATTTCTTTATAAGTTTCTGTCATCATCAAGTTAGTCATTGAAATTGTATTCCATAGTTGGAATAGTAAATCTCACTAGCAGATTTCTCATTCACTTGGGTTTACAAGGAAAAAAAAATCTATATTTGGAAAGGTTTTCATTGTATTTAATACAAATCAGAAAAATGTGCTTCCCTTTTAGAAGAGTATACTATTTAGGGTAAAAGACTAAAATAAAGAAAAAAAAGATTCTAATGCACTGAATGCTTTGAGATATTTTAAATGGTCCCATAAAACAAATCACTTATTGACCAGAATTGATTTGAAGAAACTGGCCTAAAAATAAAACATATGTAGTACATGATGCATGGGTCTATTTTTATCATTTGTTAATAGGTTAAGTCCTATACATTTTATTTTTTCTCTAAACTATCTTATATATTTCTTTATTCACATATAATTTAACAACATCCATTTATAGAAGCAAAATTACTAATATTTTATTCAGTTAAAAACAGAGTACATTCTTTATTGCAAAAATATATTGTCAAACCATAACATCTCCCTTCCTTTTCAAAAGCAATATCCAACATTTACCTACTTAATTACTTTAATACCTTTAAATTTCAATTAATCTATAGTGTTCCATAATGCTAGCAGTGTACAACTTTGGATTGTTGAAGTGTTAATGGATTAATTCATCATTGCTCTTCTACTAACATAATTTTTTATTTTCTGAATCTATTTTCAAAATTTTGCTAAATATCAGACTTGGTCCATAAATTACCTATACCAAATTGCTGAACAAACCCACATCTTGATTATTGATAAAAACTAATAATTGGTCAGCTATATGTCTGAGTCAACTTTGGATAGCCATACTAATTTTGTGTAGGGGAAATAAATTAGCAAATAATCCATTTTACTGCAATTGGGAAGCCTTCTGAGACAGGAAGAACATCAAGATCCACTGCTGAGCCAAATAGGAACCTGTATTTGGAAATTCCAGGTAACATAGTCTAAAAGTAAACATAAGAGAAAAGCAAAAATATAAAACAAACCAAAGGAGAATCAAGAAAAAAAAATGAAATAAAGACCCTGTGTCCAACTAAAATAATCAAAACCTACTAGCAAATTAGCATCTGCAATAATAGGAATGGAATTTTTTGATGAACGAATTTCTTAAAACACTCTCTATAGGATTAAGCTCTTTTGAGACAAGGTTCACCTCTCACACCTGGTAAACCAATGAGAGAAAGCTCTCATGGTGGAATTAGAGGAATACGCCTCAGACAGGAAACAAGTATAGTGTTCATATCTGGTAAAACATAAAAACAGAACTGAAAAGAAGAAATAGACATGCACAGCTTGCTCTCTAGACTTAGTATAAACCTCTAAGACACTACTCCAGTTAGGCTCCTCAGACCAGGGGCTGTGCACATTCTCATAAACCAGCTAGTACAGAATTGCTTCTGGTGCCTTAGGGCCCTGCCTTCTTTCAAATAGCACCTCTCTACCTTGGATGCCAATTACAGCCACAGGTTTTGATTGCTTTCTACAGGAAACCAAAAGCTCTGGTATAACAAGACTGGGAATAAAGATAATTTCTTTTGCATTGCCAACAGATGGAGAAGAAAGAGATTAGTAAAAATATAAAAGTCTGAAAATGACTTCAAGCATGAAGGTAATTGGTTTTCTGTTCTTAATTTAATGCAAGACTTCAGTCAACAAATATTTGTTGAGTGTATAACTTGTGCTAGGCACAATCTTTAGATGTGAGTATTCAGCAGTAAACAAAAGAGACACACATCCCTGCATTCATGGTGCTTACATTCTGTTGAACTTGTCTTATTTTAGGTCTGTTTTATACAAGGCTAAAGCTATCTGTGTTGTGGGGTTTTTTAAGCTTTATTTTGATATATTTCATATGTATACAATTCACCCATATAAAATGGGCAATTCAGTAGTTTTCAGTATATTTACAGACTTGTGCAACCATCAGCACAATCTAATTTTAGAACATTTTCATCACCCCTCCCTCCAAAGAAATATAATACCCATTAGAAGACACTCCCCTTTCCTCCCCGTCCAGGGGAAGCTTCAGCTTCCCCTGAAGCTTAGCTTAAGGCAATTGATAATACAGTTTACATCTAGATACATTTGCCAATTCTGGATATTTCCTATGAATGAAATAATATAATATGTGGCTTCTTTGATTTAATGTTTTCAAGGTTCATACATATTGTAGCATGTATCAGTACTCCATTCCTTTATGAAGCTATCTACTTTTACAGTTATTAATTTAAAATAAGACCTGTCTTAGTTTATGCCCTTTTCAGACTTTCCCATACTCCACAGAACATTTTCATTTCCAATTGAAAATAAAGTTTAAAAAGGATGCTTTAATTTTAGAACTAGAAAACATTTGGAAAGTATCCAGTCAACTTGTAGATAAGTATCCAATCAATTTGTAGATGAGTAGATAGAGAACTACAAAAAAGAAGTGGTTTGCTGAAGGCATCATAGAAAGATAGGACTGGAACCTATCTCTCCCCACTCCTCTTAACTCTTTATCACAGGGCTTACTTGGTATGGCCTTTGATAGTTTTGTATTTATCTGTAGGATTCTGCAACCTCTTTATGGGAGAAAATAATTTTGATTACTTCAGTTTATAGACTATTGGATTTTTCTATAAAACTAAAGTTTTTTTTGTTTTTGTTCTACAATATGAATAAAGAAACTATATAAATCAAGCAAACACGATTTTCCTTGATCACAACCTAGAGACCCATTTTATGTTAGTCTTCCAAAAAAGTATTGCAAAAATTACTCATCAAATTGTACAGCCTATAATTTTCACTAGCACTTTCTCTAACTCTCAGTTTAATTGACTTCCCATTGTATAAATTTTTTAAAGGACACAACCAGTAAAATATCTCTTTTTCATCTATATCTATCTATTCATCTATTTTTCTAAACTGCATAAAATCATTCAGAATACATCTTTAAAAAACTCATAATGAACAGTACTTGATATTATGATGTTGGCAAACAAGATTAAAATTTTTCAGTCTTTGCAGAATCCACACTTAAGCTCATTAGCTTCTAGATGAAATGAATATAGCAGAGTACATGTACTCTAACCAGCACCTACCTCAGCCTTTTTAAAAGTATTTAGCCTCCACTTAAGCCTGCACTCCAAAGTAAAAGATTCATTTGAACAACTACATATCAAATTTCTCGGAAGTTTCTACAGAAATACCTTCAAAATTTTCTGAACTCCATTTATTCTTATCCTGAAGTTTTCTGATGGTTCTCATATTTATTTTATATTTTATTTCCTGTATGGCTTCTGGTATTGCAGCATTTTACTGCCATTTGATTTCTTCCAACTGAAACGCTCCTTTCTTTCCCCAACAACAACCATTAGAATCCTTAGAGTATTATGTCTTACGTTTAGATTTTCCTGCCTCTGATTACTGTAATTTAGTGCAGGTATCACGCTCAGAATTTGTATTTCAAAATTATACCAATTTCTACAGAATACTGATAAGTGACTAAATAAACATGTACTCAGAATTATTTTGTAGCATTCATTTTAACTGACTTCCTATTTTACTACTGAAGGTAGAACTTGAAAAGTCACATGAATTCCATCTAAATATTTGGTTCTATTCGATAAATGTAATACTACAAGAATCTCTTACCTATATAAGAAATCAACTGTAGCTATTATCCAAGTTGGTTATTTTTCTATATTTAATATACTCTTAAATTCTAACTTATATCCTAAGATCTATTTATATCAGTCCTTAAGGTATATATTAAGGTATATATTAAGAACAAAAAAATTTGATGCAGGCTGAGAGAAGTAACAGTAAAATATTATCTCAGAGAAAGACCTGAGAAAAACGTCTCAGAAGGACACCTGAATGCACATTTTGAAAGAGCTGTCTCTTACTTGCAGCACGATTTCTCCATATCCCGAGACCTCAGCTCTACTTTTTCTCTAGCCTTTCTATCAAGGTCTCAAGTTTTTGCACAAATCTCAGGCCTAAGGTGTAATGAAGGAGGAACTGAGGTGCCTAGGCCAACTGAGCTGTCTGGTGCTGAAAGCTTGGAAGGCGTATGAGTCATAGAAAATGTTATTTTACAACACTAACCTTTTCATGTTGAGTCCAGCAAAAAGCAGCACATAACAATAAAATCTGTTTTTATTGGTGAGCTGAGAATGAATCAAGGATTGTTTGCCTGGATTCTAAAGTCATCTTTTCTGCACTCCTGGAGGGTCCCCTCCCTGTTGTCTCTAGGTGTGCAAAGTGAATACTTGGGCCCTACCTTCCTTTCTCAGTTCAGCAATGTTCTAATTATTCTCTCTCCATTGTTCCCAAACCTGAAGCCTTCTGCAGCCCCTTTAGAAGCTCCCACAAAGATCCTGTAGTTCTGTAACCTCAAAACTAGAGGTTATAATTTTATAAATAAATGGATTGGATTCTCATGGTTCTTTTGTTTTCTTTTTTCAATCACAGCACAAAAATTACATTATTTTATTTAGGTTTCTTTAAGGAATTTTTGTATTAATATTTTACACATCTTAAATTTTATAGCATATATATAGGAACATATTTATAGAAATATATAGTAGAAAATATATAACCTGGAGGGACAATTCTGAAACACTAGATCCTAAATGATACAAGGCCATGTGTGGACAAAAGTCTCACCTGCTATTTTTCTTGTTACCAATTCTGATGTGTTGCAGAGCAGCAGGGGTTTTCCCTATGCCACTAAGAAATTCTTAGACCCTGGCTGTCCTACAATTCAAATCAATTCTGACCTATCTACCCAGAGATAGCATCAGGTTCCATAGGTTAAGGGCTAAGTCTTATATGGCTGTCCTCCTCTCTACTTCAGAGGATAGCAAGTCCAGATTGTCCCCTGTGCTCCTCACCAACAGGCTGCAAATTGCAGGTTCCAATGACTCCCTCCAGAGATTCAATAATTTGCTAGAGTGGCTCACAGAACCCACAGAAACATTTTACTTACTGGATTATTGGTCTATTATAAAAAGGTATAACTCAGGAACAGCTAGATACAAGAGAGGCATAGGACAAAGTATGGGGAAAGGGTGCAGAGCTTCCATGCTCTGCCTAAAATGTGACTCTTCCTGAACCTCCACATGATCACCAACCCAGAAGCTCTCCAAATCCCATTCATTTGGAGGCTTTGTTACATAGGCATGATTGATTAAATCATTGGCCACTGGCTATTGATTCAACCTCCAGCCCCTCCCCACTCCCAGGAAATCAGGGGGTAGGACTGAAAGTTCCAACCCTTTATTCATTGTAGGTTCCCCTGGCAACAAGCCCCCATCCTTAGGTGCAGTCCAAAAGTCACCTCACTAATGTTGAAAAGCAGAATTCAACCAAGTAAATTTGGAGATCTAATTATTAGGTGATTCATGAATCAGGCAGCATCCCATCTAGTAAATAGAATGGCACTCTGAGGGGTTGTACAAAATGGAAGGTTTTTATAGGCGGAAGGAGGGTGGGGATGAAGGTGCTAGCTAACAACAACAACAGCAACAAAGCAAAAGAAAAAGAAAAATGAAAGAAGGGATTGATTCAGGCCAGGCCATCTTCTTTGGGGGGATGGGGTGTGGGGAAGGAAACAGAAAGGGTCTTTATCATGCAGATTACCTCACTAGTGTAGATCAGGAAATTTCAGATTGACTGTTTTAAAGGTCAATTCCTGGGAGAGGTTGAAACTGCTATTAAGTCTTGGTTTGCTGCACTCGGGGCAAATGAATACCTTTGCTGTTCTCTTCACTTAGGAAATTCCAAGGGTTTTAGGAGCTCCATCCCAGAAATGCGGCAAAGAGCAAATATATATTATTTATTATAAATACCAATATCACACCTGAAAATTATTGATTTCATAAACTTATTAGATATTTGAAAACAAGTCAGATCAAGTAAATCCTCTCTTATAAAAGCCACAGCAGCTTCCTATCTCCCCTCAGTATAAAATCTAAAATTCTTACCATTGCCTATAAGGTTCTATATTAGGAGTGGGCAAACTTTTCCCATAAAAGCCTAGACATTAAATATTTTCTGTAGCAGCTACCAAACTTGGCCATTGTAGCAAGAAAACAGTCATAAATAATGCAGAAACAAAAGAGTGTGGCTTCATTCCAATGAAACTTTATGGACAATAAAATTTGAATCTCATACAAATTATAAGTGTCATAAATATTGTTTTATTTTTCATATTTTATTCCAAACATTTTAAATTGTAATAACCATTTATAATCATTCATAACCCATATAGAAATAGCTAGTAGGTCAAACTTGGGCTGCAACACCTGTAAGATCTACATTCTCCCTCACAGATTTCATTCACTCTACCACACTCCCTCTACTCATGGACCTCTCTGTACTCTGACATCCTTGCACTTACTTGCAAACAACAAGCACATTCTCACCTCAGTGCCTTTGCACAAGCTGTGTCCTTTGTCTAGAACACACTTTCTCCCAATCTTTGAATAGCTCCTTTCCTTCACCTTTGAAGACTAATTATTCTCTAATCATCCAATCCAAAACATCCTTTTTTATACTATTACATGCAGTGCTTTATTTTTCATTTTAATACTTATTACCCACTGAACTATAGTATGTTATACTTGTTTATTTTTTGTCTCTTCTCACTAGAATGTAAGCTTCAAGAGAGAAGAGACTCAGTTTCCTTCATTGTTTCATCCAGAATAGTACTTGGCACAAAATATGTACTCCAATGAATATTTTTCCATGAATGGATTATTGTTATTTACAATTGCCAAAATTCCTCTTTCTTCTGGTCTTCAATTCAACTATCACTTTGAGGTTCTATGTGATTGGGAGCTAATCATAGTGCCAATCTGTGAATTCTCATCATTTGAGAGTTTGTTTAATCTCTAATATTTATATATTGTTCTGAAACATGATTGTTCCATAAATCTCCTCTCTGCTAATGGTGGTCTTTAATCTGGTTGATCTGTATTCAGTATAATTCTACTCATTGATACAATGTTATAATTCTGAAGCTAGGTAATCCTTACCTAATCTTTCTATTTCTCATGGCTTGTAAAGGGCACTATGGCGCCCTGGCCAGCTGCCATTACTGGGTCTGTTGTATTAGATGCTAGGAGCTCACAGCTGCCCAATGTCTCCAGAAAACTGCCCTCACCTGATGGGAAGCACTTTGGTAAGGAAGCCATACCCCAGGAAATGGCCCATAGTTTATAACTAATGACTAATAGGGAATAAGTATAAGGTTATTTCTTTTTCCTCAAGAGGAAATCATTCTAAGGTGCAGTTTATGCTCCAGAGCCTTGCCCCTGTGGCTCAGGCCAGGGTAAACAGGGTAAGACTCTTCCTAAGACCACATCCTTGTTCATCCCTTTTTCCTTTCAACCCTGCTTCACTCCTTCCGTTTGCATTTTTCCCTATGAATACCTCCTCAGTAAACCATGTACACCTGGATCTTCACCTCTGGTTCTGCTTCTAGAATAAAGTTCCTACTGTAGTAAACCCATCAACTCTTACCCAATTCCCACTAAACAGGTCCACCAAAACCAGTCCTTAACAAACTCAAAACCATAGCATTATGTAAGAGTCATTTTTAGGTATCTCACTTTTAGAGTACAAAGTAGGACACCTTCCAACTACTGACAAGCCTCAGCTAGAATGTGGCAGCATCAAAAGTTTACTAAATTATCATATG
Organism: Neophocaena asiaeorientalis asiaeorientalis; assembly: GCF_003031525.2. NCBI lineage: Eukaryota > Metazoa > Chordata > Mammalia > Artiodactyla > Phocoenidae > Neophocaena > Neophocaena asiaeorientalis. Next base: position 8,586,163 of record NW_020173758.1, read on the forward strand.
TAATTTATGAAATACCTTGTGTTTAGCGATGTGCAAACTCATCTCCCATTAAATGATTTTGCTAAATGAATAACATGCTTAAAATCAAATTCAGTAATATAGACACAGATATATATACAAAAATATCTATGGATACATGTATATTCTCTGGTTAGTATACATACATTTATTTCCTGGTTCTGTTACCTAAGAGATTACAGAAGCAATGACACCTCAGTAGCAACAAGCACACCTGGTCCCCAGATCTTAGTTTCTAATATCATTCTCCAATAAAAAAATCTGGACTTCATGAGGAAATGGCTAATTCCAGGACTGAGGACAAGGTGATCTTGGAGCATTTTGTAGTGCAAAAAGTAAAACAACAAAAACAATAATGAGGTATGTGAAAGCAGCATATGAGCCAAATAAAAAAAGTAAACAACAAAATAAATGAAATAGTTTTGGATTATAACCCAAAGTATAAAATAAATATCTATGAATCTGTACTGACATAAAGAATAAAATAAACAAATAAGAGAGAATAGACAAATCTCTCCTGCAGAAGAATTTCAAATATTTTATGTAGATACCCTGTCCTCAAGGAGGCAGAGTATAGCTCTCACCTTTAAGTGGGAGCTACTCTTACTGTCTTCTTTCCAAAGAGCACTGTATGGAAAAAGAGTACAAAATAAGTTTATAGTGAAGCAACCTGGCAAACGCTATCTCAGCCAGATGCCAAAGTTAACATCAGCAGTGTTGTCAGCTGATTGTCAGCTTGATATGATATGATGAGAATAACACGTAATTTCCGTAGTCTTTGTCCCCCAAAGCCCATAATTCCAGTCTCAGGAGAAAACAATCAAATAAATCCTGATTAACATTCTACAAAATATCTGACTCTTCAAAACTATCAAAGGAAATAGGAGGAAAGTCTGAGAAGCTTTCATAGCGAAGAGGAGCTTAAGAAAACATAACAACTAAATGTTATGTGCTATCCTAATGGGATCCTGGAAAAGAAGAAAGATGTTAGGTAAAACTTAGGGAAATATCAGTAAGTATGGACTTTAGTTAATAATAACGTATAAATATTGATTAATTGTGACATGTATCCTACTACAGTAAAATGTTAATTATAGAGGAAACTACGTATGGGGTATATGGGAACTCTCTATACTATCTTTGCCACTTTTATACAAATCTAAAATTATAAAGTTTATTTAAAATTTTTAAAATTAAATTTAGAACTGCAACATTATATATTGACAACCTTATATACTGTTCAAAGATTTTTAAATTCAAGAAAATGCCTAATCCACAGTAGGCTATCTTAAATATCATTCTAATTATTACTGGAGGAAATCCACTTTGAAGCTTCTAATGGAATCTTAATATTATGGCATACACCCAAAGAATTTAAAGGTAAAATATTTTTGGCATGAATATTAAAATGATTTTTCATAAGAGTGAAGTTATTAATCTTTTCAACAATACTTTGGAATTATTTTTCATATTATCTACAACAAAGTCTCAAAATATTTATTATGATACAACAAATACATAAGATTCTATGACTATAAAGGCTTTACATTGGTTTTGAACTTATCTTACCTAAATATTTTATGTGTTCCTTAGGAATAGAACTTGGTGGGATGCAAATTAACATTTCTTGAACCTTTATGTTCCATCATGCATTTACTACTTTAGGGCCTCTTATCTGCTATCCAGTTCACTCTTCACACACCCTAAGAGATCCATAGTTTAACACATTCAGAGAGGCGGAAATAGACCCAGTGACTGTAAGGCAATCCCACTGAAATGTAAGTTACTGAGTAAAGGCACATTCTTCATCTACTGTGCTCACTACTGTATTCCTAGAACCTAGAACAGTGACAGGAAAATAGAAAACCTTTATTAAATATGTATTGAATAAATGAATGAGAATAAGTGACCTTGTCCAAAGCAACACAATTACTTATGACAGAAACAGGATGAAATCTGTTACTATTTGTTTCCTACAAGGCCCTGTCATGAGCCCATCTCAAGGCAGTTGGACCCTAAACTATCTGAAGGAGAGACCCTAAAGGAAAAATACATGCCTAGGAGTTCATGGCCACCAGTGCAGTGCCCTGAACATAGTAAGTATCAAATCATAGAATCTCCATTGAGCTCATTAATGGGCCACAAATAAAAGAGAAGTTTAGATAAATTGGGAAAAGGGGTATAAACTTTCTTAGATTTGATTTTCATGACCATATTATTCTATTCTTTCATTACATGAAAGCTCTGATTTTATAACATATTCAAACTCCTAAGAAACTCTAAATTGTATAATATATTCAAACTCCTATTTTTCAGAAGCTTATTAGATTCATTCATTGCATACTTTTCCTTTTTACCATATTGTAAAGTTTTTATGCTGACTGTGCCACAAGAAAAAGAAAGAAATAAAAGCACTACACTATCAAGCAACTTTATCTACAAACAGCATAAAGGGAAATATAAAAATAAAAACTCAAATGCAGATATATTTTGCAGCAATACTACATAATTACCAATGAATGCAAAGAGGAGAAATTTCTCTGATATACATCAAGCAGTAAAAAAACTAAGTTCTGTCTGGAAACTCCATTTTATTATGTACTATATTTGGTGTGTGGTGGGAAGAGTCAATTGTAAATCTAGAGCCAAGGTACAATTGCTACAATAAATGGAATTTTCATTACTGTGAAATCACTGCTTTAGCACTTTCCTACTTTAAAAATAAATCATAGGAAAAAAATTTCTTTGCATTAAAAGTTAGAAAATTTTAATCCCCCAAATTATCCTTCATTTTTAAGTTTAAGTCCATATTCTGAAGTCATTTTAAATAAGTACAAATATAAAATTCATTTCTTTGAAAATACTAAGTTAACTAATTATCAATAGCAGTGGTGTTCTTATTTGTCTATTTATTTATTTATTTATTTATTTAATATACTTATTGAATAGCTATTCTGTGCCAGACACCACATTAGGCTGGAGACACCTCAGATTTCATACTCTTATAGAGTTTGTATTTTAGTGGGAAAACGTAGGAGACTGACTAACAACAATTAGCCAACAGTACTGGAGAATAACAGTACAAATAACAGTAATTTCAGAAAGTATAATAATTACCATTTTTGAGTGTCTACCCTGTCAAACATGGTACCATAATTTTAATCTTATTGATCTCACATCAAATATTGAAGACAGATATTTACAAATGAAACAATGAGGTCAATAAAGATTTAATTATTTGCCAAGGATGTGAAAAGTAATAAGTGGTAGAGTAGGATTTGAATCTTGGTCTGTTTTAGTATAAAACCCTGGCCTTTTAGCCTTCTTACTCTGCCTTTCAAAACTAGCTAACACTTTGCAGTGAGAATCAAACCCCTTTGTAAAAAACAAAAACATTATGTTTCATTTTAGAAATATAATATTTAGAAGGGGGATGGCTGTTGTACCCTAGGATTCTTAACAGCATGGTGGTTAATAAAAATTCTGGAGTCAGACGTTTCAAGTTAAACTCTAAATCTGCCACTAACTAACTGTGAATCTCTGGACCGGTTCAACATTTGACCATATACTATTTAAAACATTTTAAATTCAATATTTAACCATTCTCTGCCTTAGTTTTCTCATCCATAAAGTTTGTATGAATATTGAATGAGTTAATGTATGTGAAGTGCTAGGAAACAGTACCTAGTTATATAAGCAATAAATAAATATTAGCTATTTTGTTGTTATTAATCTTTATTCTCTGGACTGATCAGAATAGACCTGAAGTTGGCACCTCATTTTAAAGGACTCTTAACAATCCTTCTACCTCTCCCTGCAAATTTCAGGTTCCCCTATCCCTATGTTTCCTATGGAACCAGTAAATATTGGTCACTTATCTACATATCTCTTTCTCTTTCTACATTTCAATGGCTTCTCTACATGCTTTAATCTTCCATTTTTATCTTTCTCTTGTTATATTCTTTAATCTCTATATTTTCACTTTTCTTGTTTCTCCATTTTGAACTTTTAAAATTGATTTATAATTTACATTACAATTTTTACATAATTTTCCTTACATTGTCCTTACTCTACAACTCCTGCTGTTCAATTAGAATTTTATAATGTTCCTTTCTTCCCTTTTTTGAGGCATCAGTGCAGCGTCTAACAGAGTGTTGTGCAGACAGGCAGGCACTGACCGTTTCTCCATAAGGTGAATGAGCCTTGTCTATTACCACTTTGCAACTTCACATCCCTTATTCAGAAGAGTAATAATAGCAAGGTGAGGAACAGTAAATTTCTATTTGCTACCTTCATTATTTTCTTAATTTTATCTTTTAGATTCAGACTTTTTCTATAAGAGCTTTATTATATTGTATTAAGTCATATCATATCATCATATTATATTTTATTTTAAGAAACATTCACTTGGATTTGTATGAACTCTTTCCAACTTCAAATCTCTCTCTTTCACTGTCCTTCAGACACATTACAAATGGACATGAACATTTTCTGAACTGTAATCAAGTGCCAAGGTAGAGTGGGTTCCTCTGACCACTACATTGTTATAAACAAAACTCACACCGTAATTTTCCCTTAAATGACATCACAGGATTTTCTATCCAAAGCATAAATATCTTTGGAAGAGGGAGGCAACCAGAAGTGAAAATAGATGTAGGAAAATTATATATTATACTCGGTAAGGTTTTTATTCAGCACAATTTGAGCCAACATCTGTCCCTTAGATGTAGTCATTCAATCTCCATAAATGCTTTATGATTGGTATCCAAGCATAAAATACTTTGAAACAATTGATTTACAATTAAAACCTTTTGCAATTCCATGGAAATAAACAATTTTTACTTCAGATGTGAACAGCCAATTATAATTTTACTTTCAAAATGGAATGAAAATATATTCAATGTATATCTAGGTGATTTACACTAAATCTGAGAACATTTTTCTCCAAAGTCAAATGAAAATCTTCTCTATAACTAAGTCCTCTCATAAGTGCCAGCTTTGAGCACTGCTTTTGAAGAAAGCTATGAGCATTAACCACCATCTCAATAGTATTCTAGGAAAAATGTAAATGGGGGAAAAAAAACACTAGGGCCTCCCTAGGCTATCTACTTAAAGCATGGTCCTCAGACCAGAAGCATCAGTATCTCCTTTCAAGCAATGCTTCTCAAACTTGAACATGTTTATTATTCAACCTTGGCCTGGGATGGCTAAGATTCTGCATAAGGTCCCAGGTGATACTAAGGCTGATGGCCCATGGTCCACATTTTGACTAGCAACGATTCTAAAAATTCAAGGGTAACTACTGTGAATGATGTACTTTAACAGCCTACCCATGATGATATTTTATGATGGTACAACCTTCAATATGTATCTTGCTGAAATAATTTGGAAATAGAAAATATTTATTGAATATACATTTATGAGATAAAATTTAGAGGTAAAGACTTATGAAAGGAAAGAATTAAATAGCAGATAAAATTTTCTGAGGCATGAAAATTACCATGGAAAGAAGTCAGAAGAATTTTATCAGACTAGTATTGAAAAGGGAAATGTATGTATTCACTGAAAAATGGCCCATATCATGTTGAAGCCATGATTTAATTCAACTTTTCACTTGATAGTCACATACTCCTGATGAGTGAAAAAAAATATATGATTTCTTGAAGAGTTTGCAAAGAAGCACTTATTTTTAATGGTGTACAAACAGCCTATTCTTTTTCATAAGGGAAAAATGGTAAAATCAGGATGTTTTACATTATTAAGTTGTGAAAATTTTTGAAATCTGTATCTTAATACATTAAGAATGTGCAGTTGTTTTTGACATTTCTTTATTCTGAATGAAATAGTTGTTTTTACTACCTGATTGACTTAATTCCTAGTAGATATGGCATATCCTGCTTGGGCAACCTTTTGAGAATATTGCTATGTATATGAAATATTTGTAACAAATTCACATGCTAGAAATTTTAGATCTTTTAGCGCTGCAAAAGTCTTTGGGAATCATCGAGTACAATTCCTTTATTTTAAAAAGGAAAAATCAAAGGTCCACTGAAATGAACCTACGTGATTTATCCAAGGTCCCACACAGCTAGTTAGTGGCAGAACTAACCCAAAGCTCTCGATGCCTAAGAGGTTTTGTTTTGTTTCGTTTTCTCATAACAGTCTGAATATTTGGCTTGTTTATCTGAGTCCAGCTTTTCAAAAGCTCAGAAAATAATAATAATGATGATAAATGTGTGCAGTATACAAGTGGTCCACCTGAGAATTATTTATTTGGTCAATTTTTTGTTGTTTCTGTTCAAATTAGGTAAATATTTGCTAACATATACATTGGCTGTACAAGAAACAATTTTAAAGGCAAGTTATCAAATAAGGACTGTTGTATTTGTTGGAAGAAACTTATCTTCAAATTTCGAGGGTATGGGGTTTAAATTGAATAACAAAATCAGAAATTCTATACACATATTTGAAATATGGATATTACTTTTCTTGTTCTAAGTACAAAATAATTAAAATATTTTTCATATTATGACAACTCTGGATTCTCATCTCCCCCTCGTGAACAGGAAATCTAGGTTTCCCCAATATCCTAAACTATTTCTAAGGACCCCACACTTGGTTGCCCTGGTTTGTTGAATTCTTCCTCCTTTCTGCTGGCCTGGCTAACATGGCCAGAGACTGAGAACTCAAGTGTACCTCATTAAGCCAAATTTCTGTAAGGGTTGGCCTTCTCAACAGCCTCCCTTTGTGGTTAAAAGTTCTCCAGTACCAAATGGCTCTCCTGGCTAAAGTTCAGAGCAGTTCAGCTATCTGGTGCAAGGCCATAAGCAATAGAAATTTGCCACGGAGCTGAGGCTCCGTGTTAGGCAGAAATGAAAGAAGCCCAGAAGTCACTTTGGCTCTGAGGTAAGGGCTTTTTCAGTGCAGTTGCTCATCCTTTGGGGAAGGATTCCTCCCAGGGTTAGGTTTATTAAGGAGGTCCTACAGTAAAATTAATTACCTTGAGCCTTAACTATGACAGCTTATTTATTTTATAGCATTTCTTTTTTAGAGCAATTTAAGATTTGCAGTAAAATTAAGTGGAAATTACACAGATTTACCATATATCCCGTCCACCACCCAGCAATCATAGCCTCTCCCATTATCAACACCACTCACCACAGTAGTACAATTGTTATATTCGATGAACCTACATTGACATATCATTATACCCAAACTCCATAGTTTACCTTAGGGTTCTTTCTTGATGTTGCATATTCTTTGGGTTTGGATAAAAGTGTAACGTCATGTATCCATCATTATGGTATTATACAGACTATTTTCACTGTCCTACAAATCCTCTGTGCTCTGCCCATTTATTGCCCTTACCCCCAACCCCTGGCAACCAGTGATTTTTTTTACTGTCTTCATAGTTTTACCTTTTCTAGAGTGTCAAATAGTTGGAATCATATAAGATGTGGACTTTTCAGATTGGCTTCTTTGTCTTTACATGACTTGATAGTGCATTTCTTTTTAGTGCTGAATAATATTCCATTGTCTGGATGTATCACAGTTTATTTATCCCTTCACCTACTGAAGCATATCTTGGTTGCTTCCAAGGTTTGGTAACTATGAATAAAGCTGCAATAAACATCCATGTGTAGGTTTTTGTGTGGACATAAACTTTCACCTCCTTTGGGTAAATACCAAGGAATGTGATTGCTGGCTCATATGGTAAAAGTGTGTTTAGTTTTGTAAGAAACTGCCAGATTGTCTTCCAAAGGGGCTGTACCATTTGCAGTTCCTCCAGCAATAGAGTCCCAGTTGCTTCATAGCTTCAACAGCATTTGGTGTGGTCAATGTTCTGGATTTTGACCATTCTAATAGATATGGAGTAGTAGCTCACTGTTGTTTTAATTTGCATTTGTATGATGACACATGATGTGGAACACTTTTTCATACATTTATTTGCCATCTGTATATCTTCTCTGGCAAGGTGTCTGGTAAGGTTTTGGCCCATTTTTTAATGGGGTTGTTTGCTTTCTTATTATTGATTTCTAAGTGTTCTTTGTATATTTGGGACAACAGTCCTTTAATCAGATGTGTCTTTTGCAAATATTTTCTCCCAGCATGTAGTTTGTCTTCTCATACTCTTGATATTGTTTTTGCAGAAATCCAGCTTATTAATTATTTTTCCATAGATCATGCCTTTGATGTTTTGTCTAAAAAGTCATTGCCATATCCAAGGTCATCTAGGTGTGCTTTTGGATTATCTTCCAAGAGTTTTACAGTTTTTCATTTTACATTTAGGTCTGTTACCAAACACAAGTTTTTGTGCCCGACACACAGTGAGACCAAACTACCGAAACGTCAGAGTTTGGAGTAGGGAAAGGTTTACTGGAGGACCATACAAGGAGAACAGGTGGCTCTGGCCCCAAAAACCCCAAACTCCCAAAGGGTTTCAGCAAAGCATTTTTAAAAAGCAAGGAGAGGGAGGTGCAGTCACAGGGTATGTGATCAGCTCCTGCACAATTCTCCGATTGGTTTTTGGTGAGGTAACAGGGAGGTCAACATTATCAATCCTTAGGCACCAGAAGGTCTGGGGGCTATGCACTCTTGATCATCAAGTAAATAATTTCTTCCATTTGGAGGAGGTTTTTAGCAGCTGAGAAACTCAGGTTAAATTCATGAGATACGTTCGTTCGTAAGAGGTTACGGAAAAACCTGAACAAACTTTTTGGCCAAGGCAATATTATCTGGCTACTTCAGAGAGGAGCTATAGCAGAGGATATGGGGGAAGGGTCTGCCTCAGAAACGTCCCATAGGGTCCTGCTCCATTACAGGTCTTGATCTATTTTGAGTTAATTTTTTGAAGGGTGTAAGGTCTATGTCTAGATTCACTTTTTTTGTATGTGGGTGTCCAGTTGTTCCAGCACCATTTGTGGAAGAGACCATCTTTGCTCCATTGCATTGCCTTTGATCCTTTGTCAGAGATCAGTTTACTATGACATCTGTTGAGAACACATTTTTCAGTTTGCTTGCATTTTTTTTAAGTACATACCCAGTTGTACGTATGAGTAGATTCCAGCATAAACTATACACTGTGCTCAAATCCAACCTTCCCTAAGTCAATATCAAGTGCAAGTCATCGGTCCAGAATGTTTCTTCTATACCGGAGATTGTCTTTTGCACATGAGAACTTCCTTTACAGCAAACCTTAATGGATACCACCCTGAAATTTAAGATATTTTAATAATTCTCAGTCTCAAAGATAAAGAGTACAGTTCCACTTCCCTTATAATTGGAAGTCTCTTTGGCTCTTATGTAAAATTTTGGCTTCCATAGGAATACTGCCAAAAATCAACATAGCACCAAAATGGCTCTTGACATGCTGAAATATTACAGTATACTCCTTTCAGAAAAGTATAGATATATAGTTTCCTCACATCTTTCTACATAACTAAAGGGGAAGGGGAAATCTGTTTCAAAGGTGATAACATGTACATTTGAACAAAGCACATTATTACTAACTTTTACACAACAGCCCCAAATCTGAAAAAAATAATTTAATGCCCCATGCCCACTTGAGGTAGATACAGACAATGATATATCTATAAATAGTTCTTTAGAGCACTGAAAATAACTAAATTTGAACAATAGAAAACACATTTTCTATAATGGAAAACACATTTTCTTCTTTGTTTCAACTTATCTATGTGTATACATGTAACTATTTATAACTGTATCTTTAAGGTGTACTATATATTTTAAATTCTCATTATTATCTTTATACAATTTAGGAAAACAGTGTCTATTGACCCTGTGTAATAAACTAGAGAATGCAATGTGTACCCTTGAATGAAAAATTTCTGTTAAAACCTCAAAATATTTCCATATTTTTGATAGTTATATATATGAAAAAAATAAATTTGATATCTGGCTAATAATACCTTTCACCAAAGACTTTAGGCCTCAGATAACTGACCCATCATTCATGAACTCATCCTTCAGTAAGTATTTTTTGAGTATCAACTATGGCCATGCACTGATCTAAGTGAGATACAATATTGAATAAAACACAGGCAGGTAGTGAGATTCAGAGACTGCTCCAGTTCTCATTGATCTCAATGTCCTAAAGGACTTAGTTTATCATGCAGCTTTAAAACTAATCATACTCATTCAGCGATTTTGCATGGGTTCTTTTTTTCCTCTCCAACAACACCATTCTAGCACTATCTAGCAAGAGCAAGACAATTAAGTAGGTAAATAATGAAAGACAATTTAAAAGATATTTTGAACCTGGTTTGGGACCTAAATCATCAATTTAATACATTTAGCCTTTATCCTCTAGCAAATAAGGAAACTTCTTCAGCTGAGTTAAACAAATGTCCTTACTATGTCCACAATGGCTAAGAAAAGGAGGCTCCAACTAGAGTCAGAAAAAATTGTTGGAAGTTTACAACACACAAGATGAATGATGATTAGGGACTGACCTGGGTGATAATGGAAGAGATAAATAGAAAATAATGGATGTGAAGTATCTACTTGCCTCCACCTCCATTCCTTTTAGCTCCCTCGCTCAGCTCTATAAAGCAGGGGACTGACCCTTAGAGGCTCCATTTCCCAGGCTCCTTTGTTCACTGGACTTCTAATTGGGGTAATCCAACAGAAGGCTGAAAATCTTCCCTTTTTCACTGGTATCACCAACAGGAGCTGCTTATCTTCTGTGGTTCCAGCATCCTTGGACAGGCTGCGAACACGCCAGCTTCTGCCTGGGGACTTAGTCCTGGCTGTAACAACCCTGCCTTCTCCTTTTGTCCCCTCAGACTATAGGTAAAAGCAGCTTCCTCCTGCTCCTAATCTCTAGGTTCCCTCACTTTTCCCTGGTTAGCTTCTCAGCCTCTTCCATTAGCCATGAAACCAATACCCTGCATTAAATTCCCTCTATTTTTAGAACTTTGAATGATGTCTTTGTTTTTCTGTTTCCTGAATGGACCCTGACACACATATGCAGTGTGTTCAGTGTTTCTGGACTAATATGTTCATGTGCTGATGAGGTATCCATTTAACTCAAGGCCATTGTTACATTCTGTCAAAAGCAACTGCAAATGGATTTTTCTAGTTTGTACATCAACTTTCTTTGATTAAAGCTCTTTTGGCCAAATAACAGAAACTCACTCCTATTAGTTTAATTCACAAGTTTGTGGGTGAGAGAGTGAGAGTTACTTAATAGAAAAACTGAAGGCAGGAAATAAAGCTAACAACTTGAAACTGTAACATCCTGCATTAGTTTCCTAGGCCTATGGTAACATAGTACCACAAACCAGATGGCTTGAAACACCAGAAATGTATTTTCTCATAGTTCTGGAAGCTAGAAGTCTGAAATTAACTCTGGAGGCTTTGAGGAAGAATCTGTTACATTCCTCTCTCTTTGCTTCTCATGTTTGCTGGCATTCCATGGTGTTTCTTGCCATTCCTTGGTTTTTAGACTTATCACTCCAACCTCTGTCTCCATCTTCATATGGCATTCTGCCTTCCTTCTTCTTAAAAAGACAACAGTCATTGGATTAACGCATACCTAATTAACCTGAGAATATCTGCAAAGACCCTATTTCCAAATAAGGTCACATTCTGGATTCCAGGTGGACATGAATTTGGAGGGGACATTATTCAACATGGTACACACTGGAAACCAAAGTTACATGTGTATTGCAATAAATTTCAGTCACTGAAGGTAATATGGGAGGGTCTTTTCCATGGAACTTTAACAAACACAGTTGTAAAGAAGTACACTTAGTCAACCAGCTGGCATTTACTGAACATTCCAATAGTGTAAGTGTCTACTGAGTATATAAATATATGTTGGATATTAAACATGATCCCTATATTTTATTTTAATTAATTAATTTCAATTTTTATTGTGATAAAACACATAACACCTTAACATGAGATTTACCCTCTTAACATTTTTCAGTGCACTTTAAAGCTCTTTTAAAAATAAAGTGCACTGAAAAATCCCAGAAAAATATTTTTGTAGAAATTCACAAGTAAATTCTAACCTTTATATAGAGTTGCAAGGGGCTTAGAATTAACAAAACAATTTTTATAAAGAACAAAGTTAGAAGATTTACTTTCTAATTTTAAGATTCATTATAAAATTAGAATAATCAAGGCAGTGTGGTTTTGGCATACAGAACAGAATAGAGTTTAGAATTAGACTGATACATCTATTCAATTTATTTTTGAAAACATCGCCAAGACAATTTAATGGGAAAAGCAAAATATTTTCAACAAATGGTGCTAGAACAATTGAATAACCATATATAAAATAAACAAAAATGAGCCTCTATTCTTACCTCACACTATATATAAAAACTAACTTGAAATGGTTTGAGGACCAAAGTCTGGAAAACTTCTAGAAGAAATCATAGGGCAAAAATCTCAATGATCTTAAGTTTGACATGTATTTCTTAAACACAATGCAAAAAGGACAAGGTGTAAAAGAAATAAATCACTAATTTGGACTTTATAAAAACTGAAAATTTTGCTCTTCAAAAGACACTGGCGTGAATATGAAAAGGCAAGCCCTTCCTAGGAGAATATATTTGCAAAATATGTCTGTGCAATAAAAGATTAATCTTGTCCCCCCAAAATGTTAGGCCCTGTACTGGGTTAGTAGTGTCCCCTGCACCAAACTGACATCCACTCAAAACCTATAAATGTTACCATGTTTGGAAATAGGGTTTTTGCAGATATAATCTAGCTAAGAGGAGATCATACTTGATTAAAATTGGCCTGAATCTAATATTACTGGTGTTCATATAAGAAGAGGGAAATTTGGACACAGAGACACACACAGGACAGAAGGCCATATGAAGACACAGGCAGAGAATAGAGTCATTCACCTACAAGCCAAGGAATATCAGAAATGTCAAGGAATGCCAAGAAATGCCAGAATGTAGAAGAGGAAAAGAAGGAGTTTTCCTTACAGCCTTTGGAGAGAGCATGACTCTGCCAACACCTTGATTTTGAACTTCTAGCCTCCAAAACCATGAGAATCAATTTCAGTTGTTTTAAGCCACCCAGTTTGTGGTACTTTGTTATAGGAGCCCTAGAAACTAATACATTACTCCTAGGTATTTACATAGGAGAAATTAAAGCATATGTCCACACAAAGACTCGTATACAAATGTGCACAGCAGCATTATTTGTAATAGCCCCAAACTGGAAACAACACAAATGTCTATCAACAGGTGAATGGATAAACAAATCATGGTATAACCATACAATGGAATACTACTCAAAAGTAAAAATGAATGAACTATTAATACATGCAACATTGACAAATCTTAAAAATAATTATGCTGAGTGAAAAAAGCGAAAAATAAAAGAGTACATTTTGTAAGTTTCCATTTATATAAAATTCTAGACAATCCAAACTAATCTATCATGATAGAAAACACATCAGTGGTAGCCTAGGTATCAGGGAGGGTAGAAAGGGAGAGGAGGAAATACAAAGAGACATGAAGAAATTTTTGTGGGTGATAGAAAAAGTTCATTATCTTGATTTGAAGTGATGGTTTCATGGCTGTATACATATGTCAAAGCTCATTAAATTATACACTTTAAAATGAAATACACATATATTGATAGAAAATGATTGATATAAAATGATATACACATTTATTGTATATCAATTAAACTTCAGTAAAGTTAAAAAATGAATTCAAACAGGGATGAATGCCATGAGAAAGAAAACCCTGAGATATTTGGGGATGTGTTAGGAAAATGTCTAATCCAGGTTGATGCTTGGGGACACAAAAATACTACCTAGAGAAGACGTCTTGATTTAACAGTGAAGGAGGAATAAAACATATCTGGGTAAGTGGAACTTGGTGGGGAAAAGTTACTAGCATAAGGAAGCAAACTGTACAAAGACACAGAGGCAGATGACTTTGAAGGTCTGTCACAACATGAAGACTGAAGTAAAGCACATAAGGGGAGAGATGGGGAAGATGAAGTTAAAGAGGGAATTAGAAAGGATATATGAGACCTACACTCCATTTAAACAAGCTTGAATTTTCTCTTGAAAGTTTATGGGGAATTTTGAGGGTTTTTAAACATGACATATACTCTATTTATGCTACTTCTTTAAAACAGTCTTGAGTAGAGAAATAAGAAAAACAGCTTTCTAGTCATAGGTAATATAGGCATTTTTGAGAAAAGAAAATTCAAAACATTCTTTCACCAATTGTAATTTGGTCTTGTTTATTTTCACTGTAGTTCTTTGAAACCATTGTATTGGTTTACAGTAGATTCCATTGCAATCTTGAAGTCATCATTTCAGTAATATAAACATTAACTGGTATCACATTACAACAAACAAAAGTTTTATTTAGAATAGTTTTCTGTAGCCTGATTTTTAGGTTAAAGACATTTTTCTATTTCACTTTAAATCTTAAGTGCCCCCTCCAAAATTACAAACTTTATATCTCTTAACCTCAACCTGGAAAAACAAACAAACAAACAAACAAAACCCACTAGAATAATAAAGAATAATGGTTCTTTTAAACGCACTATATTTACACTCCTGCTAAATTTTCCTTTCTACTAGTCTCACCCTATAATAATTAATGTTAATACCTGTTGTATATCCTTCTTCACCCTCAAATATATACAAACAAATACACACACACGTAAAGGATTTTGATACCATTTCCATTTATAAAAATTATATTATACAATAACAAAGAGAATGTACCATATTGCACAGGAACTCTACTTGCACTGTGGTGACGTAAATGGGAAGGAAATCTAAAAAAGAGGGGATATATGTATATGTATAGCTGATTCATTTTGCTGTACAACAGAAACTAACACAATATTGTAAAGCAACTATACTCTGATAAAAATTAATTTAAAAAATAATAAAATAAAATATATAAACAGCTCATAAAATAATTACATTATACATATATATGCCACTTGTTCTCACTTACCAATACATCATGGACATCTCTCCATGATGTGTGTTTCTACTTCTACAATACAAAAAATACAAAATATATACCTCCTGTTTTATATAAGAATTATATACAGTTCTGACTTTAAAAGGCTTAAAGATTAAACTTCTTCCCAGATTTGGTATTTATCAATTACTTGCAATCCCAGCCAACTCCACCTGGAAAAATCCAAAGTAAATCTCTATCTTGGATATTGTGAGGATAATGCCACTTCTATCTTGTAATTCTTATTTTATTGGAATGATGAGTTTTCATAAACCTTATGAAATTATTCTTGGTTGTGTTCTTGAGCTCTTTCAGACCATCTCTTCCAAAACTCAAGGAGTTTTATGGTGTCATGTCTTATATGTAAGTCTTTAAGCCATTTTGACTTTATTTTTGCATATAGTGTGAGGGTGTGTTCTAACTTCACTGATTTACATGTGGTTGTCCAACTTTCCAAACACCACTTGCTGAAGAGACTGTCTTTTCTCCATTGTATATTCTTGCCTCCTTGGTCAAAGATTAATTGACCCTAGGTGTGTGGGTTTATTTCTGTGGCCTCTATTCTGTTGCATTGATCCATATGTCTGTTTTTGTGCCAATACCACACTGTTTTGATTAATGTAGCTTTGTAATATTGTCTGAAGTCTGGGATTATGCCTCCTGCTTTGTTCTTTTTCCTCAGGATTTCTTTGGCAATTCTGGGTCTTTTATGGTTCCATATAAATTTTAGGATTATTTGTTCTAGCTTGGTAAACAGTGTCATGGGTAATTTGATAGGGATCACATTAAATCTGTAGATTGAGTTAGGTAGTAGGGCCATTTTTACAATAATAATTTTTCCAATCCAAGAACATGGAATACGTTTCAATTTCTTTAATCATCTTCAACTTCCTTTATTAATGTTTTATAGTTCTCAGCATATAAGTCATTCACCTCCTTGCTCAGGTTTATTCCTAAGTATTTTCTTTTATGTGATTTTAAAAGGGATTGGGTTTTTTTACATTCCCTTTCTGACATTTCATTGTTAGTGTAAAGAAACGCAGCCTGTTTCTGTGTGTTAATCTTGTATGTTGCTACCTTGCTGAATTTGTTTATCAGTTCTAGTAGTTTTTGTGTGGAGTCTTTAGGGTTTTCTATATATAGTATCATGTCATCTGCATAGAACGACAATTTTACCTCTTCCGTTCCAATTTGTATACCTTTTATTTATTTATTTTTGGTCTGATTGCTGTGGCTAGGACTTCCAATACCATGTTGAATAGAAGTGGTGAGAGTGGGTATCCTTGTCTTGTTCCAGATTTTAGTGGGAACACTTTCAGCTTTTCACCTTTGAGTATTATATTGGCTGTGGAGAAGAGAACATAGGAAAACATTTTCTGACATAAAGCGTACCGATGTTTTCTTAGGTCAGTCTCCCAAGGCAATAGAAATAAAAGCAAAAATAAATAATTGGGACCTAATGAAACTTACAAGCTTTTGTACAGCAAAGGCAACCATAAACAAAACAAAAAGACAACCTACAGAGTGGGAGAAAATATTTGCAAATGATACGACTGACAATGGCTTAATTTCCAAAATATACAAACAGCTCATACAACTCAATTAAAAAAAAAAAAAAAAAACTTGAAAAATGGGCAGAAGACCTAATAGACATTTCTCCAGAAAAGACATACAGATGGCCAACAGGCACATGAAAAAATTCTCAACATTGTTAATTATTAGAGAAATGTAAATCAAAATTACAATAAGGTACCACCTCACACTGGTCAGAATGGCCATCATTAAAAAGTGTATAAATAACAAATGCTGGAGAGGGTGTGGAGAAAAAGGAATTCTCCTACACTGTTGGTGGGAATGTAAATTGGTGCAGCCACTATGGAAAACGGTATGAAAGTTCCTCTAAAAACTAAAAATAGAATTGCCATATGACCCAGCAATCCCTCTCCCAGGTATATACCAAGACAAAACTGTAATTCAAAAAGATACATGCATCCTGTGTTCATAGCAGCACTATTCACAATAGCCAAGACATGGAAACAAATGTCCATCAAAAGATGAATGGATAAAGACATGGTATATATACACAATGGAATATTACTCAGCCATAAAACAGAATGAAATAATGCCATTTGCAGCAACATGGATGGACCTAGAAATTATCATTCCTAGTCAAGTAAGTCAGAAAGAGAAAGACAAATACCATATGATATCATTTATTTGTGGAATCTAAAATATGACACAAATGAACTTATCTACAAAACAGAGCCACAGACATAGAGAACAGACTTGTAGTTGCCAAGGGGGGTTGGAGAGGATAGATTGGGTGTTTGGGATTAGCAGCTGCAAACTATTATATATAGAATGGATAAACAACAAGGTCCTACTGTATAGCACAGGGAACTATATTCAATATCCTGTGATAAACCATATTCGAAAAGAATATGAAAAAATGTATATGTATATATATATATATATCTGAATCACTTGGCTGTACAGCAGAAATCAACACATTGTAAGTCACCTATACATCAATGAAATATTGGGTTGGCCAAAAAGTTCATTCGGGTCTTTCCGTAGGATGTTAAGGAAAAACACAAACGAACTTTTAGGCCAACCCAATAAATTGTTTAAAAATTAAAAAAAAAGAAGAAAAACAAGGAGAAAAATCTCTTTAGTTTATATTGTTGCAAACTGCAGGACTTGACTTTTCTCTGTATTGAATTCCCTATAATGTAAAAGAGCATTTCATGTAGAAAGCTTCCTGGTGCTCTATTAGGATATACACATATAAATTAGTGATGACTGAGGACTGGGCAGAAGGAGAAGCTGAAATGCAGTCCAGTTGCATCTCAGGCTTCAGCCAATCCAATGGGGAGCTCTAAAGTTGAGATGTGCTTTAAAGTTGTCCCAACTTGGGGCAAGGTAGCTGTGCCTTTTTATCTTTTCATCAGCCAGATATTGGTCATGGGCTGATCCTAGTCCCATTTGGCAAGGCAGTTCCTTATAGCTGAGGACAATTCCTATTGAGGCACTGAGCTGTATGTGGTCAAGAGCTATTACCTGTAGCTGGGGGATGGTCTTGAGGAAGGAGTCTAGGAAAAGTATCATAGCATCCAATAATCAGCTGCAGAATGATAAATCATAAACCAAGGTTTATTTTGGTCTTTAGCCAATAAAGTTAGATTGTGCTGAAAAAAAAGCTACTATTTGGCCACAAATGTAATAATGAGTGAGTATGTGCATGTGTGTAAAAGTGGGTTATAATCCATCTACTAAAATATCCTTCTTAATATAGGCAGGTCATCCAAGCCAGTTTGTATTTAGAGAACCATGTATTATTATTCAAAACCAAATTTCCAGAGCCATGAGTAATGCTGATGGGACATCACTGCTGAGTAGGAGTAAGTAGAATTCACACAATAATAAATCTTTTATTTTACATGACATTTTCGTTTTGAGATTCGTTTTTTCCTGAATCTGAAAAGCAAGAGAATAGTTTTCAACAGAGAAAAGATTTGACCCCACTTCTTTTCTCATTAGAGCTAGGAATCTGTGTCAGCGAGGTTCTTCTGGTTCCATGGAAAATTGGAGCACCTTGGGTAACCCAATTAATGGGAGTTTTATTGTAAAGGTATACATTGAAATAAGAAAACAAGTATTTCAGCTATGGGTTGAGGCTTTCAGTCTTAGTAAGCACAACCTCTTGAAACCTTCAAAATAGGAGTTGGTTTTATAACTGTTGTGATATTCTGCCATTTTGCTGAACCAACTCTCCCTCCCTCTTTCTGACTTTTTAAAATGTATGTTTCCATTCTGCTCTCATGATCAGTTTGATGAGTCTTCCCCCACCCAACCCTGGATCTCCATTTCGAATTCCCTAAATTGAGTGATCACCATAGTTTTTGCTTGACTGCTGACTTAGGATCATGTATCCAGATGTACTAATGCAAATTAGATTCTATTATGTCATGTGGCTTTCCTGTTCTAAACAGCTAAGACCAGGCTTATCATAGCATGGTTCAGAGTGTGGCCACATATGCCAACAGAACAATCTGTAGACATTCCATCAGCAGAGGCATATGGTAAGGGCAATTTCAGGTACAAAAGGAAAGAGATAGCAGATACCTAGTGTTATGTAAGTAGAGGAACACTTAATTACATTTATACATTTGAAAATGAGATTTCTATACATTAGCTACTGCTTAAATGCATAAATCTGCTCACATACACACATGCACAGATGCCTGAATAGTGTGAATAGGCTTTAAAATTTATTCACCACTTTCAGGAGATTTGATATAATGATAAGAAACCAATAGGGAGTGAGTGCTGAAGGAAAATGATCTGTGCATTATGGAATGGAAATTACAGGATATTTTAATGAGAATAAAGCCATTATTAACAATGACATATTCTCAGAAAAGAGTTAGATACATTGGCAAGATAAAAGATTCTAGTTTGAACTTGAGGAAAGTTTAGTTTTGAGCACCACTTTTAACAAAGATGAACAACAGTAGGTAGACCAGTGACAGAGAGGGTTTTTATTACAGGGAAATTTAAGAAGCTTAGAAAATATTATCTACAGCACATTTGTTCATTATGTGATCTTCTTTAGGAAGTTTATAAAACCAACTTTAAGAAAATCATTTTGTGCACTTAATCAATGCAAATAAAAATAAAATTTCATATTGATGTGTGACGAGTTTATACAGCTCCTTCATTTGATCTTCATGTAAACACTGAGAGGAAGGCAAGGCAAAGTAAGGAGTCTGTGTTTTCATCTTTAAATCTTACTGTTCTTGGCAGTAAGAAAGTGCTCAATAAATTTTTGGTATACTGATGAGAAGTAAAGGAGTCTGGGAGAAGGAGAACTTAAAGTCACGTGAGGGGTGAAGCCAGAAATTAAGCTTATGTTTTCAAACATGTGCTTCCCACTTTACCACTTTTCCCTAATTTTGAAGACTAATAATAATCTATAATTACAATCCATAATGGATTAAAGTGCAATATTAGGGCAAAGTTTAAGCAATTTTTATATTATAGTACTAGAAAATCAGAGTTGTTCTAAATAAATCTCTTTATGAATAAGATATCTGAATTTACCTAAATGACATAGTTCAGTTGAAACTCCCTATAAGTAGTAAAATAACACATGGAAATAAAATGACAGATACAGATACTAGCTACAATTTTTTAATATGCCAAAATCTCACTCCACTTTACATGGCTCTCTAATCCCAACAGAAGTTCTACAACAGACAAAAAAAAAAAAAAAAAAAAAAGGATTCATTATAGGAAGGCCTCAGGGTACAAAAGCAGTGTGGGTTCAAAAACTAAGCTTTTTTCAAGTAAAAGAAACATTAAAGGGTTTCCCTGGTGGTGCAGTGGTTAAGAATCCATCTGCCGGGCTTCGCTGGTGGCGCTGTGGTTGAGAGTCCTCCTACCAATGCAGGGCACATGGGTTCGTGCCCCGGTCTGGGAAGATCCCACATGCCGCAGAGCGGCTGGCCCGTGAGCCATGGCCGCTGGGCCTGCGCGTCCGGAGCCTGTGCTCCGCAGCGGGAGAGGTCACAACAGTGAGAGGCCCGCATACCGCAAAAAAAAAAAATCCGTCTGCCAATTCAGGGGACAGGGGTTCGAGCCTTGGTCCTAGAAGATCCTACATGCCATGGAGCAGCTAAGTCTGTGGGCCACAACTACTGAGCCTGCACGCTAGAGCCCGCGAACCACAACTACTGAAGCCCGTGCACCTAGAGCCCATGCTCCACAATAAGAGAAGCCACCGCAATGAGAAACCAGATCACCACAGCAAAGAGTAGCCCCTGCTCACCACAACTAGAGAAAGCCCGCGCGCAGCAACAAAGACCCAATGCAGCCAAAAATAAATAAATAAATAAATTGAAAAAAAATTAAAATTTTTATCATATAAGAATATTTCTAAAGGTAAAATTCATTTTCAATTTTAAAAATGCATTTTCAATACAAATTAAATGTTCATTTGCATTTTTAAATCTCATAC
Organism: Neophocaena asiaeorientalis asiaeorientalis; assembly: GCF_003031525.2. Taxonomy (NCBI): domain Eukaryota; kingdom Metazoa; phylum Chordata; class Mammalia; order Artiodactyla; family Phocoenidae; genus Neophocaena; species Neophocaena asiaeorientalis. The sequence goes on from NW_020173758.1 coordinate 8,607,187, forward strand.
TTATGTTATTTTTTAAAAAGTGGATGATATATTATTGTTCCAAGGTTAAAAATTGTAAAAAGCTCATGAAAAGTCTAGGTGGCTTAGACCTAAATTCTAAGGTAGTGTTTCTTAAAGTGTGGCCCAGATGCCTCTTACACCAGAATCACAAGACCAAAGTCCTCGCTGTAATGAATATTACTGGCCCGACCACAAACCTATCAGTTTAGAATCTCTGAGAATGGGGTGCAGAGATCTGTATGTTTAACAGTTGATCCAGGTGATTCTTATAGACTCTAAATTTGGGACTTATTGACCTTAGAGACTCCTGCTTTATCTGCCCCACATGCTTATTTGAACATATTTTCTGTGCTAGGGCAGGCTATTTGAAAGAGAAAATCAATGGGACTACAGAGATTCTTATAATGTTACTTGAACACTGTACTTTCATGTTATCACAGAAATCACTCCTAACTGTCCTGTCCAAGGTGTTTTAAGTATACAACAATGATACCCTGTTGCTACCAACTGGACATCTCTTAGCATTTATTAATAGCTATTTTTGTAGAAACTATTTTTAGAAAAGCCAACTTCTTTCTCTTTTTAAGAATATCTAAAATATATTTTGAACATATTATACACATTTTAAAACAGTGTCTCACTGAATTTGTTTATTACTTGTAAGCCTATATCAGAAAAGTAAACATGAGTATTGTTGATACTAAAATAAGCTAAATCATATTTATGCATATTATAAGTAACTTTGAACTCAATAATATAAATATTAAAAAAACAGTTCAGAAGACAATATATAATTTTCTGAATTGTGTAAAAATAAAGTAGATGACGGAATTTCAAAAACCACTATGGCTACTATGTGATGTAATTAGGGATAAATATAAGCACTATATTTAGATTTATCACATTTTCCACAATGAACACTTAATGCCTTTGAAATAAAATAAAATATTTTAAAAAGATCATTTACAGTTCATTTGTGTGCAGTAGTAATCAAAGTCCATTTGCTTGATTAAGTATATATTACGTATCCACTCAATCAATATTTATTGAGAAGTGCTGAATTCCAAGTTTTATGCTTGGTTCATGGATGGAGTAGTGAATAAGACAGTCACAGTTATAGAGCTTACATTCTAGTGGGAAAATATGGGCAATTAAAGCAAGCAACTATAATTTAGTCTGAAAGGTGACATAAAGTAGGATGTCCAGAAACATAAAACAAAACTCTACTCAAACAGAAGGAATTAGGGAATATTTCTAGGAAGTAAAAGCCACTTAATTGAAAGTCTAACAATTAGCAGGTAATAGCCAGGTGAAAATGGAAATGAAGGTATCAGTAAGGTGCTTTAGGAAACTAAAATCAATTTAATATGGCTAGTACTGAATGTATATGTCTGTTTATGTGTATGAGGGCCTGACCATATATGTGTGAATAGGAAGGGGCAAGACGTGAGGCCAGTAATGTAATCAGGGCCTAGATAATGAAGGACCTTGCAAATCATGCTCTTATGTTTGGATTTGGCTATAAGTACAATAAGAATTGATAAACAGGTTTTAATATTTTTAGAAAAATGACATAATCAGATTTTTGTTTTTAAGGAGTGGTGCAAATGTGCTGCAAAAATTAGCTGGTGAAAACAAGACAGGAGTTAATGAGACTAGTTAGGAAATTGTTCGAATGTCCAGGGGAGAGGTGATGGTGGTTGAGACTAACTAGTAGCAATGAAAATGAAGAACGAGAATGGCAAGACTTGTTAATTATTTGGATTTGAGAATGAAAGAAAATGAGCAATCAAAATTATATCTTTATTTCTGGCTTTGGAAATGCCAGATGTTAATGTTATTTGCAGAGATAAAGAAAATAGAAGAGTCATTTGGTAGGTGGAAGAGTGAAGAGAAGGTGAGAAGTTCAGTTTGGAACATGTTAAGCTGAGGTGCCTGTAAGACATTCAAGCAGAAATGCAAGAAGGTATTCTGATATATGCATCTGGGTTAGAGCATGGATATGGAGGCACCATGAGATCAGATGGTTTTTTAAACTGTGTAAATTGATTCAGTCCTCCAGGGAATTATGTAGAGCAGTGGTCCCCAACCTTTTTGGCACCAGGGACCACTTTCGTGGAAGACAATTTTTCCACGGATGGGGGTGGGAAATGGTTTTGGGATGATTCAAGCACACTGCATTTACTGTGCACTTTATTTCTATTACTATTACATTGTCATATATAACGAAATAATTATACAACTCACCATAACGCAGAATCGGTGGGAGCCCTGAGTCTGTTTTCCTGCAACTAGATGGTCCCATCTGGGGGTGATGGGAGACAGTGACACCCGAAGTGGGTTGCTTATGTCCAGTCTACTCCGTAATCTCGTTTTGGTCGCTGTCACTACAGAAAACCCTGCTTCACAAAGATAGGATGTTGGAAATGGAAGCAGGCTTTTCAGTGTTTTTGTGGCAATCTCAGGATACCCTGCCTTGACCTTAATCCAGAATGTATGGAGATTTGAAGTTGTCTCAAACATACTTTTAATGTCACTGTCATTTGTGATCTCAAGCAGTTGATCCTCTTCTAGCACGGAAAAAGTTGATTCACCTGGCTTATTCACAAATGGGTCGTGGATCCATTTCTTCCCAGTTTGGGGTTTTTTTGTGGTTGGGAACTAATGCTCAAACTCTTTTGAAAGCTGAGATAGGTGATCATGAACCAATTGGGAGAAAGAAGGCCCTGGCTCAGTCTCTTGCAAAATCTCTGCTAATGTTTGAAGCATGTCAAAAATGCCAATGTTCACTCGTCACCCCCATAATTCCAGTTTGGCTTTGAATGCAGCCACTTTATCCCCCGACTTGAACACAATTGTCATTCTCTCATGAAGTGACGGATTGAGTTCATTGAGCAGGTTGAATATGTCACACAAGTAAGCAAGTTTTGCGACCCACTGTGTGTCACTGAAATGTGCTGCCAGTGGTGACTTCTTTTGTAAAAGAAATCTCTGGAGCGGCTCTCATAGCTCAAAAACTCTGGCCAGTGATCTGCCTTTAGAAAGCCATCTCACTTCTGTGTATAAGAGAAGACGTGTGTGCTCTGCATCCATCTCCTCACAGAGCTGCACGATCAGACGTGAGTTAAGGGCATGTACTTTAATGTGGTTGATAATTTTAATCACATACTGCAAAACGCTGTTAAATTCAGGTGACATTTTTCAGCTAGCCAGCATTTCTCTATGGATGACACAGTGCATAGACTCACATTCAGAAGCCACCTCTTTGACCTGAGTAGTGACACCAGAAAGCTGTCCAGTCATGGCAGCTGCTCCGTCTGTGCATATACCGACACAAAATGACCAGTTCAGTTTTCCTGATGTGTAATCATTCAAAGAACCAACCTGGATTGCGTACCATGGTGATTCGTTAATACTCTTTGTCTAGTTATGGTGCTAGCTGAAAGAGGAACATGTGCCACCTTTTGAACTGCAGCTTCTCCTAAAAGTTCAAGACAAATGTCCCTAGCAGCAGGCAGGATCAACTCTTCACCAACAGTAAAGGGCTTCTTAGCTTTAGCAAGGCGGTTAGCCACTAAGAATCATGCTCTCAGTGCAGACACATTTGATGAAGTGGTGGCCTTCAAAAATTGCTTCTGTTCTTCGTGTTCACAGTTTTTTCTTTTGAAAAACTCCAAAGCCTTGTCTTTTAATGCAGGGTGCTTGGTCTCCATGTGGAGAAGCAGTTTTGAAGGTTTCATGGCTTCACTGGTTAGCTGGTCACAACTTGTTATACAAAGCGAGCTAGGAGAATATGAATCACATATTGCAATGAACCCATAATTTAAGTAGGATTCTTGGTATTTTCCTTTAAATGCAGCTTTCTTTTTGCTGGCAGTCTTAGAGTCTTCTGCTTTCTCATCATTGGGTCTTTCCCCCTTTTCAAAGAAGCTCTCCAGCGATATTTGTTTTTACTCATTTTGGCTAGGGTTAGCCTGTGGGATTTCCAAAACTGTGACTGAGCAAGTACACAGTGTAGGAAAGAGGTGCGGACGGAAGTGGTAAATAAAATAATGGGTGGGCCACGTGCAGACTAAAATAAGTGTCGGATTCTGACTTAAAGCCTGCCACCAGATGCAGCTACACAATTGAAGTACATCAACTCACTTGCTACTATAAAACCTGCCACCAGATTCAGCTTAATTGTCATTTACTACTCACTGATAGGGTTTTGAAATAAGTCTGCAAGCAGTTGATTTATTATGGTCTCTGTGCAGTCAAACCTCTCTGCTAATGATAATCTGTATTTGCAGCTGCTCCTCAGCAGAGAAGCAGCTCTCCCTCAGATCATCACCTGAGATCACCAGATCTCCCTGAGATCACCACCTCAGCTCTCCCTCAGATCATCAGGCATTAGATTCTCATAAGGAGCACGCAACCTAGATCCCTCGCATGCACAGTTCACAGTAGGGTTCGTGCCCTTATGAGAATCTTTCCTAGAGAATCTAATGCCTCCTCTGATCTGACAGGAGGCGGAGCTCAGGTGGTAATGTGAGCAATGGGAAGCAGCTGTAAATACAGATGAAACTTCACTCGCTTGCCCGCCACTCACTTTCTGCTTTGTGGCCTGGTTCCTAACAGGCCATGGACCAGTACCGACCAGTCTGTGGCCCATGGGTTGAGGACTCTGACGTAGAGGAGATGGAGAAGGGGGCTGAACATACAATCTGAGATCCCCAAAACAAGCTCAAAGGAAATGTAAAGGAAACTGAGCAACCATAGAGGTAGGAAATACATTAGACAAGCTTACTGAAGCAGAAAAAAATATTTCAAGAAAGATTAAATACTGCTATAAAGTGAATAAGAATAAGGAAGTAAAGGATCCACTGGTTTTAGTAACAAAGTCATTCCCATAACAAGATCAATTTTACTCATAGGATAGAAAGGGAAGCCGATTGTCCTGGGTCAAGGAAAGAGTGAAAAGTAAGGAAGTGGAAAGAGTGTAAATTACACTTAAAAAGTTCAGCTGTGAAGAAGAGAACTATAAGGCATCAAAGTGTGTATGTGTCTGTGTGCATGTGTGTCTGATATTTTTTAGAATAGATCTCCTTCAGCTGTTTGAATGCCTAGGAAATGAACCTAAGCATAAAGGTAGAATTTAAAATATAGAAATGAGAAGGACTACCTAAATTAGACACTATTTGCCTGAAATGTTGAAACCCAATGATTGAAATTAAGCTTAGGGAAAGTAAATTCTTTTTACCAAATATATAACATGAGGCTAAATTCAGAGTGACAGTTTTTATACATTGAAAGAGAGAAAAACAATCTTGCTGTCAGAATTAATATGTATGAAATACTAGTTGTATCTATCACAGCAGCCCTGAAAACATAGGGAACAAAAATGAAAATAAATCCCTCTCCTAAAAAAGCTCAGCCATCCATTAACAGGTAATACACCTTATTTCCAGATCAATGATTTACTTATGGAAAGTGTGAAGATGGTAAAATAATTTCCATAAGTTTTAAGATCCCTTTTCCCAAATTTCTTGCTACTCATTTTAACTACATGTAATCTTAAAGCAAAACATGAATCCTTAACCTCACTTCATTCCTCTTCTCCTGATAAAATTTCTTTGGCTGAAGTCCCATAGAATTTTTCATACTTTCCTTTAGGCTTATTTATACTGTGGTTTTGCTAATAAATAGGGCATTCACCAACCTACAACACAACAGCCAATTCAAAATAATTTGGATTTCTTCTTAATGCAAAAAAATGTGCATATGGAATTTTAATATGAGGTGAGAAATAAAAGTAACTTGGCAAGCCAGTTATTTCTAAAACTGTGATTGTAAATATGAAAAACAAACTTCAATCAACTGTAATCCTTGGAGTTTTTATTTGGTTTGTTAATTAGTATGCATACTTGAATAATTATATCTATTGTCAAGATATGTTCATCTGATTGTAAGAAGATAACAACTGAAAAAGTTTTATTATTGTATCAGTGAACAAAAAGAAGTGTTAAAATATGACTAATTATATACTTTTTTCTATAGTAATCTCAGACTCTGCAACCAGACTTTGAGAAAAGAGTACAATAAGGAAACACTATCTTAAACAAACTTCCCCAACCTGCTGCAAAACACTAAAATAAATAAAAATAATTCATCCTTTTGGGACTTGGAGTCATATTTTCCAGAAGTAATCTCTTTTGAAAGCATTGGGCACACTACAACTACCAAAATAGTGCCAATGAGTTAAATTTCCTCTATGTCTTTTTTCTTAATTATATAATTTATTTTGTCTCTTTCCACCGCCTCTTTAAAAAAATCTTACTTAAAGTGTGTCAACCTGTTTTTTAGCTAAAGACAAGACTTGGAACTAGAAAGGGGATCCTTTTGGTGATTCCTTCCCTGCTCTTTAATAACACTCAGAGAGTAGAAGAGCTATAATTCTATCTTTAGATAGAACTGATCTTCATTTATGTTAAATTACTGCTGTATGTAAAATTTTGGTAAAACTACTAGACTCAGTTTGATGTGGACAGGTGTGTTTTGGGTCCACTGTTTTATCCCAAATAAAAATTGTTAAAATAAATGAATTAACTTCACTAATTTAATCCTCATGAAGGTATAGGTCAGGGTCAATAAACTTTAAAAGATTCAAAGTTAGTAAGTGGCTCAGTTGATACTCAAACCCAGGTCTTCTGAAACTAATTTGTGGCCTTTGTCACTGTAAAATAGGCACATTAGCTACTGTTGTGTGATGTACATATATTATCTCATTTAATTCTGATAATACTCTCTGATATAAGTTTTATAATTACATTTTTTAATGAGAAAATTAATACCCAGAGATGACACAACTCAGCAAGTGATCAACTTGGGAATCACACCAGCTCTTTTGAACTCCAAAAGCTATAATTTGGGATACGTCTGAATGATTTGGTCATTTGGTTCTAAGGTTAAAAAAATCTTGTTATTGGAGCCAACTATCCTATTTACCTTATATTTTACTACATTGATTAATCATATTATATTACCCAATGTTTTTTAGTAATCTATCAGGTCTAGCCTATGACTGACTTGATTTTGGCATGAGGGCTCTTAAGTTCCAGAAATATAATAAAGATAAATATGTTAATTTTTAGGACCTTTAATTCTCTATGGCGTTTTAAATCTTTTTTTCTTTTTAATTATGAAAATAGTATTGAACTAATAAAATAAACCGGAAAGCAAACATTTTATTGCTCATTGCTGTAAGAATTGTGTGGCTGTCTTCACAGCTGTTAGCTCCTGACCTCTTAAATTTTGATGTTTTTTCAGCTTTATTTTCTCCCCAGGGGGAAAATGTATGAGGCAGAAAAGAGACTTTTAAAAGAGAGGCTATCTTAGAACATACCAACTAAACAATACCTACATTTGAGCAGAAGCCCCCAAATTAGGTAAATGCCACATTCCTCATCTCCCACCTACAAGGGTCAGGCCCTTTATAGCCCAGCGCTAGGAGAGTGGATCAGTGTGGGAGTGGACCTCAAAAGTGGCACAATTTCAACTGTCCCTAGCATGTGGGTATTTCTTTGTCCAGGGCAATTACTGGAATTTAAAGAGTGTTGGTGGCACCATATCTACCACACTAGCTACCCTGACTTCTTCAATGACTACAACAGTACAATAGAGCTAGGAAAGCTTTACCAAAAAAGAAGAAGAAGAAGAAGAAGAAGAAGAAGAAGAAGAAGAAAGGCAAACTGAATATTTAAGCACACTGAACTTATTGTTGAACTGTTAAATTTACAGGATTAATTTGATTATTAAAGAAAGAAAAACAACATATTTCAACCTGGGGCGGATGAAACAAAATGTATTTTTCCCTCCCCTTGCTAGCTAGGATGGCTCATAAATTTGACTGTATTTATGCCTACAGAGGATTTTCCTAGGCTTTGTGGATAGGGTCTATAAAGAGCTTTAGGAGGTCTTTGTGCCTCTGAAATATATGTGTTGGGTTTTTGGATTTTGAGGGAAAGGCGGAACTATGAGGATGTTTAAGAGTTTGAGTACTGTTTTTTTTCATTTTTCTTCTGTCTTAATTTTTCCTTTTTTGTTTGTTTATAGAAGTTGCAATTTCTTTTTAGAGGTTAACCTGAATTTTTCTTGCAGTCTGTGTCTTGTTAATCAAGTACAAGAAGAATTTGGAAAGCTAATACAGGAAGTAGAGAAACCTCAATAATTCTATTAATTTAGTACTCTGAGATAGTTTCCAAGTAGCCATGGGAGAAATTATGTAAAAGCATAAGCTCTTAAAACTCTCCTGATTGTAATATTATTTCAAGACCCAGATGGTAGACTGGGCATATCTATTTCCCCCTCTCCACCAAAGCTTTAAAATGCTAAGAAATCTACATTGAAACAACAATTATCATAGGATTGTTCATTTTATTTATTATTTCTCAAAGCATTGCCAGAAGGCTACCTGGGAGCATCTCCTTGGTGGAGACTCAGAGAGACTTGCACAGAGCTAGATGGTATGGATAAAAGAAAGGAAGATTGGATCACATATTTATAGTAATTAAATGAAGGACTGTTTATAAAATAAATGGGACAACCTCTTTCCCTATTCATGTGTATTAGGAAGCTCTTGCAGCATCTGCTCCCAGCATAGCCTTGGGAATTGGTTTCTAAACAAAGGGAGAGATTTTCCTGACTTGTGGGAGAGGGGCAGATTTAAGGAGAATAGGGATTTGAGGTATTTATGAACTACCACAAAAGGAGCAGAAAGGAAGAAATGGATAGGAGAGCTCTAACCATGCCCTCCTGACTTTCACAATAAATGAGAGTCTGGGCCAGTCTGTCCTGACCCCAACGAAGGCCTAGAAAGAAAAGCTTGCCTCTTGACAAGACCCATGTACTTACAGAACCCAGAGTTCAGACTTCTCATTCAGTGTGTGTGTTGGCGGCAGGGGGGGAGGGCATGTATTCATAACTTATTCAATAAATAAATATTTACTAAATGCTTAGTATGCATCAGAGAGTGTTCTAGACATGGGAATATGACAGTGAATAATGCAAAGTTCTTGCCTCCGTGAAACTTAAGTTTTACATTCTTAGCAGGGAAACATGCATGAAACAAATAAATTCAATTGATATACTCTAATTACATACTACTAAGCAAGAGAAAGAAGATTAAAGCAGAAGAGGGAGCTTAACAATGAAATGGTGCTGTGATGATAGGGAGTGTGGCCAAGAAGTGTCTCCTGAGGAGGTAATTTTGAACAGAAGCCTAAAAGAATAGAAGGGGAGAGCCATGCAGAGGAAAAACATTCTAGTCAAAGGAAAACTATTAGTGCAAAAGCTCTGAAGCAAGAGTGGAATCGATGTGTACAAGGATCAGCAAGAAGGCCAGTGTGCAAATAGTGAGAGACATGCACAGCTGTACTGGAAACTCACAAAAACTTCCTATTCTGATCAACATCATTCCTTACATATAAATTTGAATAATCAGCTAAGGATCAAGAGACCATTTACAAAATCAAAATCATGAACTAAAAAGGCCAGGATGAATGAACACCTAAACCCTGATGGATAAAGGGGTTGTATAAAGAATAGAGGGGAAAATGAATTCTTAAAAATTTTAATTTAAATTGAGATGCTAAGATAGCCATAGAATACTAATAGGCAACTATTAAAAAAATAGGACCAAGATGGAAATCTTAGAAGTGAAAATGTTAAAATACTGCTTTTAACTTTTATGCCTATAACTCTAGTTATGAAATTATAAATATTGTTTATAATGAAGTAGAACTAGCAAAGGATTCCCAGAAGCTAAGCAAAATGGACTGATCTGAGCCAAAAACATAGGAATGCGTTTTAAAGGAAGATGTTCAGAACATCAGGCATTGTTTTTTTCTTCCTGTTGAGCTTATAGGTTTTCAGGCACACATCAATAACACACTCACGCAGTTAGGACCATGATTAGGAATGAGTTTTCCATATTTAAAAGACAAGTCAAGTTCTTAATTTTATTGCAATGAATCAAATAATTCTATTTGGAAACAAAAGCGACAGTTTTCAAGCTTAACTATTCAGACTCACTTTGAGCATTGAGTACATCTTAACAAAGTTACCAGCAACATTCTCCTTTGTATCTGAAAACTAATGACCACTGGAGGCGTGGGGTGGAGACGCGGGGGAAGCAGCTAGGACAAATAAAAGGTATTGTTAAAATGAATACTTCTTATTAAAATTATCCTTGAAGACTATCCCCAGGCTTGTCTTGATCATTCATCCTTCGGTGCCTTTGTCTTTCTTTACTTTTTCTTTGATTGCCTATATTTTACCTCACCTTCAAAAACTAGGGAAAATTTTATGTCTTACATGAAGCTCTCCTAGACCACTTGGATTTTTGTTTCTTAAACATGTCAAGGTTTGTGATTAAGGTGATGAATTTGTCCATTTGTAAATATCCCATCAGGTTAGCACTTAAACATATAAGGAGTAGGCAAGAGCTATTTATCGGCCACAAATGATTGGCCACAGTGATGAAATTTTGCCAATATAAATGTTCTCCATTGGAATAAACATTATTTCCTCCAGTCAGTTCAATTAAAATGCAAATATCCAAAAGGTTAAATCTTTCACAACCTTCTGCCACTGTTTAATCAGATTACTTTCCTCAATAACAGTAAGAGCAATTAAAGAACCACACAATTTTAAGGTATTTGTTAGCCTGGGAATATTTAGCTATAAAGAATAGAGAGGAAAAACTTTGAACTAGTGGATAAAAATACAGAAATGGATTTACATATACCTATGGCAGACCATGTACATCAAAATTTTCCTAGTGTTAATTTTAGTTTTTTACACTGGTCTGTAATTTTGTCTTCTGTATGTCTTTTGTGCCTAACACAGCTGCAACTTTCTTTAAGGGAAAAACTACTGTGAGCCAAATATTGTTTACATTATAGTATATAAGCATATAGGAATCCAGAATATGTGCTTATTATTTTGAAAACTCTTTTGTTTGTTTTTAGTTTTCTACAATATGACTAATAAAATATTGTAAGTAATAGGGTACATAATAACATAATCAGTAATGCTACGAATTTAATAAAAATAATTGTCATTAGTATGTGTCTTAGTCTACCTGGGCTGCCATAATAACATACTACAGACTGGGTGCAAACAGAAATTTAATTCTCACTGTTCTGGAGGCTAGAAATCCCAGATCATGGTCATGAGCAATCCAGTTCCTGATGAGAACTCGTTTTCTGGCTTGCAGACAGAGCCTTCTTGCTGCTTCCTCACATGCCCTTTTCTGTGCAAGTGTGTGTGTGTGTGTGTGTATGAGAGAGAGAGAGAGAGAGAGAGAGAGAGAGAGAGAGAGAGAGAACTTCCTCTTGGTATTTGCTGTACACTTAAAAGGACAGTAATTATTTTCTTAAAAGGCAGTACTCCTGCTGGATCAGGGCCCCATCCTTATGACCTCATTTAACCTTAGTTACTTCCATAAAGGCCCTACATCCAAATATTGTCACACTGCAGGTTAGGATTTCAAACTATGAATTTTGGAGGGACAAAAACATTCAGTTCATAAAACTGTATAAGTGTTGGACAAGACTCAGGGATATCTAATGTTCATTGAATAATAAGTATTGAACCAAAGTATCGAACAATTCATCTTATTGTTCAATTAACAAGAAATATTGATAAGATTAATACTTTTATTAAAAGTATTACTATTTAACAGATGTTTATTGTCACCAAGGCTCTTAGTAACTCATAGTTATGGAGAAAAGTGACAAGAATAATACTTCTCAAAATTAGTAGTGTTTTAATAATATTTTGGAGACTGTAATAACTACTGAAGTAACAAATCCCAAAAGGGATGCTATGCTAAATGTAGATTCAATAGGCTAAGTCCCGTAATTTTTATCTTAATCTATTTTTTCTACATATCCAGTCAATTTTAACTATTTAAAAAATTGTGTTTCAAATGGAAAATTAGAAAGTTTTTGTAGGTGTGAGAAAAGAAACTTTCCAAAACCTAGTTCCCCACTGATTGTGTATGACATAGGAGCAATCCAGAATTCCCCATAAACCACACTGTAAAACACAGAGATATCTGAGTTGACAAGAAGTTGGCCCACCATGGACCCTCTATAGGGAGGGATGAGATGACTTTGTAATAGAAACTTCTGAGTACTAAATTGAGAATGCAGCTGAGTTCAGAGTATCCCCATAGTAAGGCCTAGTTAATTGGTAAGAGGGAGGGATTTATGGGACTCCACTCACTAGTACAGACCATAAATTTCACCAGCCTCAGATCAGATCAGATGATTAAGTGAGTTAAACCTATCACTTTTTCCTGGTCAAGAGATGGGATTAACTCATTTAATCATCATAAGAACTCTAGGGACTAATTACAATTATCTTTTTCTAAATCAAGATGAAGAAAGAGAATTTCAGAAATATTTGTTAACTTGGCCATAATTATACAGCAAATAAGTCTTAAAAGATTCTAGCTTATTAAAAAATAATAATAAATGTTCTCATTTCATTTCTACCTTTGCTCTACCTCTCAGATGAGACTTAATATAAATCAATCCCAAGCTTATGATATTTTGGGTTTAATTAAATTTAAAAATTAAGAGCATATTTAATTATTTTGAAGAAGTAAAAAAACGTATTTTCAGAGGCAATATTTTCAAGATAACTCTTAAAGAATAAGTGTTTAAGGCATACACAAGAAAAAAAAAACATTCTAGGAAGCAGGACAAGGTTGTGTTGTTTAAAGTCCCATGGACAAGTATAATTTAATTTAAAAATAATTAAAACTTTTTCCTTAGTATGATGAATACATAACAATATTGCAGATAAAAGCCTAGAAAAATAAAGTATATTTAATAATTTCAAAGTTGTCTCTCTTTTTTTGTTCTTTAAAGAAAAGGAGGATGTGATTTTTTTTACAATAGATAATTTATTCAATATTACTTATATTCTAAATTTTATCTTTCAAATGAGTTTTATCCATTAGCTTTGCTATCAACATGTCTTGGCAAAATTGCTTTGAATGAACTCCTCTTGTATGAAGGGTAATACAAATTCATCAGCTTCATAGACTCCCTGATGAAATCTCAGGGGGATTTTAAAATTTAAATAAGCTATTCTGTTTTGTTGCTGAAGAAAATATAATTAAGCTGTTCTTCATGAATTTTATTCAAGGATTACTGAATTACTAATTTCTTCAAATGATAAATAAATCTTAATGCTTCCATTTACTATTAATGCTTTAATTAAGCATTGCCAACTGCTGTGTCATTTACACAGCCCCAATAGGTTAGCATGTTAAATAGCTAAATGTTCTTGTGCAAACAGAGTTGCTTTTCGCTGAATTTGCTTTCCTTATGATTTAGACTTGTAGAACTTCAGGTCAAGTAAGGAAGATGAGTTTTCAGAAATATTTAGAGTAAAGCAACAGGCCAAAGAGAAACCCCTAAAGATAAGTTCTTATGGCTACAGAATGGTCTTTGAGAAATTGTGAAAGGCTTGTTAGGATTCAAGGAAGGAAAGTAGAACTCTGAGAACAATAACAACATTCACATTTTCCAAATATTAAATAATGTAATTAGATATCTGTTTAAAGATGAGTAGGGCATGTGTGCTAACAAATGATGGTAAATGCAAATATCTGATCATGTTTGGATACAAATTAAGAAATTTGGGGGAGAATTTAAGGGGCAAAAGCAGAATGGAGCTGTGTGGCTGACAGGGTGTTGGTGTTCCGGCTGGGTGTCAGGCCTCAGTCTCTGAGGTGGGAGTTCAGGACATTGGACCACCAGAGACCTTCTGGTCCCAGGTAATATCAATCTGTGAGAGCTCTCCCAGAGATTTCCATCTCAACGCTAAGACCCAGCTCCACTCAACGACCAGCAAGGTCCAGTGCTGGACACCCCATGCCAAACAACTAGCAAGACAGGAACAAAACCCCACCCATTAGCAGAGAGGCTACCTAAAATCATAATAAGTTCACAGACACCCCAAAACAGACCACCGGACACAGTCCTGCCCACCTGGAAGATCCAGCCTCATCCACCAGAAAACAGGCACCAGTCCCCTCCACTAAGAGGGCTATACAATGAACGGAACCAACTTTACCCACTGGGGGAAGAAACCAAAAACAACGGTAAGTACGAACATGCAGCCTGCAAAAAGGAGAGCCCAAACACAGTAAGTTAAGCAAAATGAGAAGAAAGAGAAATAAACGGCAGATGAAGGAGCAAGGTAAAATCCCACCAGACCAAATAAATGATGAAGAAATAGGCAGTTTACCTGAAAAAGAATTCAGAGTAATGATAGTAAGGATGATCCAAAATCCTGGAAACAGAATGGAGAGAATACAGGAAACATTTAACAAGGACCTAAAAGAACTAAAAAGCAAACAAACAATGATGAACAACACAATAAATGAAATTAAAAATTCTCTAGAAGGAATCAATAGCAGAATAACTGAGGCAGAAGAAGGGATAAGTAACCTAGAATATAAAATAGTGGAAATAACTACCACAGAGCAGAATAAAGAAAAAAGAAGGAAAAGAATTGAGGACAGTCTCAGAGACCTCTGGGACAACATTAAATGCACCAACATTCGAATTATAGGGGTGTCAGAAGAAGAAAAGAAAACGAAAGGGACTGAGAAAATATTTGAGGAGATTATAGTTGAAAACTTCCCTAATATGGGAAAGGAAATACTCAATCAAGTCCAGGGAGTGCAGAGAGTCCCATACAGGATAAATCCAAGGAGAAACATGCCAATACACATATTAATCAAACTGTCAAAAATTAAATACAAAGAAAAAATATGAAAAGCAACAAGGGAAAAACAACTAGTAACATAAAAGGGAATCCTCATAAGGTTAACTGCTGACCTTTCAGCAGAAGCTCTTCAAGCCAGAAGGGTGAGGCAGGACATATGTAAAGTGAGGAAAAGGAAAAACCTATCACCAAGATTACTCTACCCAGCAGGGATCTCATTCAGATTCAATGGAGAAATTAAAACCTTTACAGACAAGCAAAAGCTAAGAGAATTCAGCACCACCAAACCAACTTTACAACAAACGCTATAGGAACTTCTCTAGGCAGGAAACATAAGAGAAGGAAAATACCTAAAATAACAAACCCAAAACAATTAAAAACATGGTAATAGGAACATACATATAGATAATTACCTTAAATGTAAATGGATTAAATGCTCCAACCAAAAGACACAGACTGGCTGAATGGATACAAAAACAAGACCTGCATATATGCTGTCTACAAGAGACCCACTTCAGACCTAGGGACACATACAGACTGAAAGTGAGGGGATGGAAAAAGACATTCCATGAAAATGGAAATCAAAAGAAAGCTGGAGTAGCAATTCTCATCTGAGAGAAAATAGACTTTAAAATAGAGACTATTACATGAGACAAAGAAGGACACTACATAATGATCAAGGGATCAATCCAAGAAGACAATATAACAATTGAAAATATTTACGCACCCAACTTAGGAGCACCTCAATACATAAGGCAAATGTTAACAGCCATAAAAGGGGAAATTGACAGTAACACAATCATAGTAGGGGACTTTAACACCCCACTTTCACCAATGGACAGATCATCCAAAATGAAAATAAATAAGGAAACACAAGCTTTAAATGATACAGTAAATAAGATGGACTTAATTGTAATTTATAGGACATTCCATCGAAAAACAATGGAATACACTTTCTTCTCAAGCGCTCATGGAACATTCTCCAGGATAGATCATACGTTGGGTCACAAATCAAGGCTTGGTAAATTTAAGAAAATTGAAATCATATCAAGTATCTTTTCTGACCACAGTGCTATGAGACTAGATATCAATTACAGGAAAAAAACCCTAGATATCAATTACAGTAAAAAATAAAAACACATGGAGACTGAACAATACACTACTAAATAACCAAGAGGTCACTGAAAAAATAAAAGAGGAAATAAAAAAATACCTAGAAACAAATGACACTGAAAACACGATGACCCAAAAACTATGGGATGCAGCAAAAGCAGTCCTAAGAGGGAAGTTTATAGCATTAGAATCCTATCTCAAGAAACAAGAAAAATCTCAAATAAACAACCTAACCTTACACCTAAAGCATTTAGAGAAAGAAGAAGAAGAACAACAAAAATCTCCAAAGTTAGCAGAAGGAAAGAAATCATAAAGATCAGATCAGAAATAAATGGAAAAGTAATGAAGGAAATGATAGCAAAGATCAATAAAACTAAAATTTGGTTCTTTGAGAAGATGAACAAAATTGATAAACCATTAGCCAGACTCATCAAGAAAAAAAAGGGAGAAGATTCAAATCAACAGAGTTAGAAATGAAAAAGGACAAGTAACAACTGACGCTGTAGAAATACAAAAGATCTTGAGAAATTACTACAAGCAACTATATGCCAATAAAACAGACAACCTGGGAGAAATGGACAAATTCATAGTAATGCACAACCTTCAGAGACTGAACCAGGAAGGAATAGAAAATAAAAACAGACCAATCACAAGCACTGAAATTGAGACTGATTAAAAATCTTCCAACAAACAAAAGCGCAGGACCACATGGCTTCACAGGCAAATTCTATCAAACATTTAGAGAAGAGCTAACACCTATCCTTCTCAAACTCTTCCAAAATATAGCAGATGGAGGAACACCCCCAAACTCATTCTACGAGGTCACCATCACCCTGATACCAAAACCAGACAAAGATGTCACAAAGAAAGAAAATTACAGGCCAATATCACTGATGAACGTAGATACAAAAATCCTCAACAAAATACTAGCAAACAGAATCCAACAGAACATTAAAAGGATCATATACCATGATCAAGTGGGGTTTATCCAAGGAATGCAAAGATTCTTTCAATATATACAAATCAATGTGATAAACCATATTAACAAATTGAAGGAGAAAAAAAACATATGATGATCTCAATAGATGAAGAAAAAGCTTTCGACAAAATTCAACACCCATTTATGATAAAACCCTACCAGAAAGTAGGCATAGAGGGAACTTACCTCAACATATATTACACAACATAATACACAACATACCTTACACAACATAATAAAGACCATATATTACAAACCCACATCGTTCTCAATGGTGAAAAACTGAAACCATTTCCACTAAGATCAGGGACAAGACAAGTCTGCCCACTCTCACCACTATTATTTAACACAGTTTTGGAAGTTTTAGCCACAGCAATCAGAGAAGAAAAAGGAATCCAAATTGGAACAGAAGAAGTAAAACTGTCACTGTTTGCAGATGACATGATACTCTACATAGAGAATCCTAAAGATGCTACCAGAAGACTACTAGAGCTAATCAATGAATTTGGTAAAGTAGCAGGATAAAAAATTATTGCACAGAAATCTCTTGCATTCCTATACACTAATGACGAACAATCTGAAAGAGAAATTAAGGAAATAATTCAATTTACCATTGCAACAAAAAGAATAAAATACCTAGGAATAAACCTACCTAAGGAGAAAAAGACCAGTATGCAGAAAACTATAAGACACTGATGAAAGAAAGATGAAACAAACAGATGGGGAGATATACCATGTTTTTGGATTGGATGAATCAACATTGTGAAAATGACTCTACTACCCAAAGCAATCTACAGATTCAGTGAAATCCCTGTCAAACTACCAATGGCATTTTTCACAGAACTGGAACAAAAAAATTTCACAATTTGTATGGAAACAAAAAAGACCCCAAATAACCAGAGCAACCTTGAAAAAGAAAAACAGAGCTGGAGAAATCAGACTCCCTGACTTCAGATTATTCCAAAGCTACGGTCATCAAGACATATGGTACTGGCACAAAAACAAAAATATAGATCAATGGAACAGGATAGAAAGCCCAGAGATAAACCTACGCATATATGGTCACTTTATCTTTGATAAAGTAGGCAAGAATATATAATGGAGAAAAGACAGCCTGTTCATAAGTGGTGATGGGAAAACTGGACAGCTACATGTAAAAGAATGAAATTAGAAAACTCCCTAACACCATATACAAAAATAAATTCAAAATAGACTAAAGACCTAAATGTAAGGCCAGACACTATAAAACTCTTAGAGGAAAACACAGGCAGAACACTCTATGACATAAATCACACAAGATCCTTTTTGACCCACCTCCTAGAGAAATGGAAACAACATAATAATAAAAAAAACAAATGGGACCTAATGAAATTTAAAAGCTTTTGCACAGCAAAGGAAACCATAAACAAGACGACATGACAACCCTCAGGATGGGAGAAAATATTTATAAACAAAGCAACTGACAAAGGATTAATCTCCAAAATATACAAGTAGCTCATGCAGCTCAATATGATAAAAACAAACAACCCAATCCAAAAATGGGCAGAAGACCTAAATAGATATTTCTCCAAATAAGATATACAGATTGCCAACAAACACATGAAAGGATGTTCAACATCACTATCATTAGAGAAATACAAATGAAAACTACAATGAGGTATCACCTCACACCAGTCAGAATGGCCATCATCAGAAAATCTACAAACAATAATGCTGGAGAGGGTGTGGAGAAAAGGAAACTCTCTTGTACTGTTGGTGGGAATGTAAATTGATACAGCCATTCTAGAGAACAGTATGAGTTTCCTTAAAAATAGAACTATCATGTGACCCAGAAATCCCACTACTGGGCATATACCTTGAGAAAACCATAATTCAAAAAGAGTCATGTACCAAAATGTTCAGTGCAGCTCTATTTACAATAGCCAGGACATGGAAGCAACCTACACGTCCATTGACAGGTGAATGGATAAAGAAGATGTGGCACATATATACAATGGAATATTACTCAGCCATAAAGAGAAACGAAATTGAGTTATTTGCAGTGAGGTGGATAAACCTAGAGTCTGTCATACAGAGTGAAATAAATCAGAAAGAGTAAAACAAATAAGGTATGCTTACACATATATATGGAATCTAAAAAAAAAAGAAAAATCGTTCTAACGAACCTTGGGGCAGGACAGGAATAAAGAAGCAGACATAGGGAATGGACTTGAGGACACGGGGATAGGGAAGGGTAAGCTGGGACGAAGTGAGAGAGTGGCATTGACATATATAACCTACCAGGTGTAGAATCGATAGCTAGTGGGAAGTAGCCTCATAGCACAGGGAGATCAGCTCCATTCTTTGTGACCACCTGGAGGGGTGGGATAGGGAGGGTGGGAGGGAGACGCAAGAGGTAGGGGATATGGGGATATATGTATACATAGAGGTGATTCATTTTGTTATACAGCAGAAACTAACACACCATTGTAAAGCAATTATACTCCAATAAAGATGTTAAAAAAAATAAATAAATAAAAGAATAAAAGCAAAGTGGTCTATGTGCACTATGTAGTTTTACCAAAAAAAACAAGAATAAAATATATTTGGGTAAAAAAGTAACAACTCCAAAAAGGAAAGCTCAGCAGAATAAAACAAGAAACAATGCTTTACAAGTATTATCAAGTTCAAAGAAAAGAAAAATAATTTCTTTTCCTTTTTCAAATATAATGTAAACGTTTAGCAGAGATTAACTGGTGGCATGACTTCTGCTATTTCAGATTAATTGTTGACATGTATTGACCAATGATTCATCATATATACATGAGATATTAAAGTTGAAATGTACTTTTTAAACACTTGATCAAATAGAAGTCTTGTCTATTTAATATATAAATACATATTCAAAACATCAGGTTTTAGACTTGCAGACCAAATGTTCTTATTCAGCAACCTTCTATTGGAATTAATTTTTGAGGAACCTATGTTCTAATTAGGGCAATAGACAGTAATTATGCCAAAATGACATAAATGTTTTGGTAGAGATATCGTTTAGCACATGCATTTTCCAAAGGTATGTATGTCATTTAGCTGAGTCTCAAAGATAAGAAAATATTTATCAGCCTTGAAATGGTGGGTGAGAGTATAGCTATGACATTAATAAAATACAGAAGTGTGAGAAATGTGCCCTCTTCAGAGAATCATTGGAGTATAAGTTGCATTGGGGAAGACCATTTTATTCTTTTTAACTTTATTATACCCTGGATAACAAAAATGGAGGTTTTTGATTATTGTAGAGCTGACAGGACTTGCCAGCACCTTTTTAATAGCATCATTGATACATATCCACTAAGTAAACTAGTTTTTCAATTTAACTGACTCATGTGACAAGAATAAGATATTTACACCCCAACACAAGGACTGAATAATAATATAAAAAGTATGTCCTTTTGTATTTTCACCTTTGGAATGAACCAACCCCAAGCATCAAGAAACTAGAGCCAAAAATTTCAAGTCTCCAGTAAATCTAGACCCTAAGTATACTCCTTTAACTACATGACAGAATTCTGTTGGTGAATCTCAGAATTAACTTTCAGGTAAATGTTCTATTTACCTACCACCCCTTTTAGCTGATAATCTACTTCCTTAGCCTAAATTCTTATTAGGATTTGTAGTCCTTTTCACAGCAGCACGGAAAGCACTCAGGAAAGAAAAGGACAGCCTCTGGGCAAAAGTAGCAGCCTTCCAAGTGAACAGACAGAACACCTGGAACACAGATGCCCTGCTATTGAAAAGACCCATTGATAGAATCCTACATATTTTCTTAAGTTTGGGGTGGTGGAGAAAGAGAATAGTCTATTTAAATGACACTTTTACTTATTTTATGTTCCTTTACCTATATAAGGCCCTAAATTTACAGTATTGTTATATTTAGGCCATTGCAGCATATGCCCTATAGGCAATACCAAGGTATAAGTCAAAAGCCCAGAGGTTGAAAGTGTGGAACAGCTTATTGGAATAGGTACTGATTTTTTCCATAGAGAATCAATATGTATTTATTAAACACCTTTGTGCAAGGAATTGTTCAAGGTTCTGTACAGATATTCTTACTCTCATGGAGCTTATATTTTAAGAGTAGATGTTAAAATTAGGAAAATTCCCCAAAGTAGATAGTCTAATGGGATCATCAATGGCACTTAGAGCTATGGAGCAAATGTGTAGCAGTTCCACCTCATTTCTCCAATATTGCTTTCTTTTTGAAGGACCTCCTCAAAAGGTTTGACTGAATATTGCCCATTGTGGTAAACTTCCAAGAATACAAGAGCTTCTTACTACTTTACAATGACCCAACTTATTCTCATATCAAAGAAAAAGTAGGGTTTGGCAGAAGAGTAAAATTTGGCCTGTAACAAGTGAACTCCAAGATGTGGACCTCAGCCCTGGTGCAAGCTTCTCTATAAAGGTGGCTTTTGTGGTACAGGAGTCTCAGTTTTCTGGCACCAATAATGCCTTAGCCCACTATCATATCAGTCTTTCAAAATCTTAGATGCATTTTCTGTTTATTTTGCAGTCTTCTTTTTTTTTTTACTTTGTTATGCTCTTCTCAAGGTAAGAATTGTATCTTAACACCTCTTGTGCTTAGCATAAAATAACTGTTCAATAAATATTTGTTTGAGGAAACTATTATAAATAATGTACCACTATTATAAAACATAATCAATAATACTTATGATGAAAGATTATAACCATTCTAAATGTTCACTAAGCAGACTATTACACAGTCATTATAAAGAAGTATATATATATAAATAAATATATATAATACTTTCATATAATTTTTACTAAAATACCATGATACAAATTACACATAAAATATTACACTAAACATTTTAATTTTTTAAGGCCTAGTCATAAAGTTAAAGGCAGGAAAAATTTATATTATTATTGGTTATCTTTAGGTAGTAAGATGATGGAAGATATTGTTTTACTTTTTCATTATCTCATCCTGCATTTTGCAATTTTTCTTTAATATCTATGACTTTTATAAAATGAAAATATAAAGAAATAATTAAAAAATATTTTTTAATGCCAACATGTATCCCACAAGTTTTTATTCATTTATTTATTTTGTAGCCTCGTGTCACAGATTTATTAATGACAATTTATTTAACATTACAGTAATAGGTCAAAAAAATAGAAATACAAGGGGAAGTGAAAAAAGATAGAAGCGGCAGGAAAGGCATTAACGATTACAATTACACATTATGATTACTAGTATAAGTACTAATGCCTCATTTACAACAAAGTCAAATACTTTTCAAATATTGAGCTAATTGGTAAATTTGAATAGTGTTCTCAGAATCATAAAAATATAGAAAATAAATATTTAATTCCTTGTAAAATATACTCTGCATTACATTTTATGGTATTACTTCCTTACACTCAAAATGTTCAAAATGTTTTCACTTTCTCTCATTGCTCTTGTAAATTTGGTATTATGCCAAGAAGAACATCTTCCAGCTGAACAAATAGAATTCTTCTGAGTTCACTGGAACAATGAAATGTACACTGAAAATAATTTGAAAATAATTTACAGTTTTGGCCCAAACACTAAATAAGATATTTTTTTGAACACTTGCCAGTTCCTCTCTACCTGCTTAATTGCTTTTTGAAAGATGCACAACTTCATTAATGGTTTCTCATTGCTTTCAGAACACATAAATCAGGGGGATGATTGATTTGATTTTTGAATTTTTTTGGCATGTATGTAAAGAAATTAAGCTATGAATGGGGTCATTATTATTCTTGCACTCCATATCATTTGGGAACCCAAAATCACTTAAATATGTAATCAACTAGGATCTTCTATTTCAATCTTCAGCCTCAAAATGGTTCTATTCTGTGATATATAATCATTCACATGGTTTAAGAAACAGGTTTAGCTAAATAAAAAATTAAAAGTTTGCCAAAAGTACATCTGGAAACAATGTTAAAGGCATGGATTTCTATGTACAGCATCTTATAGGAGAGGTATATTTCTAAATAAAAAAGCATACCTTCAATCTACTGTTGTTCCATTTAAGAACCAATTCTAACTTCAATGTTCAGTAATAATTTAACATCAGTCGTAACTTTTGGGGAGGCAAATACTGCCATTGAGTACTCAAGTTAATTGCAGTGATGGATCTTGGATTTCATTTCTTGGTACCACCCAGTTAAGAAAGAGCTAAATGCAGAATGTCAATTTATGGAAATCGTGTACATAACAGACTGAGGTTTCTCGGTATGTTCCTACTGTAGCCAGTTGAAATGCTTCCATTGCTCCTCTGAGTGTAATGAGAGAATGCTTTTTGGGCTTTGAGCCTGCAAATGCAAACCCCTACAGCTTTATCTTTAAAAACAACTATCAGATAACTCTTTGGGATGCTACATTTTTTCTCTTCTACAAGTTGTCCTTTTCTTATATCTTTTTATTTAGCTTGGCCTTCAGCTTAATATATATCTCCTCAGCTGGTACCAATTCGACTTCTGGATTCTCCAGAGCAGTATGTGCTTCAGTAAGCCAGCTGGTCACAAGAAATCTGATTTTGACAATTTACTGACAAAACCAGCTGCTGTCTGTCTCATTCCAAACTTACAGGCTCTCCTTCACCTGGGTATTTACATATTGATGATACTCTATTTTTCTTTTGGAGGACATTCTCTTCTGTTGAGTTAAAGAGAAAAATCTCTAGTGGTCTCAATCAGTGATGATCCAAAACATAAAAGTCTGTTCTGGTTGTTGAAAAAAATAAAAGCAATAAACAAAGAGTTGTGAGGGAAACAGAATAAAAGAAATGAATATTCCCTGCCATTTAAACTTAATGTTCATCCACCTGTGCCACCTCACCTGCTATCAGAGAGAAAGAAGTCTCCTTTCTCCAAAGGATTTTTTACTCACACTATACATTGTACTCTCTTGTCTTCAATTTCTCTCTCAGTTATAATTTCCCTGGTAATGTTAGTATTTACATATTCTTAAGTGTCTCCTATTAAAAAGAAAACTTTTCCTTAATAACACACTTTCATCTAAATAATATATCTCTCCCCTCTAATCACCATTCAGCTTTTTAAAGGGTTGTCTATACAGACTCCACTGAATAATCTTCAAATTACTTCTTAATCCTCACGTTAGAAATCTTTCAGGTGTAAATAACAGAAAAAGAAAAGTTGCTCAAACAATGTGTTTTTATTATCTCATCTAAAATAAATCCATAGTTGGATGGTTCTAGAATTGGTAAATTCAGTAGTTTAGGAATATCAGGGCCCTGGTTCTACTTCTTAGTGATTTTCTTTGCTTTTGCCTCATGGTCAAAAGAATCTTTATGCAGTTCCAAGCATCAGGTCCCCATAAATCAATGTTCAGACAGAAAATAAGGTGCAAGACTTATCCACAGAAATATATTTTTATCAAAGGGAATCTTTCCCTGAAGGTCTCAGCATATTTACTATTACATATAATTGATAAGAACTTGGTTACATATTCTACCCTAAACCAATCACCTAAAAGGAAAATAAGATAATCTCAATCTTTCTCATAAAACTAGTTGCTTACCTGACATTTTCACTTTAATGTCCCAAATGTCCTTAAAATTTAACATATGTAAAAATAAAACTCATCTTATACTTAGATCTCTTAATATGTTCCCTGTCTCAGTGAATGACACCTGCATATATTCATTTCCAGAGATTAAAAACTTGTACTTCACCACCAACATTCAATTGGTCACAAGACTGTGAAGATTCTATGTTCTTAATATTTCAGTTCATCCACTTCTTTCCATCCTAATGCCATTAATTTTGTTTGGGCAAGTATCCCATCGTGGTTGGATACTACTCCTTGCTTAATTGATCTCTTGATTATCATCTTGCCGCTTCTTAGACATTCTCCTCACCCCCCAGAGGAATTCTTTTAAAAGACAAAGTAAATCATGTCATATCTACCTGCAAGAGTCATTCAATGGACACTGGCTGCCTTATAATTAAGTGCAAACCTTAGCAGGTATATGAAGCTGTTCATAATTTGGCCACTGCCAGAATCTCCCGCTTTATTACTCTTCTAATATGACTACAATCAAGCTAAATTATTTGCAGTTCGCCAATGCCCATACTTTCTCTCAACTATGGCTCTTCATGAACTACAGCTTCTTTGTAGAGAATGATTTCCCAGATCTCGGCCCCAACAGACCTCGCTAACTCCTCCTTCAAGATTCAGATTAGAAGACTCTCTAAGCCCTTCCAAATTTTCCCCTTAGTTTAGGTGCCTATTCTCTGTGTCTTCACCATCATAACACTTCACATTTTGTATTGTCATTAAGTTTCTTAAGGCAAGGTCTTTGAATCCTCTGAACCAAGACAGTGCCCAGAGCACAAAGGGTACTCAATAAAAGTTTTGAATACATTATGGGTATATGCCAATTCTTTAATGCAAAATTGAAATATAAAGTCCAATAAAAATTTTTTTCTAAGTATATTGAGTTTTATGACCTCTCACAAAAAAAGAAAAATTAAATTGCATTTTTGTATATTATATTGAAAATAATAAAATTGGTTCTTTCAGGAAAATATGGAATATGTAAACAACATAGGTATACTATAATAAATTATATTGGACTATTTTCTACATATTCCTGACTTTTCCTTCTGAAATTAAATTCAACCTACTAAGCTTAACATTTCTGGCTTTATTTCACTTTAATTTTTTATTCCTTTTACAATTACTTTCACTTTTTGATTCTATGGTTCAGCCCTGCTCTTATTTATCAAGGACCTTAAGTAAAAATTTGTAATTCTTGTTAGTATAATTAGTTAGGCCTGGGTCCAAGGCTGGGGACACTATAAATAATTCAATAGACTGGAGAAGTAGTACAAGGAGAGTCAGTATAAAAGAGCCCTAGAAAGACAAACAGGTAAAACTCTACATCACGGTAAAATTTTTCCAGCATAAATCAGGAATTAAAGCCATGTTTTGTACACAAATTTATTGAGTATTTTTAAGTGGGCATTGAACAAAAAAATACTTTGATTAGATTTATGATCCAAATATGATTCTCTTTTGATGGTTGCAGGAGATGAGGATTTTCATTAATTAAATAACTCACACATAAATAAAATCAACAAACATAAATTAGTAGCCTGCTGTGATCCAAGCAGTATGTTAAACATAAACAATGCAAAGATAGTCTAGCTGGGAGACAAATAAATTTAAACAAATATTTACAATGCAATAAAATAGTGATACTAGCTCAGAATCATATGTTGCTATCAATGTATGTAAGAAAATTTTAACTTCAATAATTACATAATTATGGGGCTGTTATTTTTTTTATGTATTTACCATAAGAACTATCTCTTGGAATAATGAACTCTACAAGTTTAATATTCGCTATATAAATTTTTATACTTTAAATTACCTAAATTTTCTAAACTTTCTTATTTGGAGCTTTGAACTACCTATACTAATAATATTTGTTGCCATATCAATTCTCAACTATGTACCAGGCACTATGCTTAATACTTCAACTTGTATGGTCTAGTTTAATCCTTAAAATCATCTGGAAGAAAATTATTGTTATTCCTATTTTACATGTAAGAAACAAAGGATCTATGTATATCCTTAACAGCTAAGGACACTTCCAATTACAAGTATCAGAAGACCAAATGAAAATGAATAAAACTAAAAGCTTCCCCCTGTCACCGTCAGTCTTTGGCTTTATTGAGAAGCATGGTGCTGCCTTAGCTCTGGAATTTACATCTTCCCTTTTCAAGCTCAATGGGTAATTTGAAAGCCTGGGCAGACAAAACCCTGTATAATCTTCTCTTTTCTGCCACTGCTCTGCAGAAGCAATTGTCCCCTTGTGATGCAGGAAGCACATAACATGAGGTTCTTGATTATTACCTGCCACCTTGCCTCTGATTGTTAGTTTGGGTATATTTCCGTCATGCCAGTCCTCAGATTTCTAGTTTCTCAAGCATGTAGATAGCAAGCCCTAAGCAAAACTGGCTTTTGTAGAAAATTTTTATTTTCTTTTTTCTTTGGTTTCAGATAGGTCAGTTTTAGCTAAGCTTTTCAGTTTCTTATAGGTCCTCACCAAGTGCAAAATGTAACCAACATACTCCAGCATTCTGAATTGTTTCTACCAAATCTCTTATTCTGCAGCCTTAATAGGCCCATTGTCTAAATTCTATGATCCAACAGGCAACATTCTAATTAGCTATTTCACTACTGAGAATAAGAATTGCCAGTCTCCTAGTTTAGGATACAGGGCACCTCACCACTGTACATACTATTTCTTCTCATCCAGTTTCAAACTTTAAGAAGCTAGCACTTCTATCATTATCACATTCTGATATCAAAATCTGAGTCAGTGAAAATTATTTAGTACAAGTACTAAGTACTGCATAAAAATCAATCCCAAATGGCTTAAGCCAAAAAAGAAAGTATATATTTGTATAACTGAGAATTCTAGAAATAGTGCCTAACGCTGGCATAGGTGAACACAGGGCACAAAGTCATCAGGACTTACTTTCATACCTTTTCTCAACAATGTTTTCTCTGAGTGGACTTCAGTTTCAGGCTATAGGTAATAATGAGGTAGCTGCGGCAGCACCTAGCCTGAGATCTCTCAAGTAAAGCCTGGTGATAGAGTAGCAACTACCTCTGCTCTAGCAATTCCCAGAGAAGCCTCACTGCTTTTACTTGCCCTGATCATGTCTCATGCCCATGCCTGAGCCATGCTTTGGGATCTGAAGCAATGTGATGCACCAATTAACTTTGGACAAGTTCACTTCTCTAACTTTGAGTCAAGGATGGGGGCAAATCCAAACATGTGGGAAGAGAGTGGACGAGAGATAAAAGACGAAAATAAAGTTATGGACTTTGACAGAAGAAGGGGAGGAGATGAGGTAGATGTCCAATTAACAGAGGGCCACTACACTACACCAAATAGCTAGCATGTGACAGGAATAGAATTTGAACCTGCCTAAATTTCTAAGTATACACCATCTTGTACCCTAAATCCAGTATTAAGGGCTTCCATAACTAAATCAATTTCTAGTTTCTTTATTATTAATATTTTATAGACTTTTTCTTTTCCAGAAAAATGTCTTAAAGCCTGTTTTAAATGCATTGTTATTTTGCATGTAATTTTTATCATTGGCATTTTGTGTGATAAATAATGACAATAAAACAAAGTGTATTTTCAGTTCATCCTGTGCTTGCCAACTTCAGGAAATAGGGGCCTCTTATCTGTTACCATACCTTCATCTAAAGGGGACAATTGAGAGAGAGTGCAAGTGAATATCATGCTCACATAATTCTAAAGTAATAACACTTATAAAAGTAGAAAAATGTCTTGATCTTGGCATTAAGTTCCCTTACTTGAACCAAAGAAAGGTGTAATAAAAAGGAAGCAGTGAACTAATGGTAATAGTCTGAAAAAAGAGTGGAAGTAATATGACTTTTATACCACAGAATGATCACAGACAGGAAAATTGTCCAAATGTACACTTGTATATGTTCCAGAAAAATGAAATTTAGTGGTACAGTAATAATGAGGATTTTTTTCCAAGTAGAAATAGAAATGAAGAAGAAAGTGAAAATTTAATGCACACTTAAGTTCAATTATTTCAGTAATTATCAAAGGTAGGGCTGGTGGCATATGAGAAGCTTGTGGGAGGGTTGCTGGGCATTATTATGATTTAAAAAGTATATGCACTATACGTACTTTCATCAGCACACCTAAAAATCCCTTTAGACAAAAAATAAAGCCTTTAATTGGCATCATTTTTCTATTAGGAAGAGAAAATATCTTAAAATTAAACCAAATCTGAAATGATTTTTGCCACATTTGCTGCTAATATTGAGAATCTGAGAAAAGTCCCAAGCTCTAAAAATTGGTAAAACGTTCTGAAATCTGTTTCAGCTCAGTCAAAATTTCCTTGATTCATGGGGCACAAGAATTAACTAAAGTTATATTCCCAACCAGAGGGACAAACATTCTCTAAATCCCTAAGCAGAAGAACTAGTATTTGTATAAGAATGTGCAGTTTTCATGACATCTGCAAGATCCTCAAAATGGCAAATAAAATCTTTTATTGTGTTGAAATTTTCTAATTTATAATCAAATTACTTTGTATTTATATTCTAAGCATTGATATATAACTTGTATGAAAGAAACAGAATTTTCTAAGATTAATTTTAGGATTTACTTCATAATTTGCTCTGAGCATCTGAGAAACTTCAGATATTTCTCTTTAATGCAGTTAAATAATTTAAAATTATCTTTAGTAAACAACATTTTATAAGGACAATGATAAGTTGCCTTAAAACAGGTTGTATCGTTCTCTGGTTTTGTATCACTCTCTAGATTGCCCATCTAACACCTAGAACAGAGCTGGACACATAGTGAGTGCTAAGTTAATTTTTGTTAGATGATTTGGTGAACAACACAAATGGAAAAACAGTATATTACATGCCTCCAGGTTTTGCCTTTATTGGTTGAAGTCATAACCTAGGCCATAGTATGTAATACAGATAATATAGTTATATTGTAAGGCTACATATATTATTCTCCATTCATTTGAATAAGGGTTCAACAGACAGCTGGGGTAGGTGTTCCCTGGTCAATGCAGAAAAAGGTTTTTGTCTGTGTATTTGCTTTGGGGAGAAGAGATTGAACACTTCTCAAAGAATCAACAAATCAGCTGTTTGGTAATTTTAATGCATAATGTGCAGAGAGCTTGGAATATATTAGCAAGCAAAGCAAAGACTATGCACTAAGGATGTGATGGGATAAGAGATGAGCAGTCTCTTAATAGAGTGTGTTAGATGCTTGACTTTAAAAAATGTATGTATAATTTCTTGTAAAATTTGGGTTTTTGAAGAAGAGAAACCCAATATAGATTTCTGTTGTTTTCCTCAGTGTCTCAATTTAGAATAGATTTCAACTTGTCTGAATTAGTTATCTTATGCATAGAATAATTTTCCTAATCTAAAAATATTTCCATATATTTATTATAATAACAATACTTGTGGTATTGTTTAACCAGAAGAATAGGTTGCATAATCATAATAATCACTCTTTCATTTAACTAATGGATATTAGTTTTGTATTCATTAAATTTACTTTTCCTGTACATCTTTTAGTACTGCTGTTGTTACTTTAGGAGACCTACATGACTTTTCTGAGACCTGGATAAAACTCTGCAATTTATACCTTATAAGTTCTTACAAATTAATAGGGAAAATGGCATAGAGCAGAATATTGTTTTGTATGTTGCTACAGCTAATCCAAGAAACTTGAAGCAAATATGACCGTAATTTACTGAAAAGAGCACTGGAATGGAAGTGAGAAATTCTGTGTTTAAGACTTACCAGGCCGCTTTCTTTAACCTTGCACAGTCTCTTCATTGCAGTTTTACATTAACTTTATAACTATGTTTAGTTGTTTATCACCCTTATAGAGTCCCTTGCTATCAGAAATAAACTAACTTTTCAAAACATGAAACATAAATAATAGCAATAATTTTTAATTATCAATAAGTTATGAAAAGGAATAAAATGGAGTAGGTCACATATTGAAAAGTTACTGTGCCACATCTTTTACTAGATACAGTCTGCTCCATAGACAGAAAATGAAAAAAAAAGCCACGCATTTTTTTCTGTGTGCTTCCTTCTAAGATATCCTAATATCCTCAGCAAGGAGACAAGTCCAACATTGAGAAGTTGACGTCTTAGAACCCACTGTCCTAACCCAACTTTCTTTTTTCCTGGGAGTGTTATGGGTTGTGGGCAGAAATATTAGCTATTTGGAACTTTCTACACATAAGCCATTTATTCGTTCATTCCACAAATATTTGTTGAGTGTCTTCTGTATGCCCACATTCTAGCCAGGGAATAAAAAGACAAAGAAGTCATGGTTCCTGCCATCAAGTAGCTCACAGTCTAACAGAAAAAAAAAGTTTATAAAACTATTGTTTTTGAGTTGTTTCTTTGATTACTGTCTAAAATACTCCTTTGAGTAGAGCACTGCTCTAGGAATGATCAAGACAGAGAGGCACATCTATTAGAACCAGGGGCATGGAAATGCTATGAAGAGATCAGTAAGAATTAGTACTATACAAACAGACACACACGCACAAAGGCACAACACCCCTAAGCCTACATTCAGCATGACAGCAAATGCAGGAAACAAAAAGCACACTGAGGAGGCAGAAGCTTATGTTCATGAAACTTTTTTTTTAATAGATCTTTATTGGAGTATAATTGCTTCCCAGTACTGTGTTAGTTTCTGTTGTACAACAAAGTGAATCAGTCATATGCATACATATATCCCCATATCCCCTCCCTCTTGAGCCTTCTCTTTCTAATATATTTTGAAGATGGATTAGAAAATTTGGGGGTCAGGGTTTCAGAAATATTTTGAAAACAAAATAGATGGCTGAAATGTTTAAATAATTGAATCAAAGGCTACTTTCCTTAACCCCATATTTCTAGCTTAGATCTCAGAATTATGGTGGCTTTTGCATCAGTGAATTATTCATATTTTTATTCTCCATTCATTTGAATAAGGCTTCAACAGACAACTGGGGTAGGTGTACCCTGGTCAATGCAGAAAAGGTTTTTG
Source organism: Neophocaena asiaeorientalis asiaeorientalis (assembly GCF_003031525.2). Lineage (NCBI taxonomy): Eukaryota > Metazoa > Chordata > Mammalia > Artiodactyla > Phocoenidae > Neophocaena > Neophocaena asiaeorientalis. The sequence goes on from NW_020173758.1 coordinate 8,638,714, forward strand.
TCTGTGTATTTGCTTTGGGGAGAAGAGATTGAACACTTCTCAAAGAATCAACAAATCAGCTGTTTGGTAATTCTAATCCTGAACTTTTGGAAAGATCATAACTTTTATAACAGTTTTAGTAAAAATTTCTTCCTAAAATTCTGTCCAACAATACTCTTCAGTCAGGTATGCTGGACATTTGCTGTGAGTACTGGGAAATAAACCAAGAAGAATAAATTATAACCTTAATTGTAAGCCAAAATACACACCAGTGTAAAATACTGCTCTGTAATGTTTGGCTCATGCAAAGAAGGTGTACCCTTTCATTTCACTGGAAATATAGCTGAACCACATTTTTAGGTCATTTTCTGATTAATTCCCATTTCCAGGTGAGGAATAACACAACTATCATGGTTTATATTAGTACCTGCTTTTTCATGCCCGCTCCCAAACGATTCTCTTCTACCTACCTTTGATATCTTACACCCAGGTTCCTGGCCTGAGGCCTCTCATTCTTAATTGTTAAACTTCTGGATTGCCTATTTAACTTAGGTAGTCTGTTGTCTTAGGTCGGGTCCCCTAGAATGATACCCTGAGAGGATTCCATGGGGCAGAGGGTAAAAAAAAAAAGAAAAGCAAAAACAAAAACCCTCTAAAGGAATAAAAATGGAAGGAGGCCATGTAAAGGTATAATATCAAGCAAGTCCTGTGGAAGGTATATTTGACTTAGTATTTCAGAGAAACTCCAGAAACAGCATAAATCAATCACATCTCAGAGCTATCCTTACCAGAGATGGAGAATGAAGACCTACTACTTGCCAGTCCTTTTAAGGGCTGCTCCCAGGGGATGGTAATTCCCAGGCATTTGTGGTTTTCATGCAGCACAGGCTGAGTTGGTTCTAACAATGTGAGGAGAGTCCTTCAAAAAAGAGACACTGATGCTGGCTGGTGGGAGGGAAAGCCCACTGGGAGCCTGTGCACATGAAAGTAACAAAGGGATTCAAGGGGACATAGATGGAGCATTGACAGTGTCTACCTCATACAAGTAATCACTGTCAAGTATTCAAAAATATGCTTTGGACTATCAGAAAATCACGATCTTTTCCAGCATTTGTCACTAATTAACTAAGTAATATTGTACATTGTATTTATATTCTCAGTTGTATTAGAACTCTTTTGATTAAGACAGAAAGCCGACATGAACCAGATTAGCCAAATAAACGTTAAGTTATCAGTTCATATAGTTAAACCACTGTATTAGCTAAGGATAGAATTTTGTCTTATGAATCAGAAGAACCAGAGCTCAGATATTAATCAGTATTCCTTCCTCTTTTAGCTCTACTTTTCTTTGTGTGCCAGATTCACTTTCTTCCATATAGTAGGTGACACACATCTGTTGTGTGTGAAGACTCTTGACTTCACCCCTCACAATTTCACCCTCCTTTTCCTATGGTTCTAACTTTAAACTGCAGGGAAGGAAGGACTTTAATTGGTCAGGTTTGATATATACTGGTTCTAGAATTACTGTAGCTGGAGGATTAGGTATTATATTTGTCCAGCACGGCACATACAACCATCTTAGAGAGGTATTTGTGGCCAGCTAGATGAGATCGTGTAAGATTATGGCAGTTCTGATTTGGACAATATGTTGGAGCAAAGAATAATTTCCCAGAAGTAAAAGGTCAAGTCCCAGAAAAAATAAGCTAAACTGAACAAAGCAAAAATACATGTTTATGTCACCTGGGTTTTAGTTTCCTCATTAATAAAATGCAGTTCAAAACATTTGTTACATTTGTTTCAGGAAGTTACTTCAAGTATTAAATATGATAATATCATGAAAAGTGCTTTACAAACTATAAAGTTCTGTTAGTGAGCATTGCAAGCCAGTCACATAGAATGTTGAATCTTCTCTGATATTGTTCATATAGAATAAACAAGTTTTTATATTACAAGAACAAGAAGGTGAACTAAGAAGTAAGCAAGACCCTAGAGTCTTCCATCATAGATTTTGTATGTAAGACACAGGTTTACTTTCTCTGACAAACTGAGAAGCGTAAATCTTGGTAGCCTCCAGCCTTCTTTTTAAGACAGGTGAATCTTTAATGTGGGAACAGTAAGAGCAACTATTCTCCTTGCCATTATTTTTATGAAAGGTGTTAAGCATATTATCCTAACAGAATAATCATCAGAGCATCAACTCATAAAGGAACATAGTATCTTTCTTTAAAAAAAAAAACTCCAGCAAGTCATATAAATAATTCCTTTCTTCTGGAAAAAAAGAGAAAGAGGGAGGGAGGAGGAAAAAAGGGAAGAGAAAAGAAAAAAAGAAGAGAAAAGAAAAATGTTTTGGACATAATTTTTATACTTCTCCTAAGTACTCAGACTGAAACTTCTCCCACATATCATCAGTCACAAAAGTCTGTTCAATAACATTCATAGGATTTACTGAAGGCTACTGGTTGTTAGTCAGTTCGGGGAGAAAGATGAAGACACAATTCTAACCCTTAAAAGTTTTATAGTTAAATTGAGAAGTAAATATAAAGTTCTCCCTTTCAAACTGCCTTCCTTTTTATTTCCATGTCCCACTGCCTTTCCTCCAGACCTTATCACATCATGCTTATATTGATATTAAGGTCATAGCCTTCTAATTTGTTTTTCTGCCTCCAGTGTTTCCTTCAACTAACACCCAGTCAGACTCATTTTTCTAAAACAATTTTTGTGCCATATTGGTTTTCCTAATAAAAAATACTCTATGGCTCCAAAATTTCAATAGGATGATGTTTATTTACTGATAGAGTTTTAGAGCTGTGGAGAAGCTTAAAGAGTTTGCACTGAATTCAACTCAATTTTGAATAAATTTTACTCACAAATAAGTCTAACAATTAATTAGCAGAAAATAGTTTAAAAATAATATTCCTGGATGCTAGATAGAAATTGTGGGAAGGTCAGTGATTTATATGTTATAGCACTGAGAAACAAAATTTTTTAAATTAGCAATCATAGAAACATGTGAAAAATAAAATGAAATAAAATTGGTGTATATAAGTAAAACATTGGGAAATTGAAGCCTGGAAGATCAATTAGGAGGCTAAAGCACCTATCTAGACAAGAATTAATAATAACCCAAATTTGAATGGTGACACTGAAAATGGAAAGAAAAGTGCAAATGCAAAAGACATTATGAATGATAAATTCACAGAACTTTATGACTGAGCCAAAGGAAAGGGAATATGTAAAAACTATTTTGAGGTTATGGCTCTGGGAGAATAGTGATACATACTACAACCAGAATGAGAAAAAAAAAAAGTAAGTTTGTTGAAGTTTCCTGAGAAGGAGTTATGTGTGTTCCATCTTCAACACATTAACTATTCCTGAACTAGGAATCTGTCATTCTGCCATCATTTGCCATTTACCTGGTAACAGCATACACATTTTTCTTTGGCTGACTACTGCTCCTTCATTCTCAGCTGACTCCTCCTCCAGCTGAGAATGAAGAATGGGCCCCCAGTCTTAGAAATGAAAGCACTGCACTTCCCTGGATCCAGTGATTAATTCAGAGGCACACATGACCCAGCTGGAGGCAACGTTACAAAATGAGACTTTGCTATAATTGTTGGGAGAGAAACAACTGTTTTTCCACTTGTTTTCGCAACAGTTAGAATGGTGTGGCTGGTGAGAATGAAGGTAAGCCATAAATGGAGTGAGCCTGGCTCCTGATGACATCCTTTTAACCCTAATTCAAATCTCCTACATTTTCAGTACATGAGACAACAAATACCCTTTAGCCTTAAACAAGTTGGGTAGAGACTCTTCTTGTCTGGCAATTTAAAAAACCATAACAATTGCTCTGTAAAAGCAATATACCAAAGTGGAACTCCTTACCTTAAAAACAAATCAGGGAGAGAGAGAGAAGGAGAGAAAGAAAGAAAGAAAGGAAGGAAGAAAGAAAGGAAGGAAGAAATAAAGGAAGAAAAAGAACGAAAGAAAGAAAGAAAGAAAGAAAGAAAGAAAGAAAGAAAGAAAGAAAGAAAGGAAGGAAGGAAGGAAGGAAGGAAGGAAGGAAGGAAGGAAGGAAGGAAGAAAATAAGAGCATCCTGGAACTCTAAAATCTTATCTTTTATGGGAAGAAAAATACATATTTCCCATTCTTTAAAGGTGAACTACTGTTGAGTTTTTTTTTGTTTTTCAATTTTTCTCATGTCTTTAAGTACATGTCATAGTTCTGTGGGCATGTGCATGTGCTAAACTATATCATTACATTTATTTTATATTGTAATCTCCCTCTGAATCCATAAGCAAGTCCTTCTTTGACATGTGTTCTTTAATAAACCCACAAATTACTACTGGAAAGGTAATAGTATATTCTGTCTTTCGAGTTTCGGCATTTCCAAAGACTGCCATGTCTTCATTCGTACCCTGCCTTTTCCATTAGAATTCCAGAGAATGAAACCCTGGAATCAAGAGTAAGAAGAGGAATGCTTGAGTAACTAATATCCTCACCACATATGGTACGCTTCATTTGATGCTTTCTTTAAAAGGTAAAACCAAACTCTACATTTTTTTACTAAAATGACTGGCTCTTGTCCTTTCCAAAAACTGATCTGTTCTTTCATTTTTAATAAACTGTTGGTATTCTTTTAATTAATTAGTTAATTTTTCTTGCTTAAGTTATTTACTTGCAATCAAATACATTTATTTGATTTTTCAATTCATTCTTTCTCTCACATCTACAACTCATCTGAAGAAAATTTCTCAGATTATCTCCAGACTTTGATCATTCCTCACCACTCTTGCTCCCACTGTGGTCTGAGCTGCCACATCCTTCATAGGAGGTTACTGAAGTCACCTCCTAACTGGCCATTTTGCTTCTGCCATTATTCCCTTATGATCTGTTCTCAAACACATCAGATAATTTCACTTCTCTGCACAGCAAAAATCAAAGTCCTCACGAGGACTTACAATGCTGTACTCTGACCTCATCTGCTCTCTACTCTCTTCTTGACCACAGTGGCCACTTTGCTGTTGCTCAAACATATCCGGTAACAACCAATCTTAGGAACTTTGTGCAAAGCTTCTCTCTTCCTAGAAAACCCTCAATATCCCTCATCTTCTCCAGATCTTTTTCCAATTGTGATCTATTTAGTAAACTCTATTCTGATCATCCACTTAAATTTGCACCTCCAGATATTTTCAACCCATGTTTCCCTACACTTTATTTTCCTATAGCACTTGTCATCTTTAAAAAAAAATGCTGTATGATCTACCTGTTTATTTTGTGTATTGCTCTCTCTCCCTGCTCTAACATAAGCTCTACAAGAGCAAGAACCCTTGACTGTTTTTTTTTTCACTGACTTATTCCAAGAACCTAGAACAGTTGCTCAATAAATATTTTTGAATGAATTGAATGAATATTGTATAATGCCTGTAGAAGCTAAACCATAGATCTAGAACCAAATTATCTTACCTCTCATTTAAATCAGATTTTTTTAAACATTTTTACAGCAACAATACACATTGTATAATATTATCATTCCATTTACACATGACAAAACTAAAGAAAATTTAGCAAGATCACATAATTGAAAACTAATAAACCCAGAATTTGAACTCGTGTTTTTGAGGCCAGAGCCAGAGATTTTTAATACTCTACCAGCTTCTTTTATTGAGTACTTTTGGGCAAGTCATATACACTCTTCATATACACTCTTCTTTCCTCTCATCAGTTAAAGGGGATACCAGTGCTTCCCACACATTATTGTGGTAAGAAGCAGAGACAATATTTGTATTATTTGCCTGGTAAATAATTGTAATGTTGCAAATATTTGCAATATTTTCTTGACAAATAATAGGCAAGATTTTCCTGGCAAATAATAAGGTAATTAAGTGAAAATAATATTTCAGTCCTTCCCACATGACAGTTACAGTAAGAGATGTCTCAAGCAAGTCCAATCCTTATAGGTTGTGTCTCTGCCCTTTTAAAAGATATATGGGAATCTGGTTGGGGAATCAAAGTAAAGGACCAAGAAACTTGCTTATCTAATTTTAATTTAGAACTTGAGCTAGAAAATCAATTTTTTTCTCAAAGAGCAGAACTAAGCTCTAACTAATAATAAATGGTCTATTTTTCCAGAGTGTCCTTTATGCATATTTCATTAGCCCGACAGCCAGGGTCACAGGGACCTTGGGACAGACCCAATTATTTAGAGAGCTCTGTTACAAATTCTGATGAAGAGTTAAAGGCCCAAGTCTCCATTCCACTTTGCCACTTACCCATCAGGTACCCTTGAGTACATACCTTTCTGTGCATTACAGACATTGTGAGTTTCTATAAATGAAACCCATAGAGCTAAAGCTCACATAGTGCTAATGCTGTGCCAGACACTCTCCTTGTAACTTAGCACCTTGGATCCTCCAAACAACTTTCCAATTAGGAAAAAGAGACATTACTGAGGGTTGGGGTCACCGATGACAAGGAAGAGTTGATTTCTGAAGGACAGAAAATTTCCATAAGCAGAGAAACAAGATGAAAGCATTCCCAGAGGAGTAACAGTATTGACTCTGTGAGTTAATAAACATGCATTGAGTACTTGCTGGTGGGCACCTGCAGCTATGTGCATTCCAAATATATAAGTAAGGTATGATTCTTCCTGGGAAGGAGTTTACAGATTTTATATCCTAGATGGAAAGAAAGACAAAAAGACATTTAATAATTATGTATAACTAGCTGTGACAAATATCATAAAAGAAACTCAAAAACATGTTTGGAAGCAAAGAGAAAGATTCACTTTTTAGTGGGATATGAGATAGTATTTTACAAAGTAGATAATATATGAATATGAGAGACAATCAGGATTTTGAGTAATAGGGACAAATTTACAGGCATTCCAAGCAGAGAAATAATCTGAGGGCATGGTCTGTGAAAGAGCAAATGGCTCAAAAGCAGAAATGCATGCAGAGTACACAGCTGCGAAGCACAGGCTCCGGAAGCGCAGGCCCAGTGGCCATGGCTCATGGGCCCAGCCGCTCCGCGGCATGTGGGATCCTCCTGGCCCAGGGCACGAACCCGTGTTCCCTGCATCAGCAGGCGGACTCCCAACCACTGCACCACCAGGGAAGCCCAAGAAAGCCTTTTAATAGGGTTATTGTAAGTCCTGTTAATTTGCTTAGAAATCTGTTTAATGAGAAAAATAAATGATGGGGAAAGCCTTCCTAACAGTTCAGGCAATTAATACTATTTTACAAATGTTGTGTGTGTGTGTGTGTGTGTGTGTGTGTGTGTGTGTGTGCGCGTGCGCGTGCACGATATACAGAGTTAATAGTCATTGTAGACATGGAATCATCCCTGAGAAAACCCAAGAGCTTGCTCACATTTTCTCTCTTCTCTCTCTAAATTGCGACATCATAAGTATTTCACTTTTCAAGGAAACACAACTAGACTCATTGATCCCACAGTAAAGCAAATTTATTCTTAAAGGACCAAAGTAAATACCATGGTTTTAATCAGCTCTAAGAAAACATACCAGGCACTCTCCTCCTCTCCCTGCCTCAAGTGCATTTGAGGCAGTGCAAGGTCTAAGTTTGAGCAGATGGATGTCAGTGCAAGTAATTACAAGCTGCAACATAATTTCCTTAAAACGACACACATACTAGACAAATAGTTATTTGTGGTTATAGAGTGGGTAAAGTTACTACAAAAATAGTAGCACACCTTATAATAGTGCTGTATGCCATAATTTACCTTTGCTATATCTGAAGTGTCATATCTTGTTCCAGACTTAATACTTAGTAACTAACAATTTAATGTACAAATCTCCAGCCTAAGAAGTAGAATAATTAGAAAAGGCACGTACCACTTTTTACATGAAAAAAATACAGTGAATCATGCAAAATGTCTGAAAGTTATATAGAAGAGAGAAGTGATTTTTAGGTATGAAAAATGTGGGGCAGTTTTCAGATAAACTTTATAAAACATACAGTAAAATCAAAGCAGATATACAGAAGGGTAATAATGGATCATAAATGACAAGAGACTTCTCTTATGAAAGTAAAAGCCATTGAGATAACTAATTTGATGCACCATGTCCCCAACCCCTAGAAATAGAATTAAAACGTATCATTGTAAAAAAGTACAGTCAAATCCATCACAAATTTCATCCATCACAAGTAAATGTGATGACAGAAGATGATCAGTCTTTTCTGACTTACGCTTGTGGAGAAAAATGAGCCTTGGGGCAATTGCCCTTCTGTTTTCTCAATGTCCAAAATCTCTCATTAAACAACAACAACAATAACAAAACAAAAATATTAACAACAACAAAAACTAAATAAATAAACAATCCTTTTTTGCTTTAATTTAATGACATGAAATCAACTTCTGATTAAAATGTACAATCCCAAAACATGAGAGTGCTGTTAAAGCAACACAAGGAGAGGGTCTTTAAAAGGGAGAGACTAAAAGTGTTAAATGCATCAAAAATATTATGGATGGAAAAAATGTAGACAAAATGTTTAAAAATGTCATTTTGGGTCATGAGTAACCCAAATACAAACCATTTCAGAGAGGTGGTAGGCCTGAAAATCTGGTTGCCAGGAATTGTGGAGTGAGTTGTAGAAACAGAGCTAGCAGAGGTAGCAAGTTTTTAGTAAGCATCACTGTGAAGGAAGTAGAACTAGATCTGCGAAGGCAGGGAATCAAGATAGGAATGAGTCATTTTTCAAATTGGAAGGAAAAAGAGATTTGGTGCCGATACAAATGAGTGGTAAGGCATGGAAGCAATTAGTTGGTAAAGTTTAAGCCAAATACCATCACTTTTCTCTGTGAACTAGATCACCTGTTATAATTAAGAGGGACTTTCAGTTAAACATGGTGAATGAACCCAAGAGTTTCATCTTTCTTCCTTACAAAAGGCCTCTAAAATACCTTTATAGGAATAAAAGGCTTTTTTTTTTTTTTTTCCAGAGGTACGTGGACCTCTCACTGTTGTGGCCTCTCTCGTTGTGGAGCACAGGCTCCGGACTCACAGGCCCAGCGGCCATGTCTCACGGGCCCAGCCGCTTGGCGGCATGTGGGATCTTCCCGGACCGGGGCACAAACCCGTGTTCCCTGCATCGGCAGGCGGACTCTCAACCACTGCGCCACCAGGGAAGCCCTAAAAGGCCATCTTTAATGAAAGAGCAAATAGAATGAAAAAGCAGTAAAGGAATCAAGGAAATAACTTTATCATAGGAGACCAGTAGATAGGATTCTCAGAATGATGATGAAGGGAAATCCCAGGACATTAGCACATTGTTCTAGAGAGCAATCAATCTGGGTAGAATTGGAGGTTTAGGGTCTCTAGGAGTATTGACATTGTAGATTAAAGAAAAATAGATAGATAGATAGATAGAAAGAAAGAAATATAGGTAGATAGAAAGATAGATGCACTGATTATTTAATGTGTTTGACCATTTGTTGATGTTTTATAATTCTCTCAGCGTTGGAGGAGACTAGTTAGTACATTGAAACCTAAGCAAATGCAAAATGAAGTAATTACAAATTAGGAAAAATATAAGCTACTCAGAGAAACAAATGTCATTACGGTTCACTTTAAATAATATTTACATATTCATAGGCATGTAAACACTGTATATTTATTTAAACAAAAATTTTAATAAATTATATTGAGAGCATAGTGGAGAGGAAGTATGTGTACTGTATGTGTGTAGATGTAAGAGAGAGAGCGAGATAAGGAAAGAAAGGGTGAGGTGGGAGAAATAAAAGAGATACAGTGTTTGGGGCAGTTTATCAGCCTGTGTTAGACAGCTACATATTCATCTTCACAATAGGAAATCTGTAAACAATTAAAAAAATTTTTAAATAGCACTAAAAATATATGTATTTAAAATCAAGAGATCTAGTCTCAATAACTTAAAAGTTTTTGTCAAGTGGGGCTTGGGGTTAGGCTGTAGATAGAGCAGGAAATACTATTTTCATTATAAACCGTTAGCTGCAATCTGATTTATTTAACTATTCAAGCACATTAATTAAAATAAAAATGTAATTAAAAAGAGTGAAGGAACAATTTCACAGCTTTTGGGGATCACAGTTAGGGTTCTAAGGAGTTTAAAGGATAAGAAGGTTGGGCTTCCCTGGTGGCACAGTGGTTGAGCGTCCTCCTGCTGATGCAGAGGACACGGGTTCGTGCCCCGGTCCGGGAGGATCCCACGTGCCGTGGAGCGGCTGGGCCCGTGAGCCATGGCCGCTGAGCCTGCATGGCTGTGGCAGTGAGAGGCCTGCATACTGCAAAAAAGAAAAAAGATAAGAAGGTAAAAGAAAATACCTATATAATTGAGAGCAAATGCTTTACCTTGATATCAGACCTTAAAAACTCTCTCTACGTTTCCAACCATATATACCACAGTTTCAAATAATCTACCCTATGCAAGCACATTACATTATTTGCTCTACCCAAAGATGCCCTCAATCACTACCATAAAATAATTCCTCTCCATCTGTCAAAATTCTAGCAAACCTTCAAATCCTGTCTCAATGCTTTTCATTTTTTCCTCCCATCCTCAACCATATGGAACCTCTTCTTCTTGTGATGCTCACTGAACTCTCTTACTGCATTTACTTTATCTTATCTCATACTATTTTGTATATTCATCTCACTGTAAGCTGGTTAAATCTTGAGGCTGTGCAACTTATTTTGCATCCCTTGTACTAACTAAGCATTTAAATAAGTATTAGTCACTTCAGGGCTGTGTTGAATTAAAATGAAATTTGACAGGCAATTCTCTGTTTTGAAAAGAAATATTATTACATTGCTATCAATTTAACTATTATCATTGGTTTAAATTACTTATAATACTACTACATGTAACTTGATTAAGAAAGATGGAATGAAATTGAGGATTTAATTGTTTTCATTTGGATATTTTATCTGAAAGTTCTTTTCAATCAAAGCTATGGAATAAAATACTCTTAAAGCTGCATGTATAAGTACAAAATAGTCATGGAGATGGCATATAATAAGTCATGAGTTTGATCATATATCATTAGTTACAGCTTTATTTTTTTGTTAGAACCTCTTTGGGAAAACAATAAAGAGCAGTCTTTCGTTGTTATTAAAATTGTCTGTGGAAATAATGTCATTTAAAGCAAAATAATTAATGATTTGTTTTAATTAGTAATGACAACAGTTTCTCCTTAATAAATTAGTAGATACATTTACTTCTACTTTTTAAACTGACTATTGATTTTTAGGCACTTAGAATATTCCAGGCACTGTCTATGGCATTTACATTTATTACATTATTCTCACAGAAATAACTGCAGATAGAAAATAATAGTAAGACACATAACACTTAGTATTTGCTAAATCCTCTTCTAGGAGCTTTTTACACATACTAAGGCATTAAGCTTTACAACTCTATAAAGCAGGTACTAGTATTATTACTTTCATTCTACAGTTGAGGAAACTATAGCACAGACAGGTTAAGTAACTTCTCTGTGGTCTCACAGCTAGAATGTAATATCAGGATTCAGAATCCAAACTTTAACTGCTATGTTAAATAGGCAAAACATTATTATTTAAAATACTGAATTAAGAAAGTTAGCAAAAAAGGGCCATATTATATTTCTAAATTCCACGGTTACATTTTAAAATAATTTGTATGATTCATCTTATGTTCATACATTTCTGTAGCCATCATCAAAAGATTTGAGGAATTTAAATCCATTGCACGTCTTGTAGGACTTTTATGTAAATTAAGGGTAACATATTCTCAAACACTGACTTGTTTATTCTTCAGCTAATATTTTTGTTTTGGGATAAAGTATGCTTTTATAAAAATACTCACAATTCACTTTTAAAGTACTCTGTGATTTTTTTTTAACTGAATTTTATTTACTATTCTGTTCTGTACTACATGTTTTGCTGTCCAAGTAGGCAGTTGCCATGTGCAACTTCAATGGATTCTTTCTGGTGTCCCAAAATAAATCAAATTATACAGCAAGCAGGGATATCACTAAAGTCTATGTAAATAAAGATATATAAAAAATTAAATATAACCTGTCATTTGCCCTGTGACTATTGAAAGCAAAACTATTCATGTTGTTCCAAATAAAACCCCTGAGGGTCACAGTTTTTTCTAAGATGGTGGTAACTAAGAATGAACACTTTTTTACAGGGAGAGAAAAGATCTTTTGAAGACCTGGTCAGGCCTAGTCCCCATGATTCCTTTTTGCTTTACCATATCCCAGCCCTGCTTAGAAAGATTACAGGACTTTCTTTCATCAACCCATATACCACTGAGAGTAACTTCAAAGTGAATTGTCACAACAGTGTGCAGTAGTCTGTAAATATATAAAGCATAGTATGGAAGCTGCTCAGAGTGTGGCTTAGAAAAAAAAGTTTTCAAACAGAGGTTAAAGGCACAGCATCTCAAAGCCTTTTTGTTCTTTATTTTTAACTAATTGTAGCATGATTTCTCAAGGAACTAGTTTCTGGAATTTGGGGGTCTTCCTTCTGTGATTTTATTCTCATCTTGCCCAACTTCCAACTGACTACCAAGGACCCTAGTGGGTCCCTTCTTTCATATCACTTCAGGATTTGTTCAGTATCTCAACGAGTCTTCCTGCCTCAAGATTTCCTTCTCTTCAGTACATCCTAAACAACACTAGTAAATTAATCTTCTGAAACCTGCAATTTATACAGAGTCCATGCTTGCTTCGATTGTTCCCCAATATCCAGAGAATAAATCCAAATACAATATACTGAGAAGAGAATCATCTGCCTGCTCACCTAAAACAATCCCCCACTCTAGTCAAACTGCTCAATATCCTAGCTTCTCTCTCCTCTCCAAAACAACACCCCATAAACCTTGATAACTTATTCACTGATTTCAATTCCATTACTTCAAGTGTTAGCTCTTCCTGAAGTCTTCCCTGAGAGTGCCAGGCATCAGGAATTTTTTCATCCTCTGACTTCCTGAAGGTTATTCCATTTCTCACTTACTTAGTACCTAACAAATGTTGCTTTCTATTGTTAATTTTATTTTTATGTTTATGTTTTGTATATCTGAATAGCTTAAAAATCTTTTCTACAGTATGGCTTATGTCTTATATGTTGTCATACCTCTAGCACAACACTCCAAAATGGAGTTGCTAAATGATAATTTAATAATGTTAATGTTAATGATGATTATTGATGTTGATTAAATTTGTTTGTTTTTTTATGTTTGTAAAAGTATTTACACCAAAAGTGAAAAAGATCTATTATGAAGGTTTTAGAATGAACCCACTATTATACAGGAGACTGACTAGATGACATCTAACATCCGTGTTTTGTCTAATATCCATAAATACAAATATCTTAAAAGGCATAAAGTGATGAATCTAACTTTCATAGTTGTCTTATAGCTTATTTTACACAATACATTCAGTTTTTAAGAAAAAGCTAACCACTTTTATATGTAAACCTAGCATAAGAGAAAGAAGTGTTAAGTCTAAGTCTCCAAGAAATTTATAATCTTACTGGAGACATAATAACTACGCACACACAAAAAAACTAAATTAAGAACAATGAATATCACATGCTAAGTATTTAATATGAGGAAGAGATAAAAAGAATCTTAGAGATTACATGAAATGTCAGAATTCACTGGAACATTGAGTCTTCGTTGAAATTGTGTTTTTACCTGAACTTTCTTTTATTTTTTATTTTATTTTCTCCTTGCAGTTAGAGAAGCTTTTAGCCACTATTTTATCAAATATGTTTTCTGCCCCTTCCTCTCTCTCTTCTCCTCCTGGAACTACTATACTGTGAATATTATTATGCTTGATGTTGTCCCAGAGGTCCCTTAAACTATCCTCACTTTTTTAAAATTCTTTTTTCTGAAGTTCTTACTCTGTTCCTCTGTTCTTCTCTTGAGTTCAATGAGCATTTTTATGACCACTGCTTTGAACTCTTTATCAAGTAAATTACTTATCTCCATTTCATTAGGGATTTTTCCTGGAATTTTATTTTGTTGTTTCATTTGGAACATACTCCTCTGTCTTCTCATTTTGTTTGACTGTGTTTGGCTCTATAAATTAGGTGATACAGTTACTTCTCTTGGTCTTGAACATGTGTCCTTGTGTAGGAGCATTTTCTTTATATAAACTGCATGTGCCTGGTGGCTTTGGTGGGAGGGCTGGAGCTGAAGTAAGCACAGGCCAGAATTTTTTCCAGGGCACACTGGGGCTGCTGCCTTGGTGGTATGGGTTGGAGCTGGAGCTGGGAGTGAGCCAGGAGTTGCTGTCTTGGTGGGGGTGAGGCAGGGTGGAGCTGAAACCTGGTGCAGGCCAGGGTTTCTCTTGTGGCACTTTGGAAACTGCCACCTTGGAAGGGTAGTGGGGGCTGGAGCCAGAGCTCAGTGTGGGCTGGAGATTCTCCTGGGGCACACCAACACTCACATCTTGGGGGTTGGAGGGGCTAGAGCTGGAGGGTCTAGACCTAGAGCCTGGTGCAGGACAAGGCTTCTCCCAGGCCATGCTGGGGGCCATAGCATTGATGGGTTGGGGCTGTAGCTGGAGAAGCTAGAGCCGGAGCTCAGTGCAGCCTGGGGCTTCTTCTGGGGTGCACCAAGGTGCACCACCTTGTGGGGGTTGAGGGTTGGAGCTGGAGCTGGGTGCAGGCTGGAGGGTGTGCTGGGGTAGCCTTGGGAGGCCAGTTAGAGCACCAGATGTTTTTCAATCTGCTGCCTCTGCACTGGGACTCGAAGTGAATAAGTTTGTGTGCTCACTTTTTAAGTGAGTTTCTTACAGTTTCTTATAGTCCTCTAGCTCTCTCAATCATAACCAGTTAAGCAGGCTCATCTTCCCAGGTCTAGTCTTCTGGACTGGGGTGCCCAATATGGGGCTTGAATCACTTGCTCCTTGGAGAGGATCTCTGAGTTTGTGATATACCCTTCCCACTTTGGGTTGCCTGCTGGATTTATGGGCTGACTAGATTGCTCTCTTCCCCTCCTACCCTTTGCAGTGTGTTTTTTTCTTTATATCCTTAATTGTAAAAGAGCTGTTCTACTAGTCTTCATGTCATTCTCAGAGAGAGCTGTTCAATATGTAGTTGTAGTTTTGGTGTGTCCTTAGGTGGAGGTGGGCTCAGGATCCTTCTACTCTTCTATCTTGATCTCTTCACTTTTTAAAATTCCTTTTTCGTTTTGTGTCTCTGGGTGAGTTCCATCATTTTGTCTTCCAGCTCACTAATGCATTCTTATATCTCATCTAATCTGCTGTTGAACCCCTCTAGTGTGTTTTCAGTTCACCTATAACTTCTGTTTGGTACTTTCTTACATTTTCTGTTTCTTTTCTGAAGTTATTACTGTATTCATCCAAGTTTAGTGAGCATTTTTATAACCATTACTTTGAACCTTTTATCAGGTAGACTGCTCATGTTGGTTTTGTTTAGTTCTTTTCTGGGATTTTGTCTTGTTCTTTCAATTGGAACATACTCCTTTGTCTCCTCATTTTGCCTAATTCTGTGTGTGTGTTTATGTATATGTATTAGGTAAATCAGCTATATGTCCCAGTCACGGAGTGACCTTACTTAGATGTCCTGTGGGGCTCAGGAGTGCAATCTCACTTTGGCACCAGAGCTAGGTGCTCAAGAGGTGTTTCCTATGTCAGCTGGCTGCACCCTCCTGTTGTGGTGGGGCCATGTCTACTGCTACAGCACGCTGGTAGGCAGGGTTAGCACTTGGCTGGCTGTGAGGCCCAGCTCAGGCACAAGGTTGAGTAGGATCTCAGTGGGTGTGCACACTGGCGCTAACAGGTTAGGAGGAAAATTCCAAAATGGCACCTGCCAGCGCTGGCATTAGCAAGGTAGCCTGAGATCACAAAAATGTCTCCCACTAGTGCCTCAGTCCCTGGGGAGCAACCCAACTGGTTTCTGCTCTCCAGCAGATGCTTCAAGATTAGTAAGGGGGTCTTCTTCATCTATGGGCCATGTGCTTTTAGATCTGGTTTTTGCACTGGTTTGGATATCCAATGAGTTTACACATGGCCTCTTGAAGAATGAGCTTTCCATTCCCTGAAATATTATGGTTTACCTGGACATATTACTCATTGGTTTTCAAAAACAGTTGTTTTGGAGTCTTATCTCTCCTTTGTAAGACCTAGAGATCTAAGTGCTTGATGTGGAACTCAAATTCCTTGCTCTTCATGGAAAAGATCTATACTCTTGTGATCTCTCCCAATTTTGGATCACTGTGGCTGAG
Source organism: Neophocaena asiaeorientalis asiaeorientalis (assembly GCF_003031525.2). NCBI lineage: Eukaryota > Metazoa > Chordata > Mammalia > Artiodactyla > Phocoenidae > Neophocaena > Neophocaena asiaeorientalis. Next base: position 8,654,932 of record NW_020173758.1, read on the forward strand.
GTGTGTTTTTTTTTCCTTGGCAAGACCATATCTCGGCCTCTCTTATCTGTCTTAATGCTGTCCTTTTACCCTTTGTCGTGGGGCTCTGTTCGTCCGGTTTTCAGGTGCCTTTTCCAGGGAATTATTCCATATTTGTAAATTTGTTGTGTCCATTGGAGGAGGTGAGTTCAGAGTTCAGGATTTTCCTATACTACCATCTAGAACCCTCTACCTGTATGTTGTATTTTTATCTCTCTTTTTATCACATGGTAAGATCATATAACACTGAAGAGTCTAATAGTCTATAACTGATCTATTAGATTTTAATATGATAAAATTTTCTTCTCAAGATTTTATAACAAGCCCTAAGAAACTAATTTCCTTGATCATCGTACTTGATGATCAAGTTCATCAAACTTGAACTGTTTTTCAGCTCAAGTGCATTAAAGAAATTATACTGCCCTGTGAAAAACCCTTTAAAATCATTCCAATGACATATATGAATCACACACAGTTGCTTTTGCATAGAATGCAGCACTGAGTCCTGTCTGTCTCCCTAGATCACGGGGTATTTTTTTGATTTGAACCCTTCCCTGACATCGTTTCAATGTCCCCACCTACAGATCTCCAGATCTGTCTCCGTATCTGTTCCATGCACTGCATAGCACTGCCTCCCTCCCTAGATGTAAAGAGACCTCCTTAACTGAATTTGCCATACTGTATTAAATTTATCTTTTTATTCTATATTTCTCTTAGCCTGTATACTACGTGAAGTCTCGGCTTATGTACTACTCATTTTTGTATCCTTCACACCATAAGCAGTAGAGTTTAAGTCATTGCTGAAAGTTTGTTAAATTCAAATTACCTCAGGAAGGTTGCTTGGTATGATAAATAATTGAGGAATTATTTTGTAAACTATATCAAAGACCAGTAAACCAAGTGTCAGTAGGATTATGTTTTAAAGTGTGACAGTGTTTCTCTAAAAAGAGTATGCTTTTCTATGTGAAATTTGCTAAGTCGAGTATTAATCTTGCCAGTTGCTCTTTGAAGGACAGCTCCTATTGCATTCCAGTCTATGTGGTTCAAGTAGATCTGATCCAATCTCCTGACTCAAGCACTGAGTACAATATCCAGGTCTTTCTAATCAAGGTACTCCATCCCCTCCCCAACCCAAGTCTCAAATACTTATTGAATCAGGAATAGACAGTGACTCAAGTTTGTTCAATCAAACACTCCCTGAGATTTCAGCTGTGGAAATATGAGAAGAAAGGCTTTCTTTCACTAATACTGCTAGCTGTGAGTTCTTTGGGGCTATAAGGATCATATAAAGTCAGAGTTTTCTGGGAATATTTCTGCTGTCACATGCATTCCACAGACTGTGTTTGACACAGAGGAAATCTGTGTCATAGATAAAGACAGAATATTCTATATCACACAACCCACACAATTCCCAAATTTTGCTGATTAAATAAGGAGGGGCGTCTGTCTTAAAGACACTCAGTCTTGAGATGGCCTGGAATGGACAGGTTTGGCCAAGCAGCCCAGCCAGTAATAGTCTCTTTCCAGGAATTTGAATCGGAAAACATAAATCACTACAGGAGCTAGGGCTGCAAGGATGCACACAGGGTTTAGGAGGCAAGTGGGGTTATGACAGGCCAGGAAAAAGTTGTGAGTAAACATAAACTAAGCAGCGAATAGAATGTACTCAGAGGAAAATGTGAAGAAGGGTCATTTACACAGGAGAATAAAAGAGTAATCATAATTGTTAAGAATTTAACGTATAATTATACTATGTTGCAGGCACTCTTCCAATCATTTTAAGTAGATTGTCTCATCTAATATTGAAAAAGTTCTTCCATACCTCTTATAAACATTTACTTATTTCTTCCCTTATTCATTTAATAAGTTACTATTGAGCTCCTACCATATACTAGGTACTTTGCTAGGCTTTGACAATATAGTGTAATTAAAGAAAAAAAAAGATATTTGATATATTGGAATTTATACCATATCATCTTTTATTCCTAAAGCCTAACACACTACCTGGTATAGTAAATTATTATTAATTATTTTAGGATATTGAATGAAGTAACAAGGGAAGAAATATATATTTATTAAACATTTGACTATGTACCAGAGAGTGTGCTGGTCTCCTTGACCTAGTTTTTCTCCTTTAAGTTGCACAGCTATGCTATGAGATAGAAATGAACTGAGGCACATATGCAGGTTTCCTAACATATTTAATTCTAGTTCTGATTAGAGAATAACTAGACTTACTTTTTTTTCTTTTGTAGACAAACTGGCCCATAATACATTGGGAAAAATGAAATGGGGGTTGAAGACATTACTTCCATCACTGTACATTTTTGAGGAACTAAGATCTTTGAGGAAAGCCTTGGCATTGCCTTTACCAACAGTTATATAAATGGCCTTAGTGAATTTTTAAAAATGGATTCATAGTTATTAGCTGTGCAAATAAGTTTCTATTGCTTATCTTGCTTGAAATTAAACTTTCTTTTCACAGTTTAATAGTCCAATTTTCTGAAAATTGCCTCAGATTTTTAAACAGTTCATAAAATCAAATAATGACTCATTTCAATTTCAGTAGTTTAGATGTCCATTTACAATCTAATTCTGATAAACTACAATTTTGTGACAGACTTATGTCACTGTTAAGAAGATATCTTCTGCAGATTCAGCAATTCTATATTTTTAATAGCTATGGATATTTTTACACTCAGTGTTAATTCCCAGGTGGTAAGCTAAATAGCCTATCATATTCCATAAAATGATTATTTAATTAAAGCTGATTATTTAGTTTTTATTGCATTGAGTGTTATTTTGATAGTCATACAGTATAAAGATACATAAAGCAACATTTTGAGGTGTACACTGAAAAATCTCAACACAAAAGTGGAGTAGGACATTATAATCCTGATTTTTCCATAAACTTCTGTATAACTTGGGATGAACACTTATCTAGGTTTCAGCTTTTCATGTATAAAATGAGAATCCTGTCATGCAAAAGGCAGATATGAGGAATAACTTTTATTAAATGATAAAAATTATAGGTGATATGTAAATTCTAGATTCTATCATGTTATATAGCTTTTCATATTTAAAAAATTATGCATTATTTCAGCAAATAATTACTGTTCTTTGGTTTATCACCATTTCATTAAAATGAAATATATGTATACTGTAGAAACTACCAAAGTTTTTCTATTACTTTTTAGACTTGCTGAACTTTTAAAGTACATTTCTTTCTCTGGAGTGTGAATATAATTTTACTTTCAGTGGAGTCATAAAACTGAATGCTTTCTTTTTAGAAGAAATATTTAAATAACTTGCCAAGGAAATTAAAGATAGCAAAAGGTATGCCAGTGTTCATTAGATATAAAAATAATATTAAAACAGTTTTTAATTTTGTCCAAATAGTCTCTTCTCCTCTGGATATGTTACATATTTATCTGATTCAGGGCAGTTGACATTTCTAAGGAGAGAAGAAGACTTTGCTATTTCAATGGTAAGGAAAAGAGAAGGCCTTGCACTTTCTGTGAAAGAGAGTTTTATGGAGTAGGTGTAAAATAAAGAAGTACAGTGTAGTGTAAGTGATTCTACTCATGAATGCAACAACTCCACTAAGTTAATTTGTTTTTAAGAACTTCCATGTACACTAGAAAATAAATAGCATAACAATGATTAAAATGATTTTTAAAATTACATTTTCATGGAACAAGCTATTGATTTTTGCAGAAGAGAATGGAAAATTGGTGGAGATGTTTCTCTTATACTCTGTTGGTGCTTTCTACATAGTTTCATTATATTCCATGGTTATGACAAAAAAATTAGCAACTAAGTCCATTTATCTTAACTGTGGGTCTGTACTGTACAATTTGGGTTTCTTGCCATTGGCTAGACATATATCAAGATACACAACCCCCCAGGAATAACTGTAGGATATCAGTTTAGAAGTTTCCATTTTCCTAAAACATAAAGTATACTTTTCCTCTGAAGGAATTATCTATATCACTTTTTTCTGGAGTCTATTTCCTTCTATGTTCTGAAATACATTCTAAAATTTAATACTTTAGAATCATAAGGAAAAATTATTTTGTAGGAGTTACTCATTTACCAATATTTCTTTAGGATAAGAACTATTTCATAAAGTACTAATTTTGAAAACTATTTCTGTACACCTGCATCTCAACACCCACCAGCCTATCCAAGTTAATTTATTTATTTCCCTACTATCTGTTGGTTTGCCTACCCAAGTTTACTATTCATTTCCAACATCAGCTTTCAAGTATAAGTGAGCACTGCCCATCAAGATTCCAGGTTCATTCTTTCTTCATGCAACCTCTCTGCATCAGGCCTGCTTTGGTGTAGCAAGTGTCACATTAACACTGGATATCCACTAATATGTGAAGAGTAGGAGGGAACAGTGACTTTGAGATAATTAATCTCATTTTTTTTTCCTGTTCTTTTCCCCACAAAAAGTAGATTTTCACCTATAGTTGTTATCTCAGGGAAGGACCAGACATATTGAAAAGCACATATAGTCTCTGAGCCCCTCTGAGTGTTGTAATCCAAACATCTAAGCCAGCACCATACAAACAAATGTAATGCAAGTTACATGTGTAATCTAAAAAATTATAGTAGCCACTTTGAAGCAATTAAATGGAACTGGAATTAATTTTAATAATATATTTTGGGTAATGAAAATATATTATCATTTTAATATGAAATATTTTAAAGTTAAGGAAATATTTTACAGTTTTAATATAATACTGTGTTAAAATACTAGTTTTTAAAATAATACTTAGTTTTGAAATCCAGTTTAGAGTTTACACTTAGAGCACATCTTAATTCACATTAACCACATCTCAAGAGCTCAACAGCCACATGTGGCTACTAGCTACCCTATTGATTGTATTGTCTTTATGTTCTAAAGATTACTGCATATGATTGCAAACTCCTAATATTTTGAATTAATTCTCAGCTGAGAGTAATGGATGTCTCTATTTTCACACACACACATTGTCTTCTACACCTTCAAAACAATTGTTTATGAAACATTATGTAAAGGACCCTCCACTATTATCTCTAGGATGCTCCTCCACACCACTGATATACAATCGGCAAGCTTTATTTTTAATTAAAATATCGTTGATTTATGATATTGTGTTAGCTTCAGGTGTACAGCAAGGTGATTTGGTTATACATGTATATATGTGTATATATACAATCGGCAAGATTTGAAACTCATTATTTGGCAATGACAACAGTGTCACAATTGCCATATGGTCTATGCTATAAAGGATATCCTGATTTCAGAGCTGTTAAAATATGTTTTTAAAAAGTGCATATTAGAACTAGTCGAAAAAGATACTTCATATATAGATAGGGAGAGAGGCACACACAAACATTAAATACACATACAACATATGTAAGCTATATCATAATGCAAAACATATTTCTTACTGTGTGTCCAAGTAAAAAAATTGAAAGCATCCCTTCTGACCCAATTTCACTTCCCTTACAATAAGTTCTAACAGTTTTATACTAGTTATTCCCCATCAAGTTTGGCACCCACATATCTAACCACACCTACACATATATGATGTATATAAATTTCAAAGAGAATATCTTTTAGAGCATCAAACCTTAATGCTATATGCATTTCCTAATTTGCCTTATCCACTTAACTCTGTGTTTCTGTTTCCTCAAATTAGCATCCAAGCTAAGTATGGGATGGAAACTTTATCAAATAATTTGGAACATCTGGGAGAACAGAATTATCTCTCAGATTTTGTGGGAAAAATATCTAGTTAAAATACCATACACATAATTTAAATGAACTAAGTATTCAGAACTTTGACCTTTTCTTTTGGAAGTCTATTTTCTAATTATTTTTTTGTATATTTCCCTTTAAATTATCAGAAATAAACCATGGTACATAAAATATCAAAGAAGAAAAGAGTTTTAAATAATATGGGCCAGTAACTTTAATTTACAAACAAGAAGCTTAGTTCTAACCATGAGAAGTGCCTCGCCAAAGACCACCACATTAATAAGTAGCTGTTATGACTAGAACATTGGGGACCTGACTCCTAGTTCTATCCATTTCAGCTTCAAAGTTCTGATACTTAATTTAAAAAATTCTTGCTTATAGATTTTAGTTTTTAATATTATTATTGTCATGTAAATCTATAAAATTATAAGTAGCTAAAATATTATTTACACTAAACCACACAATTTATCTAATCTATTTTTTCTGTTAATTTTTATATAGTTTGCTCTTTTTAATAAAATAATAAAATTAAAATGTAATTTCAAAGCTTAATATGATGACTAATGGCATTCACTATAAAGAAGAAACACATCAGATTGTTCAAACATGAGCTTTAGTTTCATGATAGACTATCTGAGCTGAGAAAAACCTGGTTTATCTGTTCACTTCCCAACAGACCTTTCTTGTCTAAATTGTTAAGGTGTGATATTTTAAGTTTTTCATTAAAATGATAATGAAACACGAATCAGTGTGTCTCTAACTTGCCATTTATGTTTTATATTTTACTTTGAATAGAAATCCTATCATGATTTATTTGCTCTTTTTTCCCCTCTATTCCTGTTTTCACACATTGGGCTGAATTATTTCATTACAAAGTACTGAATGGAATTATACAAATTTAGACATCTCCAAACATTTGCTACATGCAGCTGGACTTCGGTAGAACAGTCTAGCTTTCCAGAACTCACACACACACATGCACACATACAAACAGGTCACACTGAAATGAATGGAACTATTCATGGAAGTAGAGAGAAGGACCTGTGCAAACTTTGAAAGAGCTGTTGTTCCATATATACATACTTTACCACATTTACCATCTTTATTTGTGGAGACCAAATGTTTCTGTCCTAAGGTTTACTGCATTTAGACTCTTATTCATTATTCAACATTTCATATTCATTTTTTTCTGGGAAATGATAGTAGTTTGAATATTTAGCTTGTCCTTCATATGAAAATAAACTCCATGGTTAGCACACTCCCAGGCAAACTAAAAGCAGCAATTGAGAGAGCTGAACTGACAGTTGAATTCATAATTCATTCATTTGAATATATGGTTTTGAGACTCTTAAAACTGGGCCAGGTTATCTCTCTTGTGAAAATTCATTTGTTGTCAATATTTTGGAATTTTTGTAGAATGGGGAGGAATTTCATATGCAATAGTACAATAATTCTAGCATTTTTTTCTAAAAGGCTGGATAAATTCAGTATGTGTTGTCAAATGATTGTAAGACCTGAAGTAACATTTTTTAAAGAGGCTCTTCCTTAAATACATGTAGGTATTTCTTGAGCAGGTTTATAATTATTTTTTAAAAGGAAATGAAAGCTTTAGGCTGGGTTCTTTTCCCTACATTTAACTTTGTTTTATTTATCATTTTCTGCTTTTCTTTAACCATTTGACCAAGTGAGTAATTAACCATTAGCAAAGCAAACAAATAATCCAGGTATGCTGGGTTTAAAAATTTAGAGTTAATTACTTCCAATGGGGGCTTTCCCCATCCCACTACAGCCACTTTTTTTTAACCTTCCAAAGATCCTGTGTTAATGACCACCTGAACATTTCATCTACAAAACTGCCAATTATTGATCTTTATGGATAGTTATGATATTTTTAAAAATTTCATCTCAATAATGCAATCGATCAAAACATATTTATTTGCCAAACATTACTTGTGCTTAATATTTAGAATTGTGTCTTGAAAATAAGTAAGTTTCTCTGAGAAGACAAGGGAAAGATGTGAAATGGTAAAAGAAATAAAAATGGACTGGGTATTTTGAAGCCAAAACTATTTTGTATAATTAGAGTCCCTAGTATGTGTAAAAGTGGAATTCAGTTTCACAAACTGTTTTATTTTCCACATAACTAAGAGACATTTTATTCTCCTGTTTTCTAGAATGTAAATACAATACAATTAGTTTTTCAGATAAGATTTCTTGTTGTAAGTAATAGATACTTACTCTAGATCATTTCTATCTCTTCTTCTGAACCTCCACCTACACATAACTTAGACCACTTGATAATGTCCCAGGTCACTGAGGCTTAACTTATTTTAAAGTCATGGTTTTGGTTTTGGATTTTGCAAACTCCAACATGTTTTTAACCCACTCGTGGTTTTCTCATTTCAGATATTGTTATATTCAGTTCCAGAATATCATTCTCTTTTTCTTTTGTAGATTCCATTTCTTTACTGATATTTCTCATCATTTCACTCATTGTGTCCATCTTTCCTTTAAATCCTTAAGCATATTTTTTTAAACATCATTATTGGAGTATAATTGCTTTAAAATGTTATGCTAGTTTCTGCTGTATAACAATGTGAATCAGCTATATGTATACATATATCCCCATATCCCCTCCCTCTTGCATCTCCCTCTCACCCTCCCTATCCCACTCTTTTAAGTGGTCCAAAAGCACCGAGCTGATCTCCCTGTGCCATATAGCTGCTTCCCACTAGCTATCTATTTTAAATTTAATAGTATATAAATTTATATACTATATAAATAATAGTATATAAATAAATAGTATATAAATAATAGTATATATATATGTCAATGCCACTCTCTTACTTTATCCCAGCTTACCTCCCTGTGTCCTCAAGTCCATTCTCTATGTCAGCATCTTTATTCCCGACCTGCCCCTAGGTTCGTGAGAACCTTTTTTTTTTTTTTTTAGATTCCATATATATGTTTTAGCATACAGTATATTTTTTTCTCTTTCTTGACTTCACTCTGTATGACAGACTATAGGTCCATCCACCTCACTACAAATAACTCAATTTCGTTTCTTTTCATGGCTCAGTAATATTCCATTGTATATATGTGCCACATCTTCTTTATCCATTCATCTGTCAATGGACACTTAGGTTGCTTCCATGTCCTGGCTGTTGTAAATAGAGCTGCAATGAACATTGTGGTACATGACTCTTTTTGAATTATGGTTTTCACAGGGTATATGTCCAGTAACGTGATTGCTGGGTCGTATGGTAGTTCTATTTTTAGTTTTGTAAGGAAATTTCATACTGTTCTCTACAGTGGCTGCATCAAATTACATTCCCACCAACAGTGTAAGAGGGTTCCCTTTTCTCCACATCCTCTCCAGCATTTATTATTTGTAGGTTTTTTGATGATGGCCATTCTGACTGGTGTGAGGTGATACCTCAGTGTAGTTTTGATTTGTATTTCTCTAATAATTACTGATGTTAAGCATCCTTTCATGTGTTTGTTGGCAATCTGTATATCTTCTTTGGAGAAATGTCTGTTTAGGTCTTCTGCCCATTTTTGGATTGGGTTGTTTGTTTTTTTTTTACCTTGAGCTGCATGAGCTGCTTGTATATTTTGGAGATTAATCCTTTGTCAGTTGCTTCATTTGCAAATATTTTCTCCCATCCTGAGGGTTGTCTTTTTGTCTTGTTATGGTTTCCTTTGCTGTGCAAAAGCTTTGAAGTTTCATTAGGTCCCATTTGTTTATTTTTGTTTTTATTTCCATTTCTCTAGGAGGTGGGTCAAAAAGGATCTTGCTGTGATTTATGACAAAGAGTGTTCTGCCTATGTTTTCCACTAAGAGTTTTAGAGTGTCTGGCCTTACATTTAGGTCTTTAATCCATTTTGAGTTTATTTTTGTGTATGGTATTAGGGAGTATTCTACTTTCATTCTTTTACATGTATCTGTCCAGTTTTCCCAGCACTAATTATTGAAGAGGCTGTCTTTTCTTCATTGTATATTCTTGCCTCCTTTATCAAACATAAGGTGACCATATGTGCGTGGGTTTATCTCTGGGCTTTCGATCCAGTTCCATTGATCTGTATTTCTGTTTTTGTGCCAGTACCATACTGTCTTGATTACTGTAGCTTTGTAGTATAGTCTGAAGTCAGGGAGCCTGATTCCTCCAGCTCGTCTTTTTTTCTCAAGATTGCTTTGGCTATTCAGGGTCCTTTGTGTTTCCATACAAATTGTAAAAATTTTTTTGTTCTAGTTCTGTGAAAAATGCTATCAGTAGTTTGATAAGGATTGCATTGAATCTGTAGATTGCTCTGGGTAGTATAGTCATTTTCACAATGTTGATTCTTCCAGTACAAGAATATGGTACATTTCTCCATTTATTTGTATCATCTTTAATTTCTTTCATCAGTTTCTTATAGTCTTCTGCAAAGGTTTATTCCTAGGTATTTTATTCTTTTTGTTGCAATGGTAAATGGGAGTGTTTTCTTAATTTCACTTTCAGATTTTTCATCATCAGTGTATAAGAATGCAAAAGATTTCTGTGCATTAATTTTGTATCCTGCTACTTTACCAAATTCATTGATTAGCTCTAGCAGTTTTCTGGTAGCATCTTTAGGATTCTCTATGTAGAATATCATGTCATCTGCAAACAGTGACAGCTTTACTTCTTCTTTTCCAATTAGGATTCCTTTTATTTCTTTTTCTTCTCTGATTGCTGTGACCAAAACTTCCAAGACTATGGTGAATAAGAGTGGTGAGAGTTGGCAACCTTGCCTTGATCCTGATCTTAGTGGAAAAGGTTTCAGTTTTTCACCATTGAGAATGATGTTTGCTGTGGGTTTGTCATATATAGCCTTTATTATGTTGAGGTAAGTTCCCTCTATGCTTACTTTCTGGAGGGTTTTTAACATAAATGGCTGTTGAATTTTTTCAAAAGCTTTTTCTGCATCTATTGAGATGATCACATGGTTTATATCCTTCAATTTTTTAATATGGCTTATCACATTGATTGGTTTGTGTATATTGAAGAATCCTTGCATTCTTGGGATAAACCCCACTTGATCATGATGTATGATCCTTTTAATGTGCTGTTGGATTCTGTTTGCTAGTATTTTGTTGAGGATTTTTGCATCTATGTTCATCAGTGATATTGGCCTGTAGTTTTCTTTCTTTGTGACATCTTTGTCTGGTTTTGGTATCAGGGTGTTGGTGGCCTTGTAAAATGAGTTTGGGAGTGTTTCTCCCTCTGCTGTATTTTGGAAGAGTTTGAGAAGGATAGGTGTTAGCTCTTCTCTAATTGTTTGATAGAATTAGCCTGTGAAGCCATGTGGTCCTGGGTTTTTGTTTGTTGGAAAATTTTTAATCACAGTCTCAATTTCAGTGCTTGTGATTGGTCTGTTTATATTTTCTATTTCTTCCTGGTTCAGTCTCAGAAGTTTGTGTTTTTCTAAGAATCTGTCCATTTCTTCCAGGTTGTCCATTTTATTGGCATATAGGTGCTTATAGTAATCTGTTATGATCCTTTGCATTTCTGCAGTGTCAGTTATTACTTCTCATTTGACATTTCCAATTCTGATGATTGAGACTTTTCCCATTTTTTCTTGATGAGTCTGGCTAATGGTTTATCAATTTTGTTCAACTTCTCAAAGAACCAGCTTTTAGTTTTATTGATCTTTGCTATTGTGTCCTTCATTTTTTTTCATTTATTTCTGATCTGATCTTTATGAATTTTTTCCTTCTGCTAACTTTGGTTTTTTTGTTGTTGTTGTTGCTCTTCTTTCTCTAATTGCTTTAGGTGTAAGGTTAGGTTGTTTATTTGAGATTTTTCTTGTCTCCTGAGGTAGGATTGTATTGTTATAAACTTCCCTCTTAAAACTGCTTTTGTTACATCCTATAGGTTTTGGGTCATCATGTTTTCATTGTTAATTGTTTCTAGGTATTTTTTGATTTCCTCTTTGATTTCTTCAGTGATCTCTTGGTTATTTAGTGGTGTATTGTTTAGCTTCCATGTGTTTGTATTTTTTACAGTTTTTCTCCTGTAATTGATATCTAGTCTCACAGCATTGTGGTTGGAAAAGATAGTTGATATGATTTCAATTTTCTTAAATTTACCAAGGGTTGATTTGGGACCCAAAATATGATATATTCTGGAGAATGTTCCATGAACACTTGAGAAGAAAATGTATTTGTTGTTTTTGGATGGAATGTCCTATAAATATCAATTAAGTCCATCTTGTTTAATGTGTCATTTAAAGCTTGTGTTTCCTTATTTATTTTGATTTTGCATGTTCTGTCCATTGGTGAAAGTGGGGTGTTAAAGTCCCCTAGTATGATTATATTACTGTCGATTTCCCCTTTTATGGTTGTTAGCACTTGCCTTATGTATTGAGGTGCTCTTATGTTGGGTGCATAAATACTTAAAATTGTTATATCTTCTTCTTGGATTGATCTCTTGATCATTCTATAGTGTCCTTTTTTGTCTCATGTAATAGTCATTATTTTAAAGTCTATTTTCTCTCAAATGAGAATTGCTACTCCAGCTTTCTTTTGATTTCCATTTGCATGGAATATCTTTTTCCATCCCCTCACTTTCAGTCTGTATGTGTCCCTAGGTCTGAAGTGGGTCTTTTGTAGACAACATATACATGGGTCTTGTTTTTGTATCCTTTCAGCCAGTCTATGTCTTTTGGTTGGAGCATTTAATCCATTTACATTTAAGGTAATTATCAATATGTATGTTCCTATTATCATGTTCTTAATTGTTTTGGGTTTGTTATTTTAGGTATTTTCCTTCTCTTGTCTTTCCTGCCTAGAGAAGTTCCTATAGCGTTTGTTGTAAAGCTGGTTTGGTGGTGCTGAATTCTCTTCGCTTTTGCTTGTCTGTAAAGCTTTAATTTCACCCTCGAATCTGAATGAGATCCTTGCTGGGTAGAGGAATCTTTGTTGTAGTTTTTCCTCTTTTATCATTTTAAATAGGTCCTGCCACTCCTTTCTGGCTTGCAGAATTTCTGCTGAAAGATCTGCTGTTAACCTTATGTGGATTCCCTTGTATGTAATTTGTTGCTTTTCCCTTGCTGCTTTTCATATTTTTCTTTGTATTTAATTTTTGATAGTTTGATTAATATGTGTATTGGTGTGTTTCTTCTTGGATTTATCCTGTATGGGACTCTGCACTTCCTGGAATGATTGACTATTTTCTTTCCCATATTAGGGAAGTTTTCAACTATAATGTCTTCACATATTTTCTCAGACCCTTTCTTTTTCTCTTATTCTTCTGGGACCCTTGTAATTCAAATGTTGGTACCTTTAATGTTGTCCCAGAAGTCTCTGAGATTCTTTCCATTCTTTTTTCTTTATTTTGTTCCATGGTAATTATTTCCAATATTTTGTCTTCAGGTCACTTATCCGTTCTTCTGCCTCAGTTATTCTGCTATTGATTCCTTCTAGAGAATTTTTAATTTCATTTATTGTGTTGTTCATCATTTTTGGTTTTTTTTCACTTTAGTTCTTCTAGGTCCTTGTTAAACGTTTCTTGTATTTTCTCCATTCTGGTTTTAAGATTTCAGATCATTTTTACTATCATTCCTCTGAATTCATTTTCAGGTAGACTGCCTATTTCCTCTTCATTTGTTTGGTCTGGTGGGTTTTTAATTTGCTCCTTCATCTGCTGTGTAAAGTTTTGTCTTCTAATTTTGGTTAACTTACTGTGTTTGAGGTCTCCTTTTTGCTGGCTGCAAGTTCGTAGTTCCTGTTGTTTCTGGTGTCTGCTCCAGTGGGTAAGTTTTGTTCAGTGGGTTGTGTAGGCTTTCTGGTGGAGGGTACTGGTGCCTGTGTTCTGGTGGATGCCGCTGGATCTTGTCTTTCTGGTGGGCAAGACCACGTCTGGTGGTGTGTTTTGGGGCGTCTGAACTTATTATGATTTTAGGCAGCCTCTCTGCTAATGGGTGGGGTTGTGTTCTTGTTTGGCTAGTTGTTTGGCATGGGGTGTCTAGCACTGGAGCTTGCTGTTCATTGAGTGAGCTGGGTCATAGCGTTGAGACGGAAATCTCTGGGAGAGCTCTCACCAATTGAAATTATGTGGGGCTGGGAGGTCTCTTGTGGTCCAATGTCCTGAACTCGGCTCTCCCACCTCAGAGCCTCAGGCCTGACACCAACCGCAGCACCAAGACCCTTTCAGCCACATGGCTCAGAAGAGAAGGGAGAAAAAAAGAAAGAAAAAAAGAAAGTAAAATAAAACAAAGTTATTAAAATTAAAAAAAATATTAAAATAAAAAATATTTTAAGTAATGAAAAAAAAAAAGGAGAGCAACCAAACCAATAAACAAATCCATCAAAGATAACACACACTAAAAACTGTACTAAGAGAAACAGGGGCTTCCCTGGTGGCGCAGTGGTTGAGAGTCTGCCTGCTGATGCAGGG
>NW_020173758.1:8669165-8812552 GCF_003031525.2 Neophocaena asiaeorientalis asiaeorientalis
AAAAAAAAAAAACTATACTAAGAGAAACATAAAAATCAGTAACTAGTCTGTTGCATATAGCAAACCCAAAATCTACAGTTGCTCCCAAAGTCCACCGCCTCAATTTTGGAATGATTTGTTGTCTATTCAGGTATTCCACAGATGCAGGGTACATCAAGTTGACTGTGGAGATTTAATCCGCTGCTCCTGAGGCTGCACAGAGAAATTTCCCTTTCTCTTTGTTCGTACAGCTCCTGGGGTTCAGCTTTGGATTTGGCCCTGCCTCTGCATGTAGGTCACCCTCTGGCGTCTATTATTTGCCCAGACAGGAGGGAGTTAAAGGAGAGGCTGATTAGGGGGCTCTGGATCACTCAGGCCAGGGGGAAGGAGGGGTATGGAATGCAGGGCAAGCCTGTGGCAGCAGAGGCCAGCATGATGTTGCAACAGCCTGAGGTGTGCTGTGTGTTTTCCCGGGGAAGCTGTCCCTAGATCACAGGACCCTTGCAGTGGCAGACTGCACAGGCCCCTGGGAGGGGAGGTGTGGATAGTGACCTGTGCTTGCACACAGGATTCTTGGTGGCTGCAGCAGCAGCCTTAGCATTTCATGCCCATCTCTGGTGTCTGTGCTGATAGCCGCAGCTTGCACCCATCTCTGGAGCTCGTTTAGGTGGTGCTCTGAATCCCCTCTCTTCATGCACCCAGATATAGTGGTCTCTTGCCTCTTAGGCAGTTCCAAACTTTTTCCCAGACACCCTCCCAGTTAGCTGTGGTGCACTAGCCCCCTTCAGGCTGTGTTCACACTGCGAATTCCAGTCCTCTCCCTGGGATCTGACCTCTGAAGCCTGAGCCTCAGCTCTCAGCCCCGCTCCCCCCAACCCCCACCAACTCCGGCGGGTGAGCAGACAAGCCTCTTGGGCTGGTGAGTGCTGGTCAGCACCAATTCTTTGTGTGGGAATCTCTCTGTGTTGCCCTCTGCACCCCTGTTGCTGCACTCTTCTCAGTGGCTCCGAAGCTTCCCGCCCCCGCTCAATCCCCATTTCCACCAGTGAAGGGGCTTCCTAGTGTGTGGAAACTTTTCCTCCTTCACAGCTCCCTCCCAGAGGTGCAGGTCCCGTCCATATTCTTTTGTCTCTGTTTTTTCTTTTTTCTTTTGCTCTACCCAGGTATGTGGGGAGTTTCTTGCCTTTTGGGAAGTCTGAGGTCTTCTGCCAGCGTTCAGTAGGTGTCCTGTAGGAGTTGTTCCACATGTAGATGTATTTGTGGGGAGGAAGGTGATCTCCACGTCTTCCTCCTCTGCCATCTTGAAGATCCGCCCTTTAGCATATTTTTAATAGACGTTTTAAACTTCATGTCTGTTAATTTCAACATCTCTGTCATCATAATGTCTGTTTTAGTATTCAGCCAAACACTTATGTAGCAGATTTTAGGAGGTTCTCCTCTTTAAAGATTTCTTCTTTCTACCCCACAAATTCCAACTGCTCAGAAGCTCTGAAATACAATCACTGCTCCAGGAAGACCTGTGTTTTACATGGGCTCCACTTTTGTGTATCATGGTCTAAAAAACTACTTCTACACAGAAATCATATCTGCATAGCCTGTGTGTTTCTCTTCTTCTGAGATCAAAGTATTAGGCTGGCTGTTTCACAATGTCTATAAATTGTTGCTTAATATATATTGTCCACTCTATAGTTTATGGTGCAGTGCTAGTCCTATACTAGTTACTCTATCAGTTGGGGGTGAAAGGACAGGATTTTAATTATAATGGATGCTATCTTTACTTTAGTCCAAAATAAAACAATTCATATGCCCATCAGCAATGTATGAAAGTACATATTTTTCTAAAAAGTCTCTGGTCATAAAGACAATTTGTCCCTTTAAGTTTTACGAGATCGATACGTAAAGTGTTGTGTTATATTATTCTAATTTGCATTTCCCTAACAACAGAAATAACTTTTTTTTTTCTTACCCTTTTATGATATTCTCTATTACCTGTTTATATACTTGGCCCATTTTCTATTGTTTATCTTTTTATTATCCATTTTCAGGATTCCAATTGCTTTATAACCATTCATCTAATATTCTTATTTTGAATATTCCATTATCTTCAAATTGTCAAAATATATAGTTTATAATATATAAAATTTTATTTAATTGTATTCATGTGTATTTATTTGCAAAATGAATGATGAGCAAATATCATACATTGTACGTAACACTGTACATTATATTTAATCAATAAATTTAATTATTGAGCAATTTCTTCTGGTTCGTGTGCTACTTCTTCACAAATAAATGAGATCCTTTTGATGTAATTTTTTAAAACTACCACAGTAAACACCATTTGCTGCAGTAAAGTGATGATTTAATATTAAGTCTACTACAGCTTCCAAAACAATCTAATGACACTTCTAAGAACTGGCTTAGACACTGGGAAAAACTGACCATTATATATAAACTAATATAAACTACTATATTTCTAGTAGGTAGGTTTTTTTTTAAACATCTTTATTGGTGTATAATTGTTTTACAATGGTGTTAGTTTCTGCTTTAAAACATAGTGAATCAGCTATACATATACATCTATCTCCATATATCCTCCCTCTTGTGTCTCCCTCCAACCCTCCCTATCCCACTCCTCTAGGTGGTCATAAAGCACTGAGCTGATCTCCCTGTGCTATGAGGCTGCTTCCCACTAGCTATATATCTTACATTTGGTAGTGTATATATGTACATGTCACTCTCTTAGTCCCAGCTTATCCTTCCCCCTCCCCGTGTCCTCAAGTCCATTCTCTATGTCTGCGTCTTTATTCCTGTCCTGCAGCTAGGTTCTTCAGAAACGTTTTTTTTGTTTTAGTTTCCATATATATGTGTCAGCATATGGTATTTGTTTTTTCTCTTTCTTGACTTACTTCACTTTATATGACAGACTCTAGGCCCATCCACCTCACTACAAATAACTCAATTTCGTTTCTTTTTATGGCTGAGCCATATTCCATTGTATATATGTGCCACATCTTCTTTATCCATTCATCTGTCGTTGGACACTTAGGTTGCTTCCATATCCTGGCTATTGTAAATAGAGCTGCAACGAACACTGTGGTACATGTCTCTTTTTGAATTATGGTTTTCTCAGGGTATATCCTCAGTAATGGGATTGCTGGGTGGTATGGTAGTTCTATTTTTAGTTTTTTAAGGACCTCCATACTGTTCTCCATAGTGACTGTATCAATTGACATTCCCACCAACAGTGTAAGAAGGTTCCCTTTTCTCCACACCCTCTCCAGCACTTATTGTTTGTAGAGATTTTGATGATGGCCATTCTGACTGGTGTGAAGTGATACCTCATTGTAGTTTTGATTTGCATTTCTTTAATGATTAGTGATGTTGAACATCCTTTCATGTGTTTGTTGGCAATCTGTATATCTTCTTAGGAGACATGTCTGTTTAGGTCTTCTGCCCATTTTTGGATTGGGTTAAGTGCAAGATTTACCTATTTCTTTAAAAAAATATTTTGGTTAAACTGGAATGTGGGAGCAGAGGCTAAACTAATTACGATTAAACTTTGTCCAAATTCTGCCTTGTGGTGGGTATGAGAGAGTATAGTTATGCCATGTTTCCATTATTTAGCTAAAGATTTCTGTTTTTAATATTCCACTTGATTTCAGAGTGAGCTACAAAACTATTTATGCCCAGAAATTACCTACTAAGTAATAATGTTTCATATGGGACACATGTCAAATCTTTACTGGCAGGTTTTTCAGGAATAATGAGACTGTTGAGATTTAAAAGTATGAGCCTTCTTTGACATAGATATCAAACAGACAAATTGTAAAAATAATCATATAAGTCAATAAGCAAGCTAATCTATAGAATCCCCAACCATGTAGAAATATATACCTGGAAAGACATACATGAAAATAAAAATACTAAACATGACATATATGAAGCATTTTATTTCCAATTAACAGCTAAAATTTTATTTCCAATTAGAGCTAAAATGGTCTATAACATATGGTATTTCACAAAGGAAACTTATAGCCTGATGAAAGAGACAGATGCATATATCAGTAACAACAATATAATTATATTTTCTCAAGAATAAATATACTCATATAGCTTTCATTTGTCAATTAGTATTTTGGTTGGGTATAGAAAGAGAATCAACTTCAGCATATGTCCTTAGACAAACAATTCTATGTAAAATCAATGTTTGATGTGTAACCCTCAAAAGAGGCATGGCCCAACGTGCCAGGGGAGAAGAATAAAGAAATGATAACAATAGGTAAATTTTTTTTTCCGTTGAGGAGTACAGGCTCCAGACGCGCAGGCTCAGCAGCCATGGCTCACGGGCCCAGCCGCTCTGCACGGCTTGTGGGATCTTCCCGGACCGGGGCATGAACCCGCGTCCCCTGCATCGGCAGGTGGACTCTCAACCACTGCGCCACCAGGAAAGCCCCTAGGTAAAATTTTTGAATAACTATTCTGTGTGCCATTTTTCCAACTATACAAAATCAACTATAAAGTCTTCACAAAAACCTTATAAGAGGGGCTTCCCAGGTGGTGCAGTGGTTGAGAGTCCGCCAGGCTTGTGGGATCTTCCCGGACCGGGGCATGAACCCGCGTCCCCTGCATCGGCAGGTGGACTCTCAACCACTGCGCCACCAGGAAAGCCCCTAGGTAAAATTTTTGAATAACTATTCTGTGTGCCATTTTTCCAACTATACAAAATCAACTATAAAGTCTTCACAAAAACCTTATAAGAGGGGCTTCCCAGGTGGTGCAGTGGTTGAGAGTCCGCCTGCCGATGCAGGGGACGTGGGTTTGTGCCCTTGTCCAGGAAGATCCCACATGCTGTGGAGTGGCTGGTCCCATGAGCCATGGCCACTGAGCCTGCTAGTCCGGAGCCTGTGCTCCACAACGGGGGAGGCCACAACAGTGAGAGGCCCACATACCGCAAAAAAAAAAAAAAATCCTCATGAAAAAATTACTTCTGAAATTGAGGAGAAAACAGGCTTAAGGCAATCTAGTGAATTATACAAAATTATCCAACTGATAATGGGTAAAACTGGGCTTTAATTAAGACTTGCCTGCCTCTTGGTTTATTTACCTTAAAAATAGAGCCTGAGAATGGGCTACTCATAGGAGAAGGGGAAATGAGGATAGCGGGATCTGGGAAAGACAATAATAGCATCTACTACAGTGACACAGACCCTTCCTCCTTTCTGAGGGATCTTAGACCTTGTTTTCTATACTCATTTATTAATATATGCCCTTATTAGATCTTGCCTTGGTTGCTATATTCATCTATTAATAATTTAAACTGGAAATAGTTGCCAAATGGATTCTTGAGTTTCAAATGCATTCCTCACTGCCCCCACTATTTTGTAGAAGTCCTACTCTTTCCCGTTATAATGATCAATTTCAATTACTCCTGACAGTAATAATTGCTTTCTGTTTCTTTTATTCTACTGGCATCAGGAGCCCAAAGTCACTGGTGAAAGTCACAGTTTTAAGTACAGTGGCACTCATACTGTTTCCCTTGGCAAAACTGTTCCTCTTATAGGAACTGAGCCTAAAATCATAAGGCCTATAGCTTCAGGAACAGGAAGCACAAATTCCAAAAAAAAGAAAAAACATGACCATAGGTCTACTGGTTCTGATACATATTGTACCATCTGGAGATACCAGTCCAATGTTGTTGGATAGCTGTAGGTCAACACTGGCAAGCAGGTTAAAGATGGAGGCACTAGCCCAGTAGAAAGGATCTCAAAGGAGCACCTTTATCATCCACTACGGTCTTAATTCTACTTATAATTTTAACTCTATTTAACCAGCTTTTCAAATCGGAGTGAATATTGCAATTTACTGTCCCAAACTCCTCATTGTCTATTGGGAGTGAGGAGGACAGATAACTTGTCTATTCAATTCACAGATCTTCAGAGTGAGAAAAGCCATGACAAAGACCTTTCATTCACACCTGGACGTGGTTTAGAAGACAAGATCAAGATCTTGGACTATAAAACAGAGCCTGATGCCATGATTGGATAAGTCCCTGGGCATGTTGGGAGAGTATATTTTGGTTTTGTGTTGACTGTGAGCTATTAGGAGTAAGGGAGTGAATTGTGGAAGACTATTCCATTGATGGTGCTCCAAAAATATCATACCTCTTGGGATTCATACCCTTGTGTAATCACCTACCTTTAAATCTGGACCCTATGATTTTTCTATTGCTTTAACCAATATAATTCAGCAAAAGTGATAGTGTGCCAGCTTCATGCCTAACCTTAGGTGTTGTAGCTTTTGCTTTTTCACTCACCTTGAACTGCCATGGGGTAAGTTTAGTCACCCTGCTGGAGAGATAATGGGGATCATAGAGAAGTCATGTGGAAAGGAGTAGGCCTGGAAATTACATGGAGATGAACCAAGCAACCCAGATGACAGCCAGTACAGAGACCCTAGACATTTAACCCTTAGTAGAACAGCTCCAGTCAGCCCAAGCTTTTTAAGCTTTCCTAGGTGAAGTTAAGATGTGTAACTAGAGAAGCCTTCTTTGATCTTCTAACTCCTGTAGATAACACATGGGGCAAAAAACACACTTTCCCTGCTACACCATGTTTGAATTCCTAACTCACAGAATCTTGCACAAATAAAACAGTTTTTGTTTTAAGCCATTACATTTTGGGGTAGTGTGTAACAGCAATAGTTAACCAGGATAACCAGAATTTTTTCCCCTTTATAATGAGAAGGAAGCTAGTATGGTGTACCTCAAGTGCAATATAATTGAACAGTTCAATCTCAAGTGCCAACTACACTATGTTGTTATAATAGTATTGTTTTTCACATTGAACTTCAGGTAACGCATTATAATTTTTGTGCCAATGTTCTTTTTCTCTAGCATAGTTTTTAAATAACACAAAAATGTGATGAAATGTATAAAATGTATTTCATTTTTAACAGAATTAGCTATAGAGAACAGAAAGCTTATTTTTTAGAAATATGTTCCTACTCAGGGATTCCAACTTTCATTTTGCAAAGCCTTTTGGGAATACTTTTTCCTGGTCTGCATTCCAGTAGCTTTTTTATTTCCTGTAGCTGTTTCAAAAGCAGTAATAGCAACTCAAAAGAATGGAACAGGTTATCTTATAATATACATAACATATGGTTTCATAGTTTTATCCCTTCACTGGTTTGGAAATTACTGTATGTGATAATAGTAAATCGGCCTGCTAATTACTTTCCCTTGTGTATGACTATGTAATTTAATGGATGTTAAATAATAAAGATGTGCCCTTTTCTTCTCAAATCTTGTCTTTCAGATTGTTCTGTGTTTGTGATATAACTACATTTCTTAAAATCTTCTTTTCTGGAAAGACATTAGCATACCATCCCTAAGGTTCTAAGGAATAGCCTTAGCCAAGTCAAGAAACAATGCCAAGGAACCTCTGGCAGAATGAATGAAGAGGAAAGTAGCTTGAGTGTGAGGTAAAGGAAACAATCATTGACAGCTCCCAGATTGTTGGCTCAGGCAACTACCATTTACTCAAATGAGTAAATGTAGGGGGAAATGTATTAGTGTCAAAAAAAATCTATATTAGTTATAGTCTTTATATACAACATTTATATGAAGAACTGCTATTCTATGTGAAGTTATATCATAAGCAAGGAACTCTATGTTTAGCAAAGGAAACCATTTCACCTCAATGTAGAAGAGTCACCTAGAAAAATCCATGATATGGATTAGCTATTGAAGTGGGACATATGACTGTCAACTTGCCTTCCAGCTTCAGTTCTAAAAGAAAACAAAAAAAAGACAATAAAAACAGAAAACACCTAACACAAAGTCATACTAGGAGATACTAAGGTTATATTATATCGAACAAATAGGCTATTTTTCTGGACATATCTTCTTTTATAAAAATCTGAATTAAAATAAAGAAAAAAGCAAGTCCTTGTGCAAGTTTTTGTAGCATAATGGAAAAGAAATATTATCCTAAACATTCTAAATAAATGCATATTTCTGAAAACTATAACCTATAGGAAATAAAAATTATTCTAGAAAATATTTATTCAGTCCATTGAAAAATATGCAAAGAATATGCCTCTGTGAAATAAATACTGGGATTCATAGGGAAAAATTAATTTAGACAAAGAGAGAAAGTGGAATTAACAAAATTAATGGCAAATTAAACTAAATAGCTAATTAAAAATTACATCTTAATTGCATAGCTAAATTAGCATCCATATGGAGATAAGAGAAGCAGAATTTACACTGTAGAAAAATGAATTAGTGGTTTCCTCTAAAGGGAATTATAAAAGAAAAAATACTATAGAGGACAGATCAGTTACTAAGCCTGAGAATTATGAGTATACCCTGGTGAGAAATCTGAAAAACTAAGAGTAAGCAAAAAACAAATACTAAACAGGAAAAAAATTTTTTCTGACTTTTTTGAGTCTTCTCTCTTTTTTTAACTAGTTAGTCTAACTAAAGATTTCAACTGATACCACAAAAATATACAAAGGATCATAAGAAACTGTTATGAACAATTATATGTCAACAAATTGGATAACCTAGAAGGAATGTATAAATTCCTAGAAACAGACAACCCACCAAGACTGAATTATGAAGAAATAGAAAATCCTAACAGATCAATAACAATAAAAATATTGAATTAGTAATCAAAACACTTCCAACAAAGAAAAGTCCAGGACCAGATGGCTTCACTGGTAAACCTTACCAAACATTAAAATAAGAATTAATACCAATTCTTCTCAAAATCCTCCAAAATTTGAAGAAGAGGGAATACTTCCAAACTCATTTGAAGAGGCCAGCCAGACAAGGACACTATGAGAAAAGAAAATCATAGGCCAATATCCCTGATAAATATAGATGCAAAAATCCTCAACAAAATATTAGCAAACTGAACTGAATTCAGCAGCACATTAAAATGATTATATACTGCAAGCAAGTGGGATTTATCCCTGGGATACAAGGATGGCTCAACGTGCTCAAATCAATAAATGAGATATACCACATAACAAAATGAAGATTAAGAATTATATGATCATCTCAATAGATGTAGAAAAAGCACTCAATAAAATTCAACATCATTTCATGATAAAACTCTCAATTAATTAGGTACAGAAGAAATGTACTTCAACACAATAAAGACCATACATGACAAATCCATAGCTAACATCATACTCAACAACAAAATGCTGAAAGCTTTTACTCTAAGATTAGAAATAAGACAAATAAGATTTAGCACGGTACTGGAAACGTAGCTAGAGCAGTGAGGCAAGAAAAGAAACAAAAGTTATCTAATCAGAAAGGAAGAAGTAAAACTGCTTGCAGATAATATGACCTTATATGTAGAAAATCTTGAACAATCTACCAAAAAGTTGTTAGAACTAATACATTCATAAAGTGGTAGTATACAAAAATTAACATACAAAAATCAGTTGTGTTTCTATATACTAATAATGAACTTTGTGTGAAAGAAATAAACAATCCCATTTACAATGGAATCAAAAAGAATAAAATAATTTTAACCAAGGAGGTAAATCTATACACTGAAAACTATTAGACATTGATGAAAGACCTAGAAGAAGACAGAAATAAATGGAAAGATATCTCACATACATGGAATAGATGAATTAATATTGTTAAAATGTCCATATACCCAAAGAGATTCAGTATAATCTTTATGAAAATTCCAATAATATTTTCCACAGAAGTAGAAAAAAAAAA
Organism: Neophocaena asiaeorientalis asiaeorientalis; assembly: GCF_003031525.2. NCBI lineage: Eukaryota > Metazoa > Chordata > Mammalia > Artiodactyla > Phocoenidae > Neophocaena > Neophocaena asiaeorientalis. The sequence goes on from NW_020173758.1 coordinate 8,678,893, forward strand.
CCTAAAATTTGTTTGGAACCACAAAAAACCTCTAATCTTGAGCAAGAATAGCAAAGCTAGAGGCATCATACATCTTGATTGCAAAGTTTCAGTAATCAAAACATAAGAGTTTTCACCATAAAAAAAGGTTAAAAAAAAATAAAACCTCTTCTGAATTGAAATTACTCAAGTATATGAATGAAAAGGAATAACCTTATGAACTCAAGAAAGGCAATGAAAAAAATGACCCAAAATAAAGTATTAGCACTCAGGCAGAAAAAAAGTTACCTATGAAAGAACAAACGTTGGAACAAAAGAACAAAAACCAAGCCAAAAGGTCAAAAAAATATATGGATAAAGTTAAATTCAGTGCTGACAGAGGCTTGGAATCCTACTATAAGATACTGGGTTGGCCAAAAGATCTTATGGAATACTGGGTTTTTCAAAAGATCTTATGGAAAAACCCAAACGAACTTTTTGGCCAACCCAATATATATTTTCGGCAAGGTCAATGAGCATCAAGAGTAATTGTCTACTCTGATGAGCTACTGGATGAGATGGTCTTATACATCAGTATCCACAGAACTCAGAGAAAAGGGATATAAAGAATATTATAAACAACTAGCACCAGCAAAAGAAAATAATTATAGATAATTAGTCAAATGAAAGGCAAGTGTCTGTTGAACTAAGGGCCACTATTAAGGTGAGATTTTTGGTGATTTTGAGAATGGCTTTTGTGCACATAAAGAAAATCTGCAGTTAACTGAGTTATTAAAATTAATGTTAAATTTATTGAAGTTATAAATTCAAAAAACTTTTCCTCCTCATATGTTTAAGGTTGTGATAGTTTAGATAACCCCAAAGATATCCACATCCTAATCCCCAGAACATATGAGTATGTTATATTACATGGCAAAAAAGACTTTGCCAATGTGATTAAATTAAAAATCTTAAAATGAAAAGATTATCCTGTATTATCCGGTGGGTCCAGTGTAATCACAGGATCCTAATAAGAGGGAGGCGAGAGGGTCAGAGGCAGAGAATGAGATGTGAAAACAGAAACAGGGACCGTAGTTCGTAGTTCGACTGAGATTTGAAGATGCTGTGCTGCTGGCCTGAAGATGGAGATAGGGGCCATGAGTCAAGGAATGCAGGTAGCTTCTAGAAGCTGGAAATCTCAAGGAAATAGATTCTCTCTAGAACCTTCAGAAAGAACACAGCCTTGCCAACACCATGCTTTTAGTCTCTAAAACATATTTTGGACTCCTGGACTCGAGAACTGAAAGATAATAATGTATTCTTTTAAGCCACTGAATTGTGGTAATTTGTTACACTGACAACAGAAAACTAATGCAAAGGCTAACTTAAAAATCTTATTAATCTGGACAATTTTAAGTATAATTGTCAAGAGAACCTTTGACTAATCCAATAGAAACTTTGAAGTCATCCACTTTCAAACCTAGTTAATAAAACCATCATAAGCAAGTACAATCACATTTATAAATCCAAAATATATTTTTAACTACTTAAATTATTTAACAAATACATTCTTGCTACTGAAGATCATTCATGGCCATAACAAATTATGGCCAACAAAAGTATGGTGAATATTATACTTTCTCAAATATTAAAATACTGTTAAAAACTTTGCCAAATTCTTTTACAATTCTAAATTTATAATCACAAGCTTAAAATGAAATATTCAATTAGAGTATTAGAGTCATTTGGCCAATAATTAGATATTCTAATTGCCATGTTTTCTAAATCATTACAAACACAAGAAAACAGTTATCCTAAAGGTGTTAATTACTTCATACCCTTTATATTTGTTTCTAATTTCCATGGGCTACAAGTACTCATACATTAAAGAGACAATCAGTTCATTCTAAGAGATATGGGGTTATAGTTTTAGCTGGGTAAAACAAAATTTTGGCCAAGGAAATCTGACCAGGAGATACGATTTTAATTCTTCCTCAGACCTTTTTTTATAGCCAGTACATATTAAAAGAACTTCATACCTTACTGAGAAAAAGACAGATCTCACAGCTCATATCCCATAAATTCAAGTTATAAATTCATCATTTCCATCTAATTTAAGCCTTCAACCCCCAAGCCCCTCCTCAGGGTGTTTCACTGTTTGATTGGGTTTACTTCTTACTGCTTGGTTTTCTCCTGACTTCTTTTCAAATTCCTTCTATCTGTAAAGTCCAAAATTTTTGGATATATATAAATGACATTCAGTTGAATTCAGGCCCAGTTCATGTATATTTTTTACCATAAGTTCATATATTTTAAGGTCCTGAAAAAAATGCTGGAAAGGTCTCCTTTGATATATTTTGGAGATTTAAAATTTGTCATGTTTTTTCAAAAGCAAAAACTCAGTACCCATTTATCTGCCATGATGTGGCAAATAGCTCCTTAAGTAGATAGAGTACATGAATGTAGAACTGAAAAGAATGAAAATATAATCATTGAAAAGCAAGTCAAGGGCATAATAACCAATGGGAACCACTAATGCTGGGAAATAGTAAATTGAGGCTAACAACAATACCTTCCACTTCTATGTATTAATGAGAAGTTTGAAACCAAAAATAACATCAACTTCTTCATTACTAAATTGAGAGTTTGGGGTTTTGAGGTAACAGAACCAATGAGGACATCTGCTTTGCATTTTAGGTGATTTGTCTTGGCAGCAAGTAGGCACAAAAAGTTCATTTAAAACTGTTGTGAAATCCGAATTCAAGCCTTGACTGATGACCCAAAAAATAAAGACAGGAATTCTAAAACCACTGAATAAGAGGCAGATCATCTGCCTAAAGAAGAAAACTAAATGATAAAACTAGCGAAAACACAATTATACATATAGTGGGCATGATCAACACTGAGACTGAGCTACAGCCAACTTATAATAAGAGTTTAGCCATCTTAGCTGCTTGAACTCTTAATTATCATTATTAAAGTCTCCCTACAGGGCTTCCCTGGTGGCCCAGTGGTTAAGAATCCGCCTGCCAATGCAGGTAACACAGGTTCGAGCCCTGACCTAGGAAGATCCCACATGCCGCGGAGCAATGAAGCCCATAAGCCACAACTACTGAGCCCACGTGCTGCAACTACTGAAGCCCACTGCCTAGAGCCTGTGCTCTGCAACAAGAGAGGCCACCACACTGAGAAGCCCACACACTGTAGAGAAGCCTGCATGCAGCAATACCTCCTTACATAAAAGTATCTAAACTAAACTCTTTTCCCTGAGTTACCAAGCTTTTTGGACTCTGTGTTGTATTTATTGTTCTTTTCTCAGGTTAACTATTAAAACTGTTGCTTTAAATTTAAAGGTGCTTTACCTGAAAATGTATTCAGAAATTAAATGTAAATATTCTAAGCATATTATTGGAAAATGCACCTAAGATACAGTTTAAAAAACACTTATACTGTGTTTCAAAACTTTTCAGACCAGTATATATTCAGATAGATTTACTTCATTAGCAGTTATTATTATGAAATAACTCTGTCTATACTATTTGGTAATTTTAATTTCAATTCTGCAAATGCACTATTAAAGGTATTATACCTAATTTCATCTTTATCATATATACCTCTATCCTTATCCATAGATAACTATATGATGCTGATTTAAGCAAATTTAAGCAAAAACAAATCAGGACTAAACATATTAACAGCTGATTCAACAGGAATCAAACCAGAAGCACTAAATAGGGAAAAGAGACTTTTGTATTTTAATAAAAGTTAGTTCCATATCAAAGCTATAAAGATCTTGAATCTTCATATCGTAAAAATACAAAATATACAGGGAAAAATTAGCTTTTACAGTAGACACTTTTCTAATTCCATTATCAGTCTCAGGTCAATAATTTAAATAAAACTCATAAAAGAGTTTTATTAAAGAAAAAAAGAAACTTCTTTTCAAGTATTCATAGAATATATTAAAAATGTATTGTATAACATGCCACTGAAAAAACTTCCAAAAGTGCAAGAATGACATTATATATGTCTCTATCTTATACCATATATGGAAAAATTAAGCAGCTAAGAGGAAAATTAAGAAGGGTGTAGAGATTGAGAATCACACCTAAAAACTAAATGAAAACAATATATGACAGATTATTCCAATATCTATGAAAAGAAAAATGTTACACTATCAAAATCTATGTGTTGCGAGCAAAGCTATACTCAGATGCAAGGAAATAGAATTCATATAATTTAACTAAATATTCAACTAAGAAAAATACAGTATAAACCCCAAGAAAAGCATGAACATGTAAAAATTAGAATAAAAAATTATATAAATTAGTAAATAAAAAGCAAAGCCCAGTTAAGAGCAGTTTTTAAAATGGTATAGATAAAAACACTTTGAAAAACTCTTGGTATTTTGCTTAAGGTAACAAGAAAGAGAAATGAATGATTATAAATAGGATCTGTGGTGGCCTTGGAGATGCACCTTCCATATTCCCCTTGGAGGAAGGACTCTGGCCAGCTAACTGTTGGAAGTGCTATCAGTGGATGGCCTTCAGCTGTCAGCATCTTCAGACTGCTCCTTCAAGGTCATGACCTTCCCTCACATCCAATGGCTGATGAAGATGAAGTATAAAGTCCCACTATCCAATGTGGGATAATCTGAAGGACCATTTCATCACCTGAGCACCTCATTGGGTGAGCTGAGGCTCTTAGGCCGGTATCATAGCTTGACATCTCCTTCTGCCCCTTCTCTTCCACAGCTACTGATCTCAAAGATGCTCCCTAGTAATGGCTTATATGAGAAAAGAATCTAAAAAAGAGTGGATATATGTATATGTATAACTGATTCACCTTGCTGTACACCTGAAACTAACACAACATTGTAAATCAACTACACTCCAATAAAAATTTTTATAAAAGATGCTCCCTAATAAACATTCTGAAACACTAAACTTTACCTTCCAGAAAACCCAGGATTCATAACAAATTTGCATGAGCTTTTTAAGTAAAGGAGCATAATAGTTACCACTTTATGCTAATACATATAAAAATACTGATGGTCAGGCAATATGTGGATAAATAAGTTGATTCACATAAGAACAGAAAACTAATAAAGTTACTAAATAATTACCCATCTAACCCCCAAAACCTCCAGGGTCAGTATTTCAGTTTCTTTTATTAGTATTTTGGGAGATACATAATTTGTTAGTATACACAAAAAGGTGTTTGAAAACTGCACAGCTTAGTTTATGAAGTTAGTAATACATATAAACAACTATAAAATTATGGTAGAAAAAAGAGACCAGGGGCCTCAAACACAAATACCTAATAAAGACCAGAAAGATACACAAACAGGTCATGCAGATTGCATTGGAGCCTGTGAACAACTAGAACGTGTAAGCCCTGTGTAAAAATAATAATGAAAATAATAATGATAATAAGGAGGAAGAGCAATAACATTTATTGAGAACTTACTATATAAAACACATTATTTAAGCATTTTAATATATTGAATGATAAATATGCTAATAATAATATTTTGAGTTAGTTGTTACTTTTATCTTGATTTTACAGATGACAAAATGGAGACAGAAGTTACTTTTGTAAAATCATCTAAACCTTAGTAGTGAACTCAAATTTTGAACACAGGTAGTCTGGCTCCAGAGCTTCCTGATTCTTGTTTCTTAAACATTACTGCATAAATGTTTCATTAAACACACACATACACACAGACATACACACTCTTAAGGCAGACCTCCCCTGCCATGCCCCCTGATCAATCATATTTATGTATACAAAATCCAAACTATGGAAATAATTTTTATCCAGTACAGTATTAATATAGTTATCTTCCACCTTATAAACAAGATGTTTCCCCCTAAAAATAAAGCGTTTTAAATTAGTACTAGTAGTAGTAAATCGGTTGATGTGATCATCAATAAGGCAGAGGAAAAAAACAGTATCTCAAACCACATTACATGAAAATCACCAGCCATCAAGTGAATAGGAGAAAGAATAAGTAACTAGAGTTTGAGCTCTCCTATCTCTCCTTCTATGGGTGGAAAGGACCTCTTAAGTAATATAACATCTCAAAATTTATTCAAGAAAAATTGGCATGATTCATCCATACAATAAGTTAAGAATGTCTATATAGTGAATGACACGAAAAATGAAGTTTAAAAATTTTCAAAAAGAAAGAAGTATCTGCATCATATATGGCAAAAAGTGGAAACAGATATATTAAATAAATATATCATATATTAAAACATACAAAAATACATAGTATATATATGTTACATACATTATAATCTATACATGTAATATAAATACAAAATATAAATCCATAACATAAAGAGTTTTTACAAAGCAATGACAAAGCATCAAACAACTTATCTTAGCCAGGTTCCCCAGAAAGCAAACTTGAGGCAAAAAAAAAAAAAAAGTTATGTGCCTCCACTTTATTAGGTAGCCCAGGGAATTGGGGGTGAGAAGTATGCGGCTAACATATGTCCAAGTTTCAAGGAAGCATCTCAATACAGTATTACAACTAACTCCAGATATTCTTGCCAAAACACCAAATTCTGAATCATAGGTGAGTAGCCCCCAATCCATAAATCCTGCTTTGTCCAGCCTAAAAATCTTCCCCCTTGGTTCAGACTTCTCAATGTCCTTCCCGACATGTTTTTCCCTGGTCCTTGCTGGCATATATTAACCAGGCCCTTCAACTTGTTGGTGCATAGGAAATATTTCTCCTGGAGCAGGGACTGTACTTTTCCTACTCAGACTATACTGAGACCTGATCCTTGTTATCGGCCCAGAAGTAATAAGGGTTGTGAGGTATAAGTATCATCTACCAAGTACTTTCTTTCAGGTAAGGTCGTTACATGACCTCCAGGCAAAGAAAAGGCAGTTCTCTTCTGGTAAGCAGGAGGCAGATCCTTCTGTGGGCCTAGAAGTTTCAGAGAAATTTATATGTTCAATATATTCTCCGGCTCGTTCATTCATATATACCCATTCCAGACCTAAGGTCTTTCTCTTATCTTACCAACGTCTGACTTACATAAAAGCTTTTTGAAGCTGCACATTAAATCTGTTTGCAGCTCTGACATCCTTACAGTTAGAGGTTAGGCCTTAATTTTAGCATAATCTCTGTTTCTCTCTCTCTCCCCCTCACCGCACCCCACCGCATAGTTTTTGTAACAGAAGCTACAATCTTTATAATTTTCATTGCCTCTCTGCTATTTAGTTCACTAGATGTTCTCTATCCCAATGTTACCTTTCACCAATTAACCATAGATAAAATCCTTAATAATTGTGAAGCCAGTGCATCCCAGGGATTATGGCCACTCCACTTGCCACCTGCAGCAGGGTTCCTATTGCCTTCAGAATGGTGAGTAATCCATCTCCAAAATCCCATTCTGAGGCTCTGCGTTCTAGAGCCACTCCTAGTACTTGTTTATGGCTGTGTCTCACATTACTGAAAGTTTACCCCAGGGGGCTTTAAGCTCCCCAGACCATAGGCATGAGTTCCAAACAGATTTCAACTGTCATGTTGTGCCCACATGAAGCAGTGAGAGCCCCTATAGAGTTGGTTGCTTCAGTAGTAGCTGGGACAGAACAAATATCCAAGGTCTCAGGATATATGGCTCAGAAATAGCACATAAATGGTATCTGGTACACATGCAGGCAATTCACAGAAAATAACTTGAAATGGCCAAAGAACATATCTTGCTATATATACAAGCTCACTAGTAATCAACAGAATAGCATATTATAAAATAATAATGAGACATCAGCTGTAATCAATCACACTGGCAAGCATTAAAAAGAATAATAATTTTTAACACTGGGTGTATAAAAATGATCCTTCCTAATGACAACTCTATCCTATGGAAAGGAGAGCATAAAATTTAGAGAATAGCTGGCATAATTTACAATGTTATGCCTCTCTGCACCTTTCTCTCACACATAGGACAAACTCATTTCTCCTCAAGGGAGACAACCTTAAGTCCAAATATCTTATTTAGTTCAAACTCCAAGATCTCATGCACAGGTCTATCCTCCTATCCATCTGGTTCAAATATTATTCCTTATGATACCCTAAATTATAAATTAAAAAGACAAGTTATCTGTCTCCTGATCTTTGACCCAAATACAGTGGTGAAGCAAAGGTAAAATATCTGCATTAAAAGCGATCTTTAAAAAAAAATTATTTTATTGAAGTGTAGTTGATTTACAATGTTATGTTAATTTCTGCTGTACAACAAAGTGATTCAGTTATACATTACATGTATGTATGCATATATATACACATATATATATTCTTTTTCATATTCTTTTCCATTATGGTTTATCATAGGACATTGAATATAGTTCCTCTTGTAGAACTTTGCTGTTTATCCATTCTGTATATAATAGTTTGCATCTGCTAACCCCAAACTCCCAATCCAACCCTCCCCCACTCTTCCTCCCCCTTAGCAACCACAAGTCTCTTCTCTACATCTGTCTGTTTTTGTTTTGTAGATAAGTTCATTTGTGTCATATGTTAGATTCCACATATAAGTGATATCATAGGTATTTGTCTTTCTCTTTCTGACTTACTTCACTTAGCATGATTATCTTTAGGTACATCCATGTTGATGCAAATGGCATTATTTCATTCTTTTTTATGGCCAAGGAGTATTCCATTGTATAGATGTACCATATCTTCTTTATCCATTCCTCTGTTAATGGACATTTAGATTGTTCCCATGTCTTGGCTATTGTACTTAGTGCTGCAATGAATATTGGGGTGCATGTATCTTTTCAAATCAGAGTTTTCTCCAGATATATGCCCAGGAGTGGGATTGCTGGATCATATGATAGCTCTATTTTTAGTTTTTTAAGGAACCTCCATACTATTCTCCATAGTGGCTGCACAAATTTACATTCCCACCAACAGTGTAGGAGGGTTCCCTTTTCTCCATACCCTCTCCAGCATTTGTTATTTTGTAGACTGTTTAATGATGACTATTCTGACCTGTGTGAGGTGGTACCTCGTTGTGGTTTTGACTTGTATTTCTCTAATAATTAGTGATGTTGAGCATTTTTTCATGTGCCTGTTGGCCATCTCTATGTCTTCTTTGGAGAAATGTCTATTTCAGTCTTCTGCCCATTTTTCGATTGGATTTCTTTTTTTTAATTGAGCTGCATGAGCTGTTTGTATATTTTGTAAATTAAGCCCTTGTTGCTTGCATCATTTGCAAATATTTTCTCCCAGTCTGTAGGCTGTCTTTTTATTTTGTTTATGGTTTCCTTTGCTATACAAAGGCTTGTAAGTTTGATTAGGTGCCATTTGTAAAAGCCATCTTTAGGAAAAAAAAAAAAAGGGAAACATCCAGCTTTGATTGATTCATAAGAATTATGGGATCTTGCTGATCAGGCATTTTAAGTACCCTTTTCTTGGGACTTCCATAAAGTTCTCAGAAATATGCTTTATGGGACAAATTCCTTTATCTATTGCTTGACCTAGACTCTTGACTAGCCTTCTTTTAAACCAGTTACTATCTGCCTGAGCTCATCTCTTTTTCTAGTACCTCGTTACATGCAACAAATAATCAATACACAATAACTACAGCTTTTTCTAACTTCTTCCTTTAGAGCTACAGGTTCTGTGGGTAGTTTGTCTTGATAGAATAGGAAATATTCAGTCTAAACATTTTATTCCGTATAATACTGTCTTCATATTTTCATTCTCCACCATCTGTTTTCTCCCTGCTTAACACAAAAAGTAAAGCCAGTGTTGCCTGTTTTATGTCTTGTGTTACAACAGTCTGACTCAACTTACTAATTTCTGCATTATTATTAGTGTTAGGGCAATAAGAATTACAGTAGCAAATAAATGCTAAAATTTTAATATCTTAATCCAATAGAAGATTATGTTTCTCATGTAATGGACTGAGACAAGTGTTCCTGATCTGTGGTGGCTTTCCTCCACATAGTGGTTCACAAACTTAGGCACCTTCCATTTTGTGGCTCTACCACCAAGGTTTCGGTAGAAGAAAAAGAGTATGGGAAAAAAACATTGATTTTTTAAAAACTATGCCCTGAAAATAAAACACATCAATTTTGTTAGTTTTCCATTGCTGAGAACTCAACCACACCTGATGTAAAAGGGACTGGGAAATTAGTCTTTGGCTGGACACCATTTCCCAGTGACAACTCTATAAAAAAAAAAAAAAGAGAGAGAGAGAGAGAACAATAAATTGTGTTGGTCAGGAAGTTACGGGTGTCTTTATACTTCTTAAAAATTAAGTTATTTACCTGGAAGTTTCACTAAAGGAGGGGGCTATGTCTTATTTGCCTTTTCATTACCCTCTAGCTATTTATCTTGAGTAAAGCAATAGTGGACGTTTTAAATAAGCACTATAGTCACTTTTTAATTTATTTGATGTCACCAGATAATAGGCCATGAATAGCTGTATACCTACATGAGTACATCATTTTTTATCTTGGCAACTATACATTTTATATTATATGAAGTGACACATTCCATCAAGGAGACAGTCTGTGATAGTAGATAGGGAAATGTTTTTGGAGCAAAACAGACGTGGTTTGAAGCCTAACTTGAACACTAAGCAAGTTGTAGGGCCCTGGGAAAGACACTTAACATCACTGAGTCTGTTCCTTCATTTTTAAAGTGGGGGAATAATACCTACCTATATTGGGTAGTAATTTTTTGATTGGAGATAATATATAAGATTCCTAAAAGTGTTTGACACATAATACACATTACTTAAGTGATAGCAATTATTGTTTTTGCATAAGATTTAAACCAGAACCATGGGAAAATTAGACTAGAAAGAAGCACAAATATTTTCTAATTAAAATTTGTGCTTACCTAAGTGGAACTGTTTCTATAGCTTACTGCAGCTTTCTTTTTTTTTTTTTTTGGATCAACATTAACATTTTTATTGGAGCATAATTGCTTTACAATGTTGTGTTAGTTTCTGCTGTATAACAAAGTGAATCAGCTATACGTATATGTATATCCCTATATCCCCCCCTCTTGTGTCTCCCTCCCACCCCTCTAGGTGGTCACAAAGCACCAAGCTGATGCCCCTGTGTTATGCAGCTGCTTCCCACTAGCTATCTATTTTACATTTGGTAGTGTATATATGTCAATGTTACTCTCTCACTTTGTTCCAGCTTACCCTTACCCCTCCCCATGTCCTCAAGTTCATTCTCTACGTCTGCATCTTTATTCCTGTCCTGCCCCTATGTTCATCAGAACCACTTTTTCTTTTTTAGATTCTATACACATGTGTTAGCATATGGTATTTGTTTTCTCTTTCTGACTTACTTCACTCTGTATGACAGACTCTAGGTCCATCCACCTCACTACAAATAACTCAATTTTGTTTCTTTTTATGGCTGAGTAATATTCCATTGTATATATGTGCCACATATTCTTTATCCATTCATCTGTCAATGGACACTTAGGTTGCTTCCATGTCCTGGCTATTGTAAATAGTGCTGCAATGAATATTGTGGTACATGTCTCTTTTTGAATTATGGTTTCCTCAGGGTATATGCCCAGTAGTGGGATTGAGGGGTTGTATGGTAGAGTTCTATTTTTAGTTTTTTAAGGAACCTCCATACTGTTCTCCATAGTGACTGTATCAATTGACATTCCCACCAACAGTGTAAGAGGGTTCCCTTTTCTCCACACCCTCTATCTCCACCTCAGTTTTTCTTTCTCAAGATTGCTTTGGCTATTCAGGGTCTTTTAAACCTTAACTGATAAATGGCCTGCTTTTCTGAATAACCTAGGAAACCATAAAGTTTCCATCTGATATTCTAAGTATATATTTAAGAGAATTCTGCATTTGCCAAGTCTAAATGTCAAAGTTTTAATATTGTCTTACATTAGTCAAGTTTGACTAGGGAGGTAGAGAGAAATTTCCGTCAATCACCAGAGAAAATACCATACGTAGCCTGAAATTATGTTGCTTTGAACCAGTGGCTATGTCTACATTTCTTCCAATAATAATAATAATAATAATAATAATAATTTTTAAAAAGAAAGAAAAGGAAAAGAAAAAATTGTTGGAAAAGAGACACTGAGTGAAGGTGACTTTTTACTAATTAAGTAGAGTAATTGTTAATTAAGTAGAATAATTAATTCCCCACATACCTTCAGTCATTATTATATTTGATCATTAATGCAGTCAAATAAATTGATGGAATCAATTTCAAATAAATGAAGTTATTTTTTCCCAACTTTTTCATTTTGCAAAATTTCAAGCCCATAAAAAATTGAAAATATAGTACAAGGAACACACGTATACCTTACCTAGATGCACCTTTTTTGATCCGCTTAAAGGTAAGATATAAATATCATGAGACTTCACCCTTAAATATTTCAGCATGTATCTGTTAATAATAAGAATATTTTTCTACATATTAATAATGCTATTATCACACCCAGATATTTAGCATTGATTCAGAAGTATTATCTAATATATGGTTTACATTTAAACTTCCCCATTGTCCCAATAATGTCTTAATGGTCATTTTAACTTGATTCTGGGACCCAATCAAATATCATTTTGAATTTAAGTTATGTCTCTAGTGTCCTAGAACTGTTTTTCAACTTTTTCCTTTACTTCTTTCTCTTTATCCTCTTCCTTCTCCTCCTCCTCCTTCTCCTCTTCCTCTTTCTTTTTGTTATTCAAGACACTGCCATTTTAAAATCTGGTCAAGTTATTTAGTAGATCATCTTGCAAGCTAGAGTTGTCTAATCATTTCTTCTTGATTGTATACACATTAAATATTTTTTGCAAAAAAATTTCTTAATTGATATTCCCCATATCATGTACTTCCCCATATCATATCATGATACAATATTGTCATATTTCTTCACTATTGGTGATATTCCTTTCAATCATTTGGTTAAGGTAATATGCATCAAATTTCTCCATTGCAAATGATCCTTTTCTCTTTATAATTAACAAGTAATCTTTCGAGTAATACTCTGACCCTGTATGAATATCCTGTTCCCAATATCTTTTACCCATTTATTTTAGTGTTCACTGATAACCCTTACCTGAATCGATTATTACTATGTTGCTTGCAAATCATGATTCTATTTCTACCATTCTTTCAACATTTATTAGCTGGCATCCTTCAATGAGGAAGAACTTTCCTTCCTCCCTTCCTCCTTTCCTCCTTCCCTTCTTCCCTTCCTTCCTTCCTTCCTTCCTTCCATCCCTCCCCTTTTCCTATGTTTTTAGCTGTAATTATAATTCTTGATGCTCAAATGATCCCATATTTGGCTAGGGGGAGCTCCTTCAAACTGACTCTTCTGACATGTTTCCATCAGTTTTGAAGAACTTTCTATTCTCGAGTTTTATTTTTTAATATGGTCCTAATCCTTGAATAATAAAAAATTCATATAACCACATTTGTTCTTTTATCTAATCTGATTATGTTGTTATTGAGACACAATTTAGAATAATGGTTAAGCTCAAGCAAACCTGAATTAAATGCTGAATCTATCATCTACAAGCTGTGCACATTCATGTGTAAGTTACTTATCCTCCTTAAGTCTCAGTAATCTCACTTCTAAAACTGAGATATATATCATTGGATTGTTTGGAAGGGTTACATAAGATAATATATGAACTGCACTAGCACATCACCTGATATTAAATACTCAATAAATGTTAGCTATTCTAGAATTATATAACATTGCAAGTTATGGCATGGTCAGAAGAAAATTGCAAATTAGACATCCTCTACCTCCTTTATGAACTGATGTCATTCATCTTTTATACCATACTTTTCACAGTCATTCTGTAGCAAAGAATTTTTTTTATTCACTATAAAACAAACAAACAAACAAACCAAAAACCAGTTTGGATCACTAGAGACTTACAAATGATCATTTAACTTTTAACTACACAGTTTTCCATAGTATATTCCACATTATTTCACTAAACTTCATATTAACTAACAAGCAGCATAATCTATTCTCACCATTTGATGAATGTCTCCACAGGAAAATTGGGTCAGTTAGAGCAATAATATATTGGGTCATTGTCACAGTGGTTTGATTTCCTAAGAGCTAAACTTTGTGGGAATTTTGGGATGTCTCTGAGAAATGCCCATATCTTTTGTGCAAAATCAATTTATATTTCATTCCCCTTGTTACAAATGGACACAACACAGTGTGAGGATTTACATAAGGTCTGGTGCCCAATACTAAAAGGCATCTCCAGTAAATTAAATGGAAAAAATATTTCTTATTAAATTAAAATATTTAACCAAATTTTTAACATAGAGAAACAAAGAGCAACTATAAGAAGTGTGGGGCCAGTTAAGAAGATTTAAATTATCTAATAGGAATTCCATAAAAAAAACTGATGAAGAAACAATTTTATTTTAAAGAAATAATGGCAGAATATTTTCCAAGACATACATAAAGACCCAAATCCTCAGATTAAAGTAAAATTTAATTACTAACCCATTAAACGAATCTAAATCTAAAGTAACAAATGTAATAAAACTGCATAACGTTGCAGTAAAAGAGAAAATGTAAAGTTATCAAAGAGATATTTCCCACAAAGAACTGGTCATTAGGCTGAATACAAGGAAAGTACTCAGAAAAAAATATCATCCACTAGATATTTTATATCCAGCTAAATTACCATCAAGTGTGAGGGCAAAATGAAGATTCTCAGTCATTAAAACAAATAAACAGGGTTTCCCTGGTGGCACAGTGGTTGAGAGTCCGCCTGCCAATGCAGGCGACCCGGCTTCGTGCCCCGGTCCAAAAACATACAATCTTTTAAATCTCTCAGATACCCCCTAAAAAAAAGATGAGATACTATAAATGTAATCAACTAATAAAAAACTGGTGATTTTTTCTTTATACTAATTTACTTATTTTAATTTTATACTTTCATTATAGTTAAATATACATAAAATTAAATTTACCATTTTAATCATTTTTAAGTGTACAGTTCTGTGTACATTCACATTGTTATGCAAGCATCACTACTGTAGATCTCCAGGACACTTTTAATCTTGCAAATCTGAAACTCCGTTTTTTTTTAACATCTTTATTGGAGTATAATTGCTTTACAATGGTGTATTAGTTTCTGCTGTATCACAAAGTGAATCTGAAACTCTTTACCCATTAAACAATACCTCCTCATTCCCCTCTCCTCCCATCCCCTGGCAGCCACCATTCTACTTTCTGACTTTATGAATTTGACTATTCTAGGTATCTCATGCAAGTATAGTCATACAGCATTTATCTTTTTGTGACTAGCTTAAAAATTGATGAATTTGATTACCTTGTAATTAAAATCATCTGTTCAGTGAAATATACTATCAACAAAGTTAAAAGAGAAGCTATAGTTGCCAATGCTTATAGCTAGGTAACAATATAACACAGATTGCCCAGGATAATCCTAATTTTCTTCTATTAGCTGGACATAATAATTAAAGGTACACCCTTGCATTCTTAAAAACGGTGGTTTGGTTGGTCACCTTACCTAAAACTTTCAAAAATTTTATATACAAAGTTTATGAAGAACACTTACAAATCTACAAGAAAAAGACTAACTACTCTAGAGGTCAATGATTAAAGGCTTTTGAACAAATAATTCCTTGAAGAGACAATTTATAATGTCAATCAACAATGAAAAGATTCTCAACCACATGACTAATCAGGGACATGCAAAGAAAGCAACTGTTAGACACCATTTCACACATGTCAACTTAGAAAATTTTAAGTCTGACAACAACAGCTAGTGAAAGGATCTAGAGAAAAAATCTCATCCTTGCTTTTATGTAGTCATCAATATAATGACTTTGGAGTATAATTTAGTAGTATCTAATGAAGCTGAAAATATGTGTAAGGTTTGATTTAAAATTTACATTTTTAAGTACATTAGAGAAATTCTCACACACGTTCACAATAATGGGTGTACAAAAAATTAATTATAGTAGTATATAACAATAAAAATATAGAGACCACCTAAATGTTTATCAATAGGAGAATGAATAAATACATTTTGGCATAGTCATATCATTAAATATACATAGAAATTAAAATAAATTAACTAGAGCTATCTGTATTATCAGATAAATATCCTATCAACAGAATTATGGTGAGGGGAAAAGCAAGTTGAACATGACTTGAATTATGGCATCACATATATAAAATGTGAAATAATATAAAACAATATTAAAGAAATATGTGGAAACATCCATATGTTCTTATGTATCTATAAATACATGGGAATTTCAAACACCAAATTCAGGATAGTAGTCAATCTAGGAATGTGGTAGAGAAAAATGGGATCAGTAGGTATTTCAAGATGTTTCAATTGTACCTGTAATTTTTTTAACAAATTGTGAGGAGCAAATATGGCAAAAATTTTCAGGATCTGATAAAATTTAATGTTGAGGCTCTAAGCATTTATTATATTTTTGTCCCATTCTGTAAAATTGGTGTTTCATGCTAATTTTTAACATTAAAGCAAAGATAAAAACCATCCTTTATGCCTAACCTACATCTTGATTCTTATTAAAATGATCTTGCTTTAATAAAAAGTATAAAAATGTAAACAAGTAGTAATTGCTTACTACATCTCTAAAAATTTTTCAACATATGAAAAATTCCTCCATAACTCTCATCCTGAAAATGGGCCTCTGAGTTCTAACTTTTTACAAATATTTATTAGAAAGAATCCATATGCCAGACACTGTTCTAGGTGTTGAAGATAAAGCAGTGAACAGACAAGAAGCACTTTTCCTGGTTAAGCCTTCATGATAGTGCAGAGAGGCAGACAATAAATAAAATAAGTAAACTGGAAGTCTGTTAGAAGATAATACTTGCTGTGGAGAAAAGTTAAGTAGGATAAGGAATTCCAGAGTAAGAAGTTTCAGTTTTAAATAATGCTATCAAATAATTGCTCATTAAAAAGATGTTATTAGAGTAAAGATCTGAAGAAGATGAGGAAGCCTGCCATGCCTACATCTGGGGGAAGCATGTTCCTGAGAGAAGCAGCCAATGCAAATATTCTCAGATGGAAGTGTGTCTATTTTTTTAAAAATTTTTATTGGGGTATAATTGATTTACAATGTTGTGTTAGTTTCAGCTGTACAGCAAAGTAAATCTGTTATATACATGCATATATCCACTCTTTTCTAGATTCTTTTCCCATATAAGCCATTACAGAGTACTGAGTAGAGTTCCCTGTGCTATACAGTGGGTCCTTATTAGTTATCTGTTTTATATATAGTAGTGTGTATGTGTCAATCCCAATCTTCCAATTTATCCCTCCCCCTCTCCTTACCCCCTGGTAACCATAAGTTTATTTTCCACATCTGTAACTCTATTTCTGTCTTGTAGATAACTTCATTTGTAGCCTTTTTTCCCCACATATAAGCCATATCATATGATATTTGTCTTTCTCTGTCTGACTTACTTCACTCAGTATGACAATCTCTAGGTCTATCCATGTTGTTGCAAATGGCATTATTTTGTTCTTTTTTATGGCTGAGTAATATTCCATTGTATATATGTACCACATCTTCTTTATCCATTCTTCTGTTGATGGACATTTAGGTTGCTTCTATGTACTGGCTATTGTGAATAGTGCTGCAATGAACATTGGGGTGCATGTATCTTTTCAAATTATGGTTTTCTCCAGATATATGCCCAGGAGTGGGATTGCTCTATTTTCAGTTTTTTAAGGAACCTCCATACTGTTCTCCATAGTAGCTGTGCCAGTTTGCATTCCCACCAACAGTGCAGGCCTCACTAGTGTGAGGTGATACCTCATTATAGTTTTGATTTGAGATTCTCTAATAATTCGTGATGTTGAGACTGTGTCCTAAATGCTCACAAAAATCAAGGATGCCAGTGTGCCTGGAGTAGGGCACGTGAAAGGGGAAAGATTGGAGGTAAGGGCAAGTCCTCTGTAGAGTCCACAGGCCATGTATGAATTCGGGCTTTTAGTCTGAGTTAGATGAGAGTTTGTTTGAGAATTTTGAGACATGATCCGACATATTTTTGAAAGCTCACTCTGGCTGCTTCAAACCATAGGAGAGGAAGAATGGGAGCAGGGAGACAA
The DNA here is from genome assembly GCF_003031525.2 of Neophocaena asiaeorientalis asiaeorientalis. Taxonomy (NCBI): domain Eukaryota; kingdom Metazoa; phylum Chordata; class Mammalia; order Artiodactyla; family Phocoenidae; genus Neophocaena; species Neophocaena asiaeorientalis. The sequence continues at coordinate 8,696,976 of NW_020173758.1, forward strand.
GTTAAGAAGCTATTGCCATAGTCCAGTGAGAGATGATGGTACTCTACAGTGCTGATGAAATTAGCATTTGAAATGCTTGAAAAAAATCCCAGGAACTTTTTGAAGTCCTTAGCATTATGGACTCTGTTAGTTTTTGAACCAACATATGGAATATGAAGTTAGAGTGAGCCACAGTAAGGAAAAGATATGTGATGGCTGGCACTTGTAGTGTGGTGTAGTATATATAGGTATATGAGTGGTTTGACTAGAAAAAGGGTAAATAAAGAACAGGGAACAATGTTCTCTTTCTTTCTTAATCCAAAATATTTTCAGAGAATTCTGGATAGCTGCATAGATGTGCTATGAAATGAAAAAAAATATGAAATGCTGAACCAAATGATTCTTTCTTCCCATAGTGTGATCTTTTTTTTCTTCTTTTGGATGTATTTGTTTGTTCTGACAAGATAATCAACACTGTTTGTGGACTTTTATGAGATGGGTTATGTTACTGGGAAAAATTCCTAAGATCTCTATAAAACTGAGAAAACAATCCTTTGTTGGCTAGAATCGCAGTGTACTGACCAAACAGTCTCACACCTTTTGAAAAGGCTTAAGAAAAGTTTTGTAAGTGATTGGGAGTTGCTGTTTTTGAGCCAAATACCAAGTCACTTTGTGCTTGGTGCCAGTTCTCTTTGTTCTCCAATGTGGCAGTAAAGAATAGTAATGTCTACAAGATGAGGTGGCTCCTGAAAGCCCAGAAAATGACAATTTGCATGAAACCTAAACCAACTGCTGGCCGCCTTAAACAAAACAAAATAAAATCACTTCTCAATGTTGAAAGGTATAAACACTAATTTGTCAAATTTGAAGGCATACATTTCTCAGGAGCATTAAGTAATTATTACATTTAAATTTTTAGTTAATACACTAAATTCATAATGTATGTTACCTTAAATGATACTATTAATCTATTTTATTTATGCCTCTAACTACTTAGTTAAAAAATAAGTTCCAAATGAACAATTTAATCATTATGGTTTATTTATATCATTCCAGAAGTCTTAAAATTTATGTTCCAATTTTTAATGAATATCTTAAATATGGTGTTTTTAAAAAATGCAAATGGCTGAGGTTTTAATAAATGACTATCACATTCAGATAATGGCCTATTGTTTTCATTCTGATGCCTGTGGAGCTGCCAGTCATCAAGGCCCCCTGCAGCAGGCAGGTGAAGGGCAAGTCTTCAGATGTGTTTATGAGTCGCATGTAGCTTGCTGCCTACATGTTGTTCCAAGGCTGACAAAGAAAATCTGTCAGTTCTGGGTTACATTCCTAATTAAAATTTTAAGTACTATCTAAAAAGCTCATATTTCAATGCATGCATTATTTTCATTCTTTTTCAAATATTATTCTAGAATTAAAATGCAACTTTTATATACCCAAGATTTTGAAATGACCAGTATTTTTAAAAGGTAAATGAAAGTTTATAAGAAAATTTAGCTAACCAAATGGAAATGTCAAATATTTTACTCTACCAAAAATGCAAGTTTCTAACACTATTTTAATTATCTTTTCTTTTGAAATCATTGCAGTTAAATAAGACTTAGGTTTGAAAAACTCATATTTACATGTCAAATGTGATTTTAGTTATTTCAGTTTAGCCATCCTTATATTCCTAAAATAATTTTAAAATATCTAACACATTCTATATCCTCAGTCTTAATCATTTATATGTGGTGTGATCATGTCTCTAGCATCCCCAACTGTTCACCACTGAGAGAAGACTCAGCCAGCACCAACATGTAAATAATTTTACTTTTGTGTCCATTTGCTATCTGGCCACTCAGTACATTGTACCATGCTCTCATCTTATGCCTATCACCCTTGCTATTATCCAGGTTGTTAGACCCTCTGATTTTCTCATTTTCCATATCTGCATGTTTATACTGCTCTATCTTTCCTTTCTTCTTAACCATCCTCCCACTGCCCCCTTAGTCCTTTACATTTTTTTTTTTTCTGGAATTTCTCTACTCTATTTTCCACTAGATTTCCAATTCCTTCACAGAATGCTACTTCATCTTGTACTTTTCCAGGCACAAATGCAGAAAGAGGTCACAGTTCTCTTGTTACAAATTACTATTTAAAATTTTATTTCTGATTTCACCAGAGCATAAAAATCAGGTTTCTTTTATTCCAAGCTATCCAACGGCATCACCTCTAGCAATCCTCATTACCATTTTCTATCATTCTTCTTGTTATTGATCTCTTATATTCACTGACAACTTTCAGACTTGACTCCTCTGCACTCAAAGTCTGATAATGCCAATGTCCATGAACTATTTAACAACAATAATAGTAAAAATGATAACAATAGCAACAATAAAATAATGTAATCACAGAACTCTCATGCTAGGCTTTTTGCTAGGCTCTTTATATGTGCTTTTTAAAAAAAAGCTCATAATAGCACTTTAATTCTATTGCACTTATTAGGAAACTGAGGACCACAAGAGTTAAGTAATTTTCCCAAAGTCGTGCATATTAAGAGATATATGTTATTATCTGTGGCCTTTTCCTCTATAACACGTGACCTTTACCTTCAGTTTACTGACCTTAGTTTCAGTGACCTTCACTTCCACAACATTTCAATCACCTACTCTAAATTCCTTGTTATCTTCTATAAGACCCCACCTCTGAAATCTTGAAATTAATAGGCTAACTTCTTACCATACCTTTTTTCTCTTATTTTCCTCCAATATCACTGCTTCAACCAGTCTTTCAATCTACATCTATACACTCATTTAAAAACTCCAAACTTTCCCTCAGTATACACTTTACCTTAGTGTAAAAATATCACTTTAGAAAAACTGCACATCCATATCTGTGCCTCCAAAAAAAAAAACAAAAACCCACACACAAGGTCTTCAAACTGAGTTAGAACTGAGTCAGCTTCCTCAGTCCCACTTTCATTTTAATCTAGTCCAAACTTCATTATTCTCAAATACCACCACTTTCTCCCCTCCTTTGGCAAATGTCCCCATTTTCCATTTTGTAAATAAGACTACTCTAGAAGACTGTCCAGAATTTTTATAAGATCTCACTATCAGATTTAACTGCAGTCATCCTTACTGTTAACTCCATTCTCAGAGGAGGTTTCCCTGCTCCTGCCCAAGGTCTATCTTTCCTCCTGTGGGCTCCATCATGAACTACTCTCTTCATGTCATTAAATCTGTTCCCTCACCTAATTCCCTCCTTACAGGCCAGAAATGTGCTCAATCTCTCCCATATTAACAATCAAACAAAAAGAAACAAACAAAAGCCTGCTCTTTATTTCTAATCTCTTTACTCTCTACTTTCCTTCTCAGCACACTTATTTTCGACTCACTAAAACCTGATCCATTAAAATGTCTGTCTCCATGGTCAACAGTTCCTAACTGGGGAATCCAGTGGGTGCTTTGCGGCCATCTTATATGATTTGTGTGTGGTGTTTGACTTTTTAACCATTCCTCCCTTGCAATTCTCTTTTTCTCCTGATTTATGTAGTATCACATATTTCTGCATACACTTATTCATTCAACAAATGTCAATGGAAGCATTACTATACGCTACCTCCATACTGTCACAAAAGGCGCTTTCATTCTTGTCTCCAGACCCAGAGTCTGTCAATTTCAATCCTGCCTTTCATGTAGGATTTGCCTCCCCCATTAAGCCTTCTGACTACCCCAGCCCCAAGTGATCTCTTCAGCCTCTGAAATGCTGTAAAGGTTACAGTATGAACGTTTTACATCTTCTCTTTTTTCTATTGCCTTTCTTAGTGAGAAGGAAGTATTCAATGAAATGCACTAATTTCCCTTTACCTCCACAGACAAGGGTCTCAAAAACTCCTAACTTTGCATCAATGTAAATTTCTCTTTCTCTAAACTTCTACCTGTGTGAGTCAACATAACTACGTAAAAATCACACATCCATAATATTGTACCTCTTCAAAGTTTAAGGTCTTCAACCTGACCTGAAATTTTATATTTTCATTATAAATTTGAAAGTATGGATAAAACTGGTAATTTTCTAGAAAAATTAAATTTTACAAACTAAATTCCAAGAGAAAGTAACACAAAATGATCAATTTCCATAAATGAAAAGACTTTCCTTATTCCTCCAAAAAGCTAAAGATCCAATCAGTTTCAAAATTTAAAGACTAAATAATATAATATTTTAAATTTTAAAATACTTCCATAATTCTAAACTATTTATAAGAAAGAAATAATTGATCCCAACACTTAACAGAAATTTCACCAAAAAAAAAAATAGATTAAACATAGTCATGAATATTGATGCAAATTTCCATACTAAAATACAATAAGAAGCCAGCACCACATTAAAAGAATTATGACCCTGTGGTGTTATTCCAGGAATACACAGATGGATCAATATTAATCATGTGATAACTCCAAGGAGAAAATTCATATAATCACCTCCATAGATGCTAATGAAGCATTTGACAAAATTCAGCAATCATTTGTGATTTTTAAAGTAAAATCAAAGTTAGTAATAGATTAATACTTCCTTAAACTGAAAACTGTCTATCTCTCTTTCAAATCCACTGTCATGCTTAATGGGAAAATACTGGAAGAACTGTCGCTGAAATAGAAAATAATTTAAGATGTGCTATTGTGCTATTTTGTACATATATATTCAAAAATGTAATTTCAAATAAAAACCTTTAGCATAAGAAATTTTCCTTCTTCATCTAGTTTGATACTTTTGGGTCTGAATTCCATTTATTTGATATTAAAATCACAATTCTTACTTGTTCTTTTAAATTTGTATTTGCCTAGTTTATTTTTGTTTGTCAATAAAGTTACCTTGCTTATCATTTACTTTTTGTACCAGTCTTAAGCCAAAGGCATTATAAAAATTATATCAGTAAGAGGTTTAATTTAGGAATCAGAATTTATGCCAGTGTGAGAGGATCCAGGGAAGTAAAGGTCTGGAAAGGGAGAACTGGAGGATCAGAGAAACAGTCTCCAATCACAGCTGCCTGAATCACTGGCATACAGGAAAAATTCTGAACTTGTGAGAAAAATCCAAGCAGCCATGCATATCTGTCTACAATGTGGTCTGCAATGGGGATGTTCATGGAAGTCAAAGGAAACTGCTGCCTCTGTGGTACTGCTACCTCTGAATGTGCACAGCCATGGCCCTGGTAGTGAGCACTGAACCAGGAGTGGTCAAGAGGCCAGGGATTTAGGAAACACTTTGACTCAGAGCAGAAAGAGGATAAGAATAAACTAAGATGCATCATGTATGTCTGCATATGATCATCATGTCTGACCGCCATGACCTTCCAAAATAAACGGCTTCTCCTTCCTTCTTGTACTCTACACCCTCTAGGAGGTCCTGTCTTTGAACAACTGTACTAATTCTTCATTCAGATACCATAGAATGAAGATGAAGCTGGGAAACAATTTTTAGATTTAGACAGTAGCAGTAAAGCCAGTTTGACAATAGGTAATGTAGTATACATTTGTGTGATTCAGTATGCTTATTTATCTATTACTTAATTTTATAAATTTGAAATGATATTCTTTGACTACCAGATATTGCTCTCCTTTTCACCTTCTTTCTCTTTTCCTGTCTCATTTTGTGAGTAGTTAGCATTTTTCCACTGTGAGAACATATAAAGTTTATATTTGGTTTGTCACCCTCAGCTCCACATTTCCTTTAGTCTTGGTACAAAATATTTACATTCAAAATTCGTGACTTTGCCATTGCTTTCCAGTTACCCCCTGTTTGATTGAGGTTTACCTGCAAGCAGTTTTACAGTTTCCTCAACAAGGACTTTTGGGAGCAATAATCCTTGAGTGCTTGGTGTGTTCAAAACAATTTATCTGTTGAATTTTCACTTGAAGCACAACTTGGCTGGACATATAATCCTTGGCTTATACATTTTACCTTGCCTATCACATAAATATCGTTCCACTGTCTTCTGACGCTGAATACTGCTAAGGAAAACATGAAATCTGGTTGATTTGTTTTTTCTCTCCTAAAGGAATTGATTTAGGAATTTTGCCTTATCTTTGCAAAAGATTCTTTCTTTGTCTTTAAGGACCAATGCTTTCAAAATGTGTCTCATTATTGACCATTCTGGTTCACATTGCCCTGACATACAACATGTCTTTTCAAAAACGTACATCCAAGCCTTCTTTTATTTAAGGAATGTTTTCTTGAATTATATGTTTCTATATTCTGTTCCATTATTTTGGCTTTCTTCTTGGGGAACTCCAGTTACGTGCATTTGATCTCCTTTGCCTTTCTTGCATATCTAACCATTCCCTTTTAACCCTTTTTAACTCCACTGTATTTTTATTTTATTTTGGTCATTTTTCTCATTCTATACTCTAGACCTCTTTCTATATTATCCTCAATGATTACGTTACTTTGTGCTACTGTCAATTTTGACTTCATTTCTGTGTTTTATTTTTTTTTGTGGTTGTTGTTCTTCCTACTTTTTTCCTTAGTTTGCCAATGTACATTTCATCATTTCCTGTTTTCTCACTATATTTTTCCCAAAACGTTGAGTTTTCACTTTGGGGTTTCCCTTCGTAGAAGTGATTATTTCATTTTTCTTTTTTTTACTTTTAAGTTCATGATAAAATATTTGGTCAGAACTTTCATCTATTCTTTCTTATTTTGTGAGGTATACTTTGGGAAAGTCTTTCCCACTTTATTTCTTCTGGTAGTTTTGTGTCAATGCTGGGCCAGCTCCAATTTTACTTCTTACTATGGAATAAACTATAGTTTATTTGTCCAGCCACTGCAGAACTTTCCTCTAGAGAGTGTGTTTTTACTGGATTTTCTAAGACATATCACCACTTATCCATTATTCTATTCTATACATTTCTCTCTTTTTTTTTTTTGGCTGTGCTGTGCAGCTTGTGGGACCTTAGTTCCCGGATCAGGGATTGAACCCAGCCCTGGCAATGAAAATACCAAGTCCTAACCACTGGACCTCCAGGGAATTCCCCCTATACAATTTTTATGATCTTTGACTCATTAGTTTTTTCAATTTCTGTTTTGTCCTCTCCAGACCCCACAGCCCTTGTTTCATGTTGGTCTTTCCAGAAACCTGTTGCTCCTGGAGGACTTTGCTACTTTCCATCCCCCAAGTGACACATGATGCCTTGCAATCCTTAGCAGCCTTTACATTTAAAATCTATGGGGCATTTATGTTTTCTAGTTTCAATATAAAAAGAAATTGCAGGGGGTTTTTAGTTGCCTTGTTGTTTTTATAAGAAGAAAATGGGAAACAGTTCAATCTTCCATTTACTAGAAGTAAAGAATTTTATTTTTACTTTTGAAATGCAAAAGTTTAAAAAGAATATGTCTTTATATTCAGCAGCTTATGACAAAATTTCCCTGCATACCATGTGCTCTTTTCATTTTTTCATCAGAACCATTTCTTTCCTAATTTTATCTTGATATATGTTTTAGAAATAATTTTCTTTTCCACTGATTGGGTTCTGCCTTCAGCAATACTAATTATACTTTACTGAATCATCTCTTCTTTAACATCTTTATCTTTTTTATAAAATGCATTTCTTGCAATTATCTCAAACCTTTTCTTCATCAGTATTTTAATTTTCAGTGTTATTGATGCTTGCTATTTTTAATTCATGTATTTAGGCCATAACAATATTGTATCTTCAATTTATTTCCTGACATATGTAATGGAATCTGTGATGCACCACCCAGATGGCCCCTTCATGACCGTGTTGCTTGTTGGCAGGAGTGTTGGCTGATAATGGCTCACAACTGAATTTCTCTCTGAGAATTGCCCTAGGCCAAAGAGCGCTTCCTCAACAAAAGTTACATGTCTTCCTTCCTCAGGAACAGTCCATATCAAATGACTGGCCCATGGTGCCATATACAAACTTGACCTGCCTGCCATAATTCAGGACAACTTCAAATGGTTATTCTAGCTTCAGAACTCGCAATGGGATAAGCTGAGGCCACTGTTGCAAATGCATTTCAGTTTAACTTCTCCCGCTGCCCATTCCTGCTTCCCCTGGTTCCCTAATATGCCATGTTCCTGAGAGTATTTGTGGCAGATTAAAGATGGCCACAAATCCTTTGACATTCTCACCACCAAGATGTAAGGTCTATGTTTCTCCTCCTTGAACCTAAGCTACCTATGACTACTTTGACCAAAAAACTACAATGGAAGGGACACTGCCAGTTTAGGCCTAGTCTTTAAGAGAACTATGAAATTTAAGAGGTCCTGAGATTATATGGAAGGAGAGAAGAGCTCAACTCAACAGCCTTCCAGCTCTCTCTGCCAAGACATCAGGCATGTGAGTGATCTGCAGACCAGTTCAGCTGCCAGGTGAATACATACCCAAGTGACTTTTGTCAACTCCACATGAAGCACAAGAATCACTTAGCTAAGTTCTGCCCATATTTCTGACCCATATGACTGTAAGAAATAATAAAATGGTTGTTTTTCTTGTGCCATTAAGGTTTTTTATTATGTAGAAGTAGATAACTCAAACCACACTCCAAAATAAATATCTCATGCTCAGTCTCCATGTCTGAGCCTGTATCCTGAGAAAGAAAAATGAGGCAATTGATATGAGGTATGATCCTAAGAAGCAGACCCTAGTAGAAGTTTGTAGCTAGATCATCATTGGCTGGCTGGCAATGAGGAACCATCACTAGTGGTAAGTGGATGACTGATGGCTCGTGTTATGCCATATCAGTGCCATTTTTAACATTTTTACTAGTGATGATCTGAGATGGAATATCAAATGAAAGGGTGCACAGCAACTTCAGTACTGTAGGTGTTTGACAGGTGCAGTGGGAGTAATAAGTACAAGGACTATAGAATCAGATGAGTATTGCTGGGCAATATTGATGCACTAGTGAAAAACAATAAAAGTCTAAGGGTTATTAAATACCAGTTGAAGGCAAAGTGTGGATTGAGGGCCTTTCTGGCTTTATATAGTCTCTAATTTCCTGTCATGGGAATGCAGAGAAATGCTGTGGATGAGGCCTAGAACTTAATTGTAAGGTTAGCAGAGTTCAAGAGAAATTTGCATTGTCAAGGCCAGCCAGTCTGTTATGCCAAGGTCAGGTCCTTAATTAGAGAGATGTAGGACACTGAGATTTGGACTGAACTCTCTGGACTGATGCTGTGAATATACTGAATCTCCAGATTCCCCTGAAACATCCTGCAGAAGTAACCCACTCCTCCCTATTAAAGGCTAGTATCTTCTATATTAAAGATGATACAGAAAACTTTGTCTTGCAAAACAACACATAACTACAGGAGCATCTGTTCTCCACCTCTCTCCATTTACCCATTAGATCAATGATTTTGGACAAGTCACCCAGTTGGGGGAGTACTAGGCCTGCTAAGGGAGGAGGAGAACAATAAGCTAATATATGTAATGGATACTGAGTGTGCTAGATCAAGGACACAATATAAAATTGAATAAAGCACAGCTTTTCAAAATGGGAGCAATTTCCTGAGATGCAGGATAAAACACTTGGGCAAGAACTCTAGGAGACTATGCTAACACATTGCTTAGATGGCTCTTTGAAACTTGGAAAAAGTGATAGCCCACCCTAAGTGATATAGAAATATTAGAACTACAATATCAGATGGTGGAAGAAGGGATCAAAAGGCTCAAGAAAACTGGGCATGCTAGAGTGGATAAGAAGATGCATGAGACCAGAAATTCATGAACCAGCTATGCTCCATGAAAGAGCTCCATTTATTGAAATGATAAAAGTGACAAGGTATCACCATCGTTGAGAGTGGTAGTTGTATCTATAGCCAGGCTTGTTATAGATCTAGAATCCTAGTATCAACAGAGCTGATAGGATTTTGAAATAATAGAGCCCAGGTGATATTGCCTAACAGTCAGAAGCAGGACGAGCATATTTATCATGAATAGCAGTAATGTCTGATTGGAAACTAGATGCTCCTAGAGACAAGATAGATGAGGAGCCAAAAAGTATATTGTTTAGTTTATACAGCCAAAAAAAAAAAAAAGGATGAATGAGCCTGTGGACATTTCCTCAGTAAAATTATCATCCTTGCCCAATTTCTGAATATGAACCATTTCTCAGACCCAGAATCCAATGAATGTAGGAGAGGACAGGTACCCATGAGGAAGGACCCGTTAATACTATGCAAGTGTATTCTAATGCTTCCGCTCTCCCATTCCCAAAGAGAACAGATGGTCATTTATTCAAGAAACCAAACATATGGAAAGATAAAAAATAAATCAATTCAAATAAAGCAAGGAAGGACAGTAAAGGAAAGGAAAGTTGGGAAAGATAAAAAGGAGGGCTTCCCTGGTGGCGAAGTGGTTGAGAGTCCGTCTGCTGATGCAGGGGACACGGGTTTGTGCCCCGGTCCGGGAAGATCCCACATGCCGCGGAGCGGCTGCGCCCGTGAGCCATGGCCGCTGAGCCTGCGCGTCCAGAGCCTGTGCTCTGCAACGGGAGAGGCCAAAACAGCGAGAGGCCCGCGTACCAAAAAAAAAAAAAAAAAAAAAAGGAAAAAACAAATGATAGAAATAAAAGTATTAATGATTACAGCAAATGTAAAATGGACAGAATGTTACAGTTAAGTCAAAATTTATGAGTGTATTGAACAACTAAATCTAGATATAGGCTGCTTGGGAAAGCTACATCTAAAACATAAAATCATAGAAAATTTGAAAATATAGACCAGGTTCATAAAAGTGAAGAGCATACAGCTCTATTACTATCAAATAAATAAACTTCAAAGCAAAAAGCATTGTTATGGATATAAAGGAAAACTCCATCATGTTAAAAATTTTAATCTACCAGTGTAAAGCAAAATACACCAGATAACATAGCCACAAAATAAATGAGGACAAAGCTTGACAGAACTATAATGAGAAACAGATTAAACCAGTGACATATTGAGAGATTTTAACATATCTCTTCTCATTACTTGTATATTCAACAGGAAAAAAAAAATAGAAAAGATCCAAAAATCACAATAAACAAGTTTGAAATAGTGTATGTATTTAGAACCCTACATCCAAGAGCTGGAGAAAGCACCAGTTTTCTCCAAGGCCCACCCATATTATGGAGGAAAATCTATTTTACTCAAAGGCCACTGATTTAAATATTAATCACATCTAAAAAATTAACTCACAACAACATCTAGACTGGTGTTTGGCCATAGCCTACCCATGTTGACACAAAATTAACCATCACACCTATCTAGATTAACCAGTCAAAAATATAAAAATATTTTAACCAGTCAAAAATATAAAAGATTCATGAGGGTATAATGAAACATTTTCAGACATGCAACATCCCAAAAATTTATCTCCAATGCATTGTTTTTCTTGGAAGATATACATAACTAGACAAAGATAGAAATAAAGAAAGATAAAGCCATGATACCAAGAAAACAAATATCTCAACCTGTTAAAGAAGCAAAAGCTAGTAGTGACAGATAATAGTAGTGTATCAGGCCTAGAGATCACCGAACCTAAATTGGAATAAGAGGAGAGAGAGGTACAGGAGGGATACTTTCATCTTACCCACTAAAAATAGGTCAAATAGAATATTTGATGTGTTTCTATTATGGAGGGGGAATCTATACTTAAGTCAGAAAGTTTCTTATGAATTTTTCATAGACACATAGAAAACCAAGGACCTAATACAAAAGGAGAAAGTATTAAAACAAAAGTGTTCAGGAAAATAAGTGTGAATGTATTACATGGATCAGTGTAGTAGGTTTTAACTCTCCCTCAAAATATACCCATAATATTACCATTTCTCAAAATCCCAACCACCTTGGTCTAAGCTATCATCTTCTCTTGCATAGATTCTTACAATTACTTCCTAATTGGTCTCCCTGCTTTCAAACAATCTCCCCCTATGATCTGCTCTCACCGGAGCAGCTAAAGTGATCCTGATTAATACATAAAGCAGAACATATCAATCCATACCTCAAAATACTAGGCTCTCCATTTCTCTCAGAGTAAATGCCAAAGTGCTTATAATGGCCTACAGGGTCCAGCACAACATGGCCCTCTGCTGAATCTCTAACCTCAACTCCTGCTACCTTCCCTCACTCTTCCTGTTCCACCAACACTGTCCCTTTGTTTTTCTTGAACACACCAGGCACACTTCCACATTAGAGCCTTGGCCTGATTTTCTTGGTCTGGATCATCCATCCCCTAGATCTCTGAGTGACTCACTCCTCACTTCCTGCTAGTATTTGCCATATGTCACCTTCTCAATAAGGCCCCATTTAAAATCACAAAGCATCCTCAACCCCCATACCTATTAACCGGCTCAATTTATTTTCTCTTAGCACTTGCCTTCTGTAAACTTACCGTATAATTTATCATGTTCATTTTTATTGTCTTTTTTCACTAAAATGTAACCTCAATAAAGGCACAGATTTTTGTCTGGTTTGTTCATGGACTACCTCTGTTATCTAAAAAGTAGTATGGCACATTATAAGCATACAATAAATATTTGTTGAGTGAAAGCATGAATAATATACACATAGGCCTAAACAGATAAATTATGAATACTGACTTAACTAAAAATTTATTTAACTCCAAATATATATCTTGGAAAGAATAGAGGAAGGGAAAATACAAAGTGGGAGTGGGTAATATAAGAAAGCTAAATCCTTGTATTCCGTTCTAGGAAATTAATAAATAACCCTTGTCATATTGTGATTTATAATAAGAATTGTGTATATATTTGGTCTTTGTCCTTGTTTCTGGCACAGAGCTCCTAAAATCCTTGGATTTCCTAAGTAATGAGAGCCATGAAGTTGTCTTTTCTTATTCTTAACAAGTCCCTTTACATTACTCCTGAGTTTATGTTAATGTTGTGATTTTTGGAAAGCCCCTAGATAAGTTAAGGATGAGGGTGGGTTACCAGGAGAACCAACCAAATTAGGTTGGAAGCTTTAGCCCCACCCTCATGCTCTGGATGGGTGAGGGGCTACAGGTTGAATGAATCACCAATGGCCGATGATTTCATCAGTCATGCCTATGTAATGAAGCCTCCAAAAAACCCAAAAGGACAGGCTCCAGACAGCTTCCTGGTTGGTGAACAGGTAGAGGCTCACCCAGAGAGGTCATGAAAGCTCCACAACCTTCCATATACCTTGCCTTTCGCATCTCTTCCATCTTGCTGTTCCTAAGTTCTATTCTTTCATAATAATTAACCGATAATCTAGTAAGTAAAATGCTTTCCTGATTTCTGTGAAACATCCTAGCAAATTAATTGAATCAGAGAAGGGGTATGTGAGAAGCTCCAATTTATAGCCAGCCGGTTAGAGGCACTGGTGACAATCTGAGTTCTCAATTGGCATTGGGTAGGGCAGGGGGAGGAGGGAAGTCTTGTGGGACTGAACCCTTAACCTGTGGGATCTCATGCTGTCTCCAGGTAGATAGCGTCAGAATTGAGTTAAATTGTAGAACATCTAGCTGGAATCAGAGGATTGTTTGATGTATAGAAAACCCACATATCTGGTGTCGGAAGTGAAGTAGTATTCAGAGAATGTTGTATTTAATATACATAAGTGAAAACAACAGAGTTTTTCTCTACGACATCTAAAACCGATAATTTATTTTTAAAAAGCACTATAAACATCTTATTTTGCCATGGGCAAAATAAATATCAGGAGAAATAGCTAAAGGAGATTAAAATAATCATCTTTAGTAAAACTAATTTAGAGGAAATGAGAGAACATCTAATTTTCATTAGACACTATAAAATAATTGAAATATCTATACTTTTTTTTCTTGAAATATCTATACTTCAATATAAGTTTTACACTAGAACAATACCTCAACAATACAATAAATAAACTTTAAATGTGGTGGGTTTAGAGATTAATTTCTTAAATCACACGATGCAAATCATGAAAGTTCTAACAAGTAAAGGTCTTTTCCCCTGATACACTTTAATATGTCACTTAATATTAAGAGTAATAATCAAAGTTAGAAATATTGTTGATCTAGAATGATAAAAACGTGCCACATTTTACTGTCTCTTTTTTAAGGGTCTTTTCATACCATGGCATGTCATAAGAAGTCCCAGAGAAAGAAAATAAGTTCTAATACCATCTCCAATTGGTTGATCTTTGACAAAATCTTGAGTTTTCCTACTTATATATTGGCAATAAAATTTTTATTATCTAACTCAGAGGGTTATTATGAGAAGCCAATATGGTAAGATATCTGAAAGCAATTTGATTACTTCAAGGTACTACAGATTTATTAACTATTACTATGCCAACAAATTATCTAAAGTTAGTTAACATATGTGATGGTAACCTTACATTCCTGGTACCCCCTATTAAAGCATTATTGCCCTAGATTTAGGGCCATCAAGTCTATCTAGCCTTTCATATATTTTATTTTCAATCTTACTTACTTTATTCTTATAGCCAGTGGCTCCCAAACTTGAGTACATAACAGCATCATCTAGAGAGTTCATTAAAACTCAGATTTCTGGATCTCATCCCAGTGTTTCTGGATCAGTACTTCTAGGTGGGTCTGAGAACAACTGAATATTTTATGCTGTATGTATCCATTTGATTTTAAAAACTAAATTTTATTTATGATTCTGAGGTAACATGTTATAAGACAATTTCAGATTTTAAACCTGAAAGATACTTTGGAAATCACCAAATCCTAGAATTTCTTAAACTGGGTTTCAGGATGTGGGTCAAATACTTTGAATTCACTGAGGGTGTATGAATATGCTGTCTATAAGTGTACTTGTGCATTTTCTTAGAAAGAGGATGCAGAAAGCTTTGTTGAATTCCTAAAGGGGTCTCTCTCTGACTCCAGAAAAGTAAGAGCCACTGAAGTTAAACCCTCTCATTTTCTCCTAATGTCACTTAGATTCAGAGATGTAGCTTGACCACATTCTAATTAAACAGGGACTAGAGCTCAGGTCTCCTAACTAATGCCTTTTGATTTTTAAGTATTCAACTTTGGTTTCCTAATGCTAGTGTCTTTTGAGTGTCAAGCATTCTTTCAGCCAATGATATAACATTGAACTTTTGTTTATTTAAAGAATTTCATAGAAATATAAAGACATCATCTTATATTTCAATGGCCTTTATCTACCAATCTTTATTTTTCATTAGTTTCCTCTTGGTTTGTTGTTGTTATTGTTGTTTTTGTTATTTCCAAGTTTCCTGGAATCTTTGTTACATAGTGAAGACTAATTCTTTCCCCATAAGCATTTATGAATGCAATCCTCAGTGACGTGAACCACCAGAAGAAAAATATGAAGAACACCCTCACGCTGATTAAAATTATCCCAAAAGAGAATGACAGTGGCAATATGATTATAATTAAGCCTAAATAAAGACATAAACAAAGAATCCTAGGTGTTATGTTCCATAAACATTGTGACAGCCAATTCTTTCCATGTCTCAAAATTTTCTATAATGTGAATAAAAAATTTTGGACCATTAGTTAATTACTAATATCCCTTTTACCTTTAAATTCTATAATTCAAAGCATCAAAAAGATCCTAGATAGTATTTCCTAGCTCCCTAACTTTTTTCCCCTAAGTATTTTCTACCTTTGCCCTGCCTCACTTCATACCCCAAATGAAAATTAAAATGGTATCTATGTGTGTAGTGAAGAATTAACCTTACCCAAAGAGGGATCTAGCCTTTGCCCTCAGCTATTGTACAGGATCTCCAGGTCCCTGGAATATTCTGCTCTTTGTTTGCCTAGGATCTTTGGCCACAAGACAGTCTAACAGTGTGACTTTCAATGGGGACTTTGGAAGTTGAAGTTCTATCCTCTGAAAGAACCGGAGACTAAAGATATTCTCCTGATCTCCAAGAGAGCTAGAAACTAAAGGTTAGTCATGCAGGCAGTATGTGATTGAACCCCAATAAAAACTCTGGATGTTAAAGGCTCAGGTGAGGTTCTCTGGTCAACATTACTCTGTGCGTATTTTCACACATTGTGGTCAGAAGGAGATATCATTCATAACTCCACATAGAGAGGAAAGGTCCATGTTTGGACCCATCCCAAACAAGCATGCATCACTTCCTTTGGCTGATTTTATTTACCCTTTCTCTGCTACAAATGGACACTTGAATAAAATAACTTTCAGTGAGTTCTGTGAGTCTTTCCAGCAAATTACCAAAACTGAGTGTGGTTCTGGAAAACTCCTGAACTTCTGCTGTCAGAAGTGAAGGTAGTCTTGTGTCCCTCAGACTCTGCAGGTTGGCTAACTCTGGATACTATGACAGTATATTGCTCTGTTCTGTATCTCTATCCTTGTTAACTTCATTTATTACTGAATAAAATCAAAATTAAAACTCAGGTATTTCTAAAGTATTGTGAGTTATCAAAAAATGTCCTTCCATATTATTTATTTCTATAAATCGAGATAAGACACTGTAGGAACTTCATGATTAACAGTCAATCAGGATTTTTTTTTTCTTTTTGAAATTATTTATTGGCTTGAAAGTTGCTTTCAATATGATATAAGCAAATGTTTTTAAATAAAAGTGAAAACAAATGTGGGAAATGAATACTAACACTCACCAACTTATGTATAATTGTGACTTTTTCAGAACATTTGCTTGCTTTTATATACAGAAGAATGAATAAAAACCATGAAAAAGACATGCTGTAATGGATAAATCATAATGATTTTATACTGCTAATTAATGTAACAATAATACATTCTAATTTATGAATTCAAAAAAAAAATCTCAGTTACTCTACAGTGCTAAGTAAATAATCAGCGCCTCCATAAACACTGTGATAAACCTAACTGTTGACCTTTCCAGGTTGGAATTCTTAATAGGACATGGAATAATGTGTTTTTAGTCCAGACCAACAGGCTGCAGTAAAAGCTTTTATGAATAATAACGTTTGAAGTTCTTCTCACAGAATGGAAAGAAAAATATGAGTGTTGACTCTGGCAGCTAACAGCATATGCTTAACCACTGATCTTTCAGTGAAGAGATGGACAGAATCACAACTGAACATGCTGTATAATCAAAACCAACCCAATGTTCTTCATAGCTCTTTACATTTGGAACACTTCATCAAAAGGATCATTTGCACAAACTGAACAAAGTAATTGGTTTCGAGCTACATAACGGCTCTCTTCACAAATGGTACTTTACAGTACTTTAAATTAAGAAGCTGCAAGAACAGCAATATAACTATAAAAATAATGTCTTGCAAAAGATTAAATAAACAGGGCAATCCTTTAAATACTTATTGCAAAGCCAAAAGATACCTTTTACTGCACAAAATGGCTCAGGCAGATAAGAGCACATTGTGAGATCTCATCTTTGGGGAAATTGACATACGCCATAAGAACCAACACATCACAGAACCGTAGAAATCCTTAGAGTCATATATTGTCAAAGGCTAAGGTCCAACTAAAGACCAAGTTCATATTAAGTTTTCAACAAAATATATCCTGTGAAGATCTAATAAACAAACAAAAGATGTCCTCAAATGGCTCTGAATATTTAAAAAAAGGAAACGGTTGGAGACATTATCGTCAACGGGCTGAAGCAGGCGCCTGACTTACTCCAAGACTAGGTCAGATAAGGTGATGCTTCCTTTGAGGAGCAGTGTTGCTGTGCACCCTACTGCTGTCATTTAAACAATCTTTAGTCAGTGACTTTCCCTGGAGGATGCTACTGAGGGTTCAAAAGGGGATGCAGGCTTCGTGTGGTCCCCTCCCACGGATTCAGTTGTTTGTGTAAAATAATTGCCTTGCCAAAGGCCTCCCTCCAAAAGATTCTGATCTCCATTTATAAACAGGCTATTCAATTTTTTTCAAGAACAAAATATTCATAATATCAGGAAAATATTTTTAATCAAAGCAGTATAGTCCAAGTAAAAATAAGAATTTAAAATTATACCTAGTACCATGCAATATAACCATTAATTAGCAATAATGTTATGTCATATCTCACTACCATAAAAATATTCTAAAAAATAGAATATTAAAGTGTTATTAGAAAGAAAATTATGGAGGCACAAAAATGTTGAATGAAGAAATTCTCTCAAAAGTTAATCACTACATGTGTAATTAATTCATAGTTACATCATAAATAGAAGTTGGGTGTCACCTGAATACTCATTTACTTGAGGTTAGATGAAAGTTAGAGGAAGTATGGAAAAAGGAGCACATGTCTTACAGACTACAGTTCACTTTCAAAGAACATAGATACTGATAAAAAGTTTGAACACTGTATTTTTAAATTACATGCTGTAATCATTTAAATAATTTAATTAAAAGTATCACCTATGAAATGGAAGTTTTATTTAAGTGCTCTGTAATTTTGGCAATTTCATTTAAATTCACTATCATACCTCTAGATCTTACAGAAGAAATAACTTACAAGGTAAAATTAGCAAACATAATAAAGCAGCTAATTTAAAATGAGTATATTAGATCCTACAAAAATATAGCTTTACCAGGACTAGAACTTATTCCACCAAATTTGCCTTTTATTTGATTAGTAAACTTTCATCTTCATCACCTTTATATTCAAACGATTCAACTAAACTAACATTTATTTGTCATATTGAGAACTCCAAAAGTCATCGGCTTTGTTCTCAAAAGAGATTCCAGTGCAGTTAGGAAAACCAAAGTATACTGGAGAACTATGGAGTAACTCAACTTATGTTAATTAGAATTATGCAAAACAGTATTTAATAACACTTTAGCATATCATTGACCTCAAGATAAAGCAAATATTATCTCCCTAGAAAATAAGAGTACCTCACAAGTGTAGTAAACTGTGTTAGGGAATATGTTGCCTATTCATTCATTCATTCAACAATATATTTATTGAGCATATATTTTGAGCCAGGTACTCTACCAAGAACTGAATATAAAACAGTAAATAAAAACAAAAATAAAGTTTTACCCTCATAGAAATTACATTCCAGGCTAGATAAGAGTTTTTACCATATTTAAGTCTTCAACTTCTCCCTCACCACCTCTTTTCTGAATTTGGCAAATAGCCCAGTAGGGACTCATCATAGCATCATATCCATTTGGCAACAATAGTTCATTCAGCATTAGGCGTATGACCCAAGTAAACACAATAAGAGTCCTTCTCTGGAAATGTTATTTCCATTTAATTTAGTTTAAGTTTCTGTCAATTCAATCCTTACTTATACAATAAGTGTGAATAAGTTATCATTAAATAGATAAATTCATAGTGCTAATAAAATTTAAAGTAAAGATAAATCACTGTAGTTTATAGCTCAGAGAATTCTCAAGATAAGTAGGAAAAGAGGGACTTACTACAATTTTCAAGAAACTGCAAGAAAGAGTAAATTGTGAAGAACTCTTGGTGAGCTTTCATAGTCAGTGCTGCTCCTTGTAACTCTGAGGCCAAGCTAAAAAGCACTGTGCTGTTTCATACACTGCTCCCCTTTTCAATTTGTAAATTAAGATCATTGGCTCCATATTGTCCATAAGGACATAAACATATCTTAGATAAACTGCTCAAAATAATTTTTTTCACAGCTGTCATTTAAGAAGTAAGTTACTACAAATAATAATATGTTCTTACAAACTATCAAACTATTTTTTAAAATATCAAATTTACCAATAGTAGTAATTAAGATGTAAATGGTAGTCCTCAGTTAAAAACAGCTTAAATCTTTCACAATTGAGGTAAATGAAATTCATTTTAAGCTCTTTACATATATCATTTCACATAACTTTAAAATGTCATTATTTTTAATTCTGTAGGTGTAACTATCCCCAATAAAAATTATTACATAGCATGTATTTTGGGTCTTCATCAGGAGTCAAAGTGTCAAATGTTAAATGCAGATGCCAAAAATTTATTGTAATCAAAGACATGCAAAGTAAATTTAGCATCCACCTCAAACACCCTAAAAAATCACCAGGATTAATTAATAGATAATGTAAACTGGCTATATTCTTCTTTCCTCATGAATCCCTTTTTGCATATCTTAAAGCTACTCCTCCCAAAGATAACCATTTTTCCCCAAAGGCATACAAATCAGCATGCTCCTTTGCTAGAACCATTATTTACAGAGATCTTTATTATTTCTTAATAACATTTAAAAATTAAGTTGAAATTTGTTAGTTATTAAAGACTCTGATAATTAACATATGGTTGTTGAAGATTTAGTTTGTCGATACATGAAATAGTGTAAAATGTCTTAATCAAGATTATCAATAATAAGCATTCCGAAATTCATCTATAGTAATGAGAATTCTTTAGGAAAGGTAATATGCAATTAATCAATAAGTAAACAAATAAATAAACAATAAATATTCCAAAAACTTTCTATTTAATGTTTTCCTAATATAAAGCCTCTTGATTTTTAATCCAAATTTCAGATAATATGTTTATCTCTCAATAGAAAAACTTTGTTTGATGGCTATATGGAAAATATTTATATTTTCATCCCCAAAACTCTATAAAATACTTTTATGAAAATGATGTGCAGGAAAAGACCCAAGTCAATGCAAATACAATTGGTATACTGTCAGAATCATACGTAGATATGGGTGGTGCTGAGAGCAGCAAAACAGTGTCACACTCAGTGTTACCCTTTCTCTGTCACTGTGTCTTGCCTTCCATGATGCTTTAAACCTGCATATATTTTTGTCTAATGTTGTGTAATTAGTACACAAATTTTTGAGAAAACATTGAAGAAAATTTAGCAATTTAAGTGAGAAAAGTGATTAAAATGGAAGAAAATATTTTTCTGCATAAAAACCAACTAATTTTAACAACCATATAAATGCTTGTAGATCAGAAATCAGTGTTTTAGACATACTAAATCCCAACCAAATAGTTGGTTACTCTAATATGGGTTCATATTTTAGTTATATTTTGGGAAATTTGTTTTGAGTCTTAGGGTTTATATGTAATATAGAATAATATTTTCTTTCTAAAATAATGGAGGAAAAGCTCTTGTTACTATCTTCATGAAGTATATTTATTTAAACAAAGTTTTCTGCAATTAAGTTATTTCACAGCATAAAGAAAAATATTTCCAAATTATTTATTATCCAGCATAAAACTGTAGGCCATTCTTCCTTACTACTTTTAATGCAAAGATCATAAGTAAAGATTAAAAGAGCATTAAAAGGAAATATAGAAAAACTGCATCAATTATAATTCATGTAGTAAGAAGTCAGATAAAGATCTTCTCCATATAATACAAAAAGTCATTTAAAAAATTATACATTTCTATATACTTTTTTTAAAAGCAGAAACATTATATGCTTAATGGTATAATATTACAAGCACTTATACTAAAGTCAAGAGTAAGGCAATCATCACCATTACTGTTTTAAATTATTTCAAAAGTTCAATCAGTGTTATGAGACAAGAAAATAAAGTGGGAGGCAAACTTTTTATTATTTGTAGTGGTAGTTTGTAAACTTAGAAACCGAAAACAACAGAAATTGAAATGAGAATTCTTTAATATGGAATAGTACAAAAATCAAAACCCTTCACTTAGACAAATAATAACCAGTTAAAAAGTATAACAAAAGAAAAGATTTTATGTATAACAGCAGAAAATAACATTAATATTTAATTATAAACTAATCTAGAAATAAATATAACTGCATGGAAGAAATATTAAAATTCACTTAAGTATTACAAATAAAAATCTGGATAAGTGAAAAGAAATACTTTTCTCTTGTATTGTCAAATTCAGTATTATAAAGATTCACTCTTTCAAAATTAACACATAAATTAATATCATCTCAATAAAAGACCAACATATATTTCACTGTTCTTGTTCCTTTTTTATGCTCTTTTTTAACTTAAAATAAATCTAAATTCATTTGGAAAAATCAACATATAAAACATCCCCAAATAATTTAATTTTAATGTGTGATGGGGAAAACTCTTCCAGTAACATATTGAAATATACTATGAAACTACAGTAATGAAAACAATGTTGTTCAAGCACTGGTATGTATGGAAAAATCAACGGAGTAGAATATATTGGTAAAGAACAGGACTCTAGTGTATATGGGGATTTAGTATGATGAAGTTGGCCCAAATTAGTCAGAACATTTAGAGTTACAAGTGAAAGACACAACTCAAACTGGTTCCGGTAAAAGGGGGACTTTTTTGGCTAATAGAACCATACCATGAAAATGCAAGATTTGTAGCTAGGTCAATGGAAATCAGGGAGTCTTCTTTCTGTGAAGATCCCTAGTAATTGTCACAGAGCCTGGCACAGAGAAGACAGGTGATTACTTATCTGTTTACTGAGTGCATAACTTAAGCAGCCTGGATTCAGTGACAAGAATGGGGATGGGGTATGCAGTGGTAGGTAGGTAAAAACTTGATTCTCAGTCTCAATCATGAGACAAGAAGTAAAATTGTGTCCAAAAATGTCCATGCCTCAAAAGAAACACAAAACTGGTATCAGAAGAGGGAAAAACACTAGACATGCCCTTGGTCAGGTTTGGGACATAGAATTGGTGGTGGTGGGGTGGGGGGAGATTTGTGGAAGAAGCAAGGCTACAAATGCATAGGTTGAAAACTAAATTTATTAAGTGGCAGGAGCAAAGTACAATTTGGAGAGAAAATCACATTTATAAAAGCAAATAAAAAACACTTATAAAAATAACTTGTAAAAAGTCAAATGCATGATATCAATCAAGAAAATAGCTCTAGTTTTAATAACTAGAAATTTTTTAAAGACCTACTATTTATTAAGTGAACTTGCTAAGAAATTTAGCAATCAACAACAACACTGTTAGATTGGTAATGTTATCATTTGCATTTTATGTGAGAAACTGAATATCAGAAAGGTAAGCAAGTTGTCCAAGATCACATAGGTAATAAATGGTAGAGCTGTGACTGAAGCCCTAGCTCTCTGGCTCAAGAACTCACACACATAAACTTTACACTGAACCTAAGGTGTATGAACATACTTGAAGTGAGAACTAAATGAATTAAAAAAAATATTTTAAACTTACATGTTTCTTGCATATATACTTATGTGTGTGTGCGTGTGTGTGTGATCTCACACCACAGCACTAGGGCTTAGAAACTTTCATGTTCTATTATTGTTTAAAATCAAATCTAGGGCTTCCCTGGTGGCGCAGTGGTTGAGAGTCTGCCTGTCGATGCAGGGGACACGGGTTCGTGCCCTGGTCCATTTGTGCTTCCACCCACTTAGGTGGCAAGAAATTCAATGTTGGTCATATTGTCCACTACAATAGCTCAGTAGAATCATACAAAACTTCCAGGCTTCTGTGGTAACAGAAAACTAGGAAAAATGCCCAGTCCATACTCTATGATGGTTACCATCTTTACTATTGCTCTTTCAGCCACATTGATGCTAGTTTAGAATTCTAAAACTACCATCTATATGGTATGCCCTGAGGCTTCATATTGGCTCGCCAGTGGGTCTTAAATGCCTCTCCACTCATCTCAAGCTCAGCCCTAGAAGTTTTTCCTACTTCTGCTAAGGTTTTATATCCACAACTGCAAGAGCAGTCTGCATGAAATGTCCAACTTCCTTACCAGCAAAGCAAAAGCCTATTACGTTTCCTTGAAATCTTGGACCACTATCAGAAATGTTCCTTTTCTCTATAGTTGAGCAGTAGAGTCTTGACTCAGATTCTTGCTACTCTTCAGTCTTCAATTTTGTGCTATAGCTCAGGCCACCCCAAAATGGTGGACAAAGGGATTGTCCAGATACCAAAGTATTGGGATATCAAGAGGCCTACAGAAGCACACCCACAGGTGGCTTAAAGGAAGACAAAGCATCAAGTCTTCAGTTGAAATATAAGTCCCTATCTGTCCTAGATGGTAGAGTACAAAGTTGGGTCACTAAAATCATCTCTCATGCATGATTCCCCTCTCTCCTGGAGTGGACCACCACTTCCCCCTCCTTCTCTTATTTAATTAGCTTTTTTTTTTTAAGATTTTTTTTATGTGGACAATTTTTAAAGTCTTTATTGAATTTGCTACAACATTGCTTCTGTTTTATGTTTTTTGGGTTTGTGGCTGCAAGGCATGTGGGATCTTAGCTCCCTGACCAGGGATTGAACCCGCGCTCCATGCATTGGAGGGTGAAGTTTTAACCACTGGATTGCCAGGGAAGTCCCTTTAATTAGCTTTTGACATTGAAAACAGTTGGAGGGAGGGGTTCAGTTCTACCAGGTGGAGCTCAAAGTGGAGAGTTTACTCAGAGCAGGTGCTCTCTGTGCCTTTTCATGCTGGGCCTGAGCCACATTCCCTGGGTCTATGTCTACTCTGACCAAGGCCAAGTCTCCAAACTGTCTAGCCTCAGAATCAACATGTAGAAATCTTTTAACCAGCCCTCTGGTTGGTATTTAAAAAGCTGAGCTGATCAGAAGCTTGTTCTAAACTACTCACAGTCAGCCACAGCACTGAACACTTCTGAGAACCAAATAGCCTCAAACTCTGAGACACTCATCCGATTTCATCATTGTTAGTGTTCCATGACCTCAGATGATTTCCATTCCCCTAGCAGTGAATTCTTTCCAATGTCTTCTCAATCAACCCAGAAGTTTTATCTTCTTCAAAAATCCTTAGTTTGGGAGAGTTTATTATTTTCTTCATTGGAAAAGCAGTCTTCTCTACTTCTAGTCATAACATTTCAGCCTATGTGTAAATGTTATTCAAGTTTGGAGAATATGGAAGTTTCCACAAAATATGACAGAGGGCTCCAACTCATTTGATCTGAACTTTAGTCAGAAATACAGCTTTCATTGTGATCCATTATACAAATTTACATGTATTTATAGGTATATAAAATACATATAATAAAAATAAAGCAATAGACTCTTACTATATGTGATGTGATCAGATATTTTCATTTTATTCTATTGCACTTCATTTGATGTCTTAAACAATGATTGCTGTGATTCTCCAAATTGACTTCATAATTCACTAATGGGTCCCAAAAGGCAATTTGAAAAACACTTCTCTAGGATACCAAGGACATTGACTTGTGTGTGTTCCTCTCCCAGATGGAAATGGTTATTTCTGAAATTTAGAGGCTGAGATAGGGGACCTAAATATCCACTTTTATGCCCCCCCCTACTTCTCTGTAGTCTCTTGGAATTCAAAGAGAAATTAATTCAAAAAGGCTAACTTATCTTCCCTTATCGACCTTTCTGCCAATCTTTACATATCTGTTCACAGTTCTTAAAATATTCTATAAACTCCCTTCACATTTAATCTCATCTCAAAATCCACAGGGCTTTATGAGAGTGCCCACTATCCATTAACTGTCCAAAATGGTAATACTTACTATCTCAAAATTAGCTGTCCCCAATTCTAAGTATTATAATTAGTCTACCTTATAAATACATGTTGCACAAAACTTTTTGAAAATCCCCAATTTGTCCCATAAACAATTGGTATTAATTTTACTCCATAATATTCAAGTCTAAGAAATTTCATGTTGATTCATCTTTCTAAATCAACTATCCTCCACAGCTCTACATAGCTTGCTGGAAAGTAAATTCAATTCAGTCAATAATGGAATTCTTCCCCATGAAATATTTTTAAAAATCCTGACTTTATATGATGTCTGAAAAACAGTCCATCATTATTTCTACCTTATCATCACTCCTTTAGCTTCACATTGTTGTAATTGAGCAATGAGGTTGACTGCCCCTTAGGAACTGGTTCTCTCTGAGTTTAAGCAAACTCAGAGATTCCTGTCACCCCAGTCCTCTCCACTGGCCCCTATGTGGGCAATCTTCAATCTCATTCCCAACGTGAGGTAATATATGCCATCAGGACACAGGTTTCCATAGCAAGCAAAATGCCAAAGCCCCCTCTGCAAACTTCATATAACTTCATACCCTTGGACTAGCCACATGTTTCACTCCCACTGAAAACTCACTTTCATTGCCTCCTTCTCTGGGAAAATTCAGCCTAAAAACAATATTGTTCATTCCCTCTTGAATGTGTTACTTGTGGAAGCTCAGACCTTTAAAAATATAATGAAGACTTCTGACTTTTGAGGAATGGGGTGAACATAGAGAAAGAAGATGCTTTATTTTTTCCTCCTACGTTTCCACAACAGCAAGGAAACCTAGGATACCAGTTTTGTGTGTCTGTGTGTGTGTGTGTGTGTGTGTGAGAGAGAGAGAGGGAGGTGTGTGTGTGTGAGAGAGAGAGAGAGAGAATATGACAGACAGTGTGGTGATAGAGAAAGAGAGGTAGAGAGAAAGAAAGAGGGATGGGGAGAAAGGAAGTTCTTGTTACAAATTCATTTTAAGTATTTAAGACTGCCATCTTTTGAATAGTAGGAGAAGTTTAATAAGGCAGCATAGAAAAAAGCTACAGAAACTTTTTACAAACATTTTACTTTCTCTTTGTTTCACTAGAATAAATATGAGATTAGAGATTAGATTTCTAATTAATTTCTAAAATTAATTTCTAAAATTGTATGCCCCATTGAATACATATGAGATTGAAAACAATGTATTAGAGTATATAAATTAATACCAAGAGAATTATAAAATTTTGCTTTATATTACTTCATAAAGAAAATGCTGTTTATATTTTCCGAATAAGCATAGCATTTGATATTTAATCGACTTTTCATTTGTGAGACTTCAAAAGTGGACCTAGTCTAGATTAAGACAACCACAACAGTAAATAGGATAGCAATCAGTCCTGTGTTCTCAGCATGTCCATGAAATGCACACTCATCCTAAGCAATCAAAAGAATTGAGAGAGAAAGAGAGAGAGAATAAATAAAATTGAACACTTATAAAACTAAGGAAATTAAAACTTTTCTTTTGCTTGCCATAGCCATTCCAGTGATCTAATTGACTCCATCTATATTTTTTCAGTTGGTTTCTTTCATTTTTCAAGGTTAACTTCACAGTGTTTTTTTCCAAGTTTCTGTTTCAGCTTAAGAGTGTGCAGTGTTTTAAATGATCAGTTCTAAAATTATTAAAAACATACTTGCTTTTACTATGGATGACCAAATTTTTATGTGTGTGAGTGGCACAATCACACACACAGCATGAATATAGAAAGAATGAAAGTAAAGAAGAAAAGAAGAAACGAAAAAGTTTATCTTAGAGTTTGAATGGGTGTGGAAAGGCCCAATTGTTCATATTAGTGCTTTAGTTCATTTTGAATTTATATTAATTTCACTAATAACTTTTGCAAAGCTATTATGCAGTAATAACACCCAAATATTAGTAGCCTACAACAATAAAGGTTGACTTCTTCCTCATGTTACTTTTCCTTCAGAGTTCATTTGTACTTTGCTTCATATTGTTTTCATTGCAGGACCCAAGCTGAAAGAATAGTCCTATCTTGTTTTTATGACAGAGAAGGAAGAGCAATGTTGGAAGCATGCAACGCTGGGAGAAGAGATATACACCACTTTAGTCAGCTTTAGTCTTCTACATGGAGGAAGAGAAATATCCAACTCTAGCACCCTTTAGCCTTCTTGTCCCACCTAAAGGACTGAAAAGCACATGCAAAAGTACAATCTAGAGGCACAGACTCACTAAACGAATAAGACTTAATCACACGACTATAAAATGCTTCCCTTTCCCCCACACCTTACCACCAAATTACTAAATGTCTATTTATGGCAGTTCCTTTTATCCAGTACATTGAGCACAGCTATCAAGAAAAAATTACAAGACACACTCAAAGGCAAAGACACAGCTGGAAGAAACAGACCATCAAAATCAGACTCAGATATGACAGCAATGTTGAGATTACCAAACCAGGAATTTCAAACAACTATGATTAATATGTTAAGCACTCTAACAGATAAAGTATATAGCATGCAAGAACAGATGAGCAATATAAGTAGAGAAACTGAAATTCTAAGAAAAATACAAAAAGAAATGCTAAGGATCAAAAACACTGTAACAGAAATGAAGATTGCCTTTGAAGGTCATATTAGTAGACTGTACACAGCTGAGGAAAGAATTCCTAAACTTGAAGATACCTCAATAGATATCTCCCAAACTGAAAAAGCAAAGAAAAAAATGATTAAAACAAACAAAAAAGCAAAAAACCAGAACAAAATATTGAAGAACTGTGGTACACATTACAAAAAGTGTGACATATAGGTAATGGGAATACCAGAAGGAGAAGAGAAAAAGAACAGAATATTTGAAACAAAAATGATTGAGAATTTCCCCCAAATTAATGTCAAACACAAACCCACAGATCCAGGAAGCTTTGCTTTGCTTCCAGGAAGCTCAGAGCATATAAGCAGGATATATACCAAAGCATATAAGCAGGATATATACCAAAGACAACCTACAGATATGCCTATATGATAGGCATATAATTTTCAACCTATAGAAAATCAAAAACAAAGAAAAAATCCTGAAAGAAGCCAGAGAGAAAAAATGCCTTACCCATAGAAGAATGAAGATAAGAATTACATCCACCTTCACCTCAGAAACTATGTGCCACAGACTGAATGGTTGTGCCCCGCCCCCCCACCACTCAAAAAACTTCATA
Organism: Neophocaena asiaeorientalis asiaeorientalis; assembly: GCF_003031525.2. Taxonomy (NCBI): domain Eukaryota; kingdom Metazoa; phylum Chordata; class Mammalia; order Artiodactyla; family Phocoenidae; genus Neophocaena; species Neophocaena asiaeorientalis. Next base: position 8,725,495 of record NW_020173758.1, read on the forward strand.
TGTTGAAATTCTAACCCCCCACTGTGATAGTATTTGGATGTGAGGCTTTGGAGTGATTAAGTCATGAGGATGGAGCCCTGATAAATGGGTTAGTGTCCTGATAAAAGTGATCCAAAAGAGTAGCACATAGCAAAAAGATGACTATCTGTGAAGCAGGAGGCAGGTCCTCACCAGACACCTAATCTGCGGGTGCCTTGATATTGGACTTCCCAGCCTCCAGAACTGTGAGAAAAAAAGTCCATGTTGTTTTTTAAACCACCAGCTTATGGCATTTTGTTACAGCAGTCTGAATGAACTAAAACACCAAGAAAGAAGAGTATGGAGCGAAATTTTTAGAGTTGAGAGAAAAAAAATCTTAGAATTCTGTATCCTGCAACATAAAGACTTTTTTTTTATCCTGAGAATAAAGACTTTCTCAGACAAACAAAACCTGAAGGAATGTGTTACCAGTAGGTCTGCCTTGAAAGAAATGTTGAGTTCTTTAGAGAGAAGGAAAATGGTACAGATAAGAAACACATATCTATATAAAGAAAGGAAGAGCATCAATAAGTGAAGGAGAAAGACTGTATCTTATTATAGTTTTAATCTGTATTCCTTTGAATACTATTAAAATAGTGTTATTTTTCCAAAGTAAAACAATGATAGTCACTTAGTAGCTTTTTTACTTTTTTGAATTTTATAAGCAAATAACATTCTTTTAATTAGTAAATAATTAATATTCCTACAGCGAAAATGTGTTTATTTCAACCAATTACGCTGCTGCAATTAGACATCATAGCCAAAATAAATAAACTTTGTATAAAACCTAACACCTTATGTGGAAATTAACTCAAAATGATCACAGATTTAATTGAAAGATGTAAAATTATAAAATTGTTGGAAGAAGATGAAGAAAAAAAACCTTTGAGAACTAAGACTAGGCAAGGAATTCTTGGACATGACAGCAAAAATACAATTCACTAATTGTCAATAAATTGCCAATTCAATAACTTGGACTTCATTAAAATTAAAGATTTTTCTCTGCAAAAGACTCTGTCAATTGTATGACAGGCAAGTTAAAAACTGAAAGAAAATATTTGCAAACCATGTATCTAGAATATATAAAGTACTCTTTAGAAAAACAGTCAAAAAGATCCGAAGGATGCAATTAGAAAATGGGCAAAAGACATAAACAGACCTTTCATCAAAGAAAAAATATAGATGGCAGAAAGCACATAAAAAGATGTTCAAAGTCACTAGCCATTAGGGAGACAAAAACCACATGGAATATCACTATAAACCTTCTAAAATGGTTACAATTTTAAAATAGTAATAAATATCAAATGCTGATAAGGATGCAAAGAAACTAGATTTGTAATACATTGCTGATGGGATGCAAAATGGTACAGCTACCCTGGAAACCTGTTTGGTAGTTTCTGATAAAACTATGTAAACTCATCACATGACCCAGCAATTGTACTCCTGCATATTTATCCCAGGGAAATTAAAACTTATTTTTACATAAAGTCCTATATATAAATGCCCATAGCAGTTTTACTGAAAATAACCAAAAACTGGGGGAAAAAAGTCCTTCAATGGGTGAATGGGTAAACAAACTGTGGTGCATTCATACAATGGAATACTATTCAGAAATACAAAGAAACCTACTTACACATCCAACAACTTGAATGAATCTTAAGGGCACTAAATAAGAAGCCAATATCAAAAGATTATATACTATATTATCCCATTTACATAACATTCTGGAAATGGCAAAATATAATGTCTTGAAAACGACAAACTTTTCAAGAAGAAAACAGATTAGTGTTTGCCAGAAGATAGTGATGGCATAATGGTCAGCATAAGAGAGTTCCTTTGTGGTAATGAAAAATTACTGTATTGTTGTAGTTACATGAAACTATACATAAATTAAAATTGTATAGGAATACACACACACACATACATGAGTACATATAAAAGCTGGTAAATCTGAATAAGTCCTGTAACCTAGATAAATGTATTATACCAATTTCAATTTACTGGCTTTGAGATTATACTATAGTTAGGTGAAATATAAGCTTTGCGGAAGCTGGGTAAAAGGTACACAGGGCTCTCTTTATTTTTTCAACTTCCTGTGAGTCTATAATTCTTTCCAATTGAAAGTTTAAAAATGTAAAATTTAACAAATTAAAATTTCTCAAACATTTAAACACTGATATATATGAGTTTAATAAAATTCTCCTTCCATTTGTTAATTTCTCAAGTTTAATATACTGGATAATTTAAATACTTTAAATGCTATAAGAATTGGAACTTGCAGTCTCTGCTTAGTATGTACTAAGTGGAAAAGAGTGTTGTACCCAAACTAACATCTAGATAAAGCCAGATGACCTAATAAATCATAACTTTTCTTGAACTTATCAGAGAATTAAAGTTGCAGGGCAATCAAATAGCCTGAAATCTGAGGAAAGACAAGCACTTCCAAAGAAAGACAGGATACAAGCATTGCTTACCCAGGGCAGAGCACAGGAAGGAGAAGGAGCTGGCATTCAAAAACGGATAAGGGGCTTCCCTGGTGGCGCAGTGGTTGAGAGTCCGCCTGCAGATGCAGGGGACGCGGGTTCGTGCCCCGGTCCGGGAAGATCCCACATGCTGCGGAGCGGCTGGGCCCGTGAGCCACGGCCGCTGAGCCTGCGCGTCCGGAGCCTGTGCTCCGCAACGGGAGAGGCCACAACAGTGAGAGGCCCGCGTACAGAAAATTAAAAAAAAAAAAAAAAAAAAAACGGATAAGAACAATTTAGCCAAATTTGTAACAAATTGCTTAAATCTGAGTGTAGGATAGTGTGAGAGAATAGAGGCTCTTAGAGCCAGAAGCACCTCATCATATAGGCAGGGCTGGAGTCCAGAGAAAGTCTAATTTGTGGTGAAGATCTGGGGGAGGCGAACAGTCTAGCTGCGGAACAATAGAAAGTCCCACCTGGATCCTTCTCTATAGAATAAAAGCTTAAGCCACTGTGAGAAGAGCAGCAAATTGCCTGTCCAAGTGACTAGATGAAGAACCATTTTGGTTGTGGGGAGAGAGGAAGGAAACTGAACAAATTTCACTCTACTTCTTCAGATTTATATACAGACAGTCCCCAACTTCACAATGTTTCAACTTAAAATTTGGTTCCACTTAAGATTTTTAGACTTTACGGTGGTGTGAAAGTAATACACATTCAGTAGAAACCATACTTCAAATTTTGAATTTTGATCTTATCCTAGGCTAGCCATATGCAGTAGGAATGATATCCTCTGCAATGCTGCACAGAGTCAGTGAGTCTCACCTCCCAGTCAGCTGCAAGGTCAAGAGGGTAAACAACCAATACACTTACATTTCTGTACCCATATAACCATTCTTTTCCCATGCAACCATTCTGTACACTTTCAATACAACAGTCAATACGGTAAGTCCCCTACACATGAACCTTCAAGATGAAAACTTTCAAAGATACTAACGTGCGTTCGCACGTCCAATCACGTAAGTTAGTTCACATGTCTGGCGTACATTGCCATGTGCGTGCATCCTCTACAAGTGGTTGTGCTTTACTATACAGTACTGTATAGAGTACAGTAGTAAAGTATCTTTATTTCAAGCCCAGGATGTCTGGAAGCAAACATAAGAGCAGTGGTGATGTAGCTGGTACTGCTAAGAAGTACCAACTGTTGTACTGTACTGATAGGGACAGAGTAAAGGGACAAAGTAGGTAATTAAATAGTTAATCCCACTAGAGGATCATAAGTAAAGAAAGAAGTATGGGAGACCCCTGTAATTTAACAATCACTCGAGAAAGCACATTTGCTTAACCATAAAACCAAGCAGGCTTGCTTAGCAACATAACCATGCAACAGAAGCACGAACCATGCCCCGAAACAATAAAACAATGGTGGTATGAGACCCACATCCTGCCCAGTGAGCTAATGACCCCAAGGACATGCTCTCTGCACACACAAAAAACAGCAATTTATGGAAAGGTGACATTTCAAAGTGAAAGACCCTCATTGTACCGAGACCTGAAATAAATTTTCCATAGTACCATGACAGTCCTGGCTTGACCATGTAGGGTCAAAAACCTTCCCCACCCAACCTGGAGGAGGAGCTGATGATGGAAGCGTGATGTCTACTCAAGAATGAGGAAGAAGGTGGTCTTTTCCCCCTCTCCACTTTTCCTTTGACTGTAAAATTGTAACCCACTAAGTTCTCAGGGCATGGCACCCTCTCGCCCACCTACTTATAAGTCTCACAAGTGTCCTATTCTAATAAATCACTTCTTATCTTTCACTTTGCCTCTCGCTGAATTCTTTCTGCGCTGGGACATATCGGACTGAGCTCCTCAGAGCCCCCGAAACGCCACCTAGCGGTTTCGGCGCTACTGTACTTTTCAAGGTACTGTACTGTAAGATTAAAAATGTTTTATTTATTTTTTGTGTTTTTTTTAATGTATTATTTGCGTGAAAAGTATTATAAACCTACCACAGTAGAGAACTATATAGCCGATTGTGTTAGTGAGGGACCTCGGCTAACTTTGTTGGACTTACAAACCAACTGGACTTAACGAACGTGCTCTCCAAACAGAACTCATTCGTATGTAGGGGACTTACTGTAAATTACATGGTATGTTCAACACTTTATTATAAAATAGCCTTTGTGTTGATGATTTTGTCTAGCTGTAGGCTAATGTAAGTGTTCTGAGCACATTCAAGGTAGGGTAGGCTAAGCTATGATGTTTGGTAGGTTAGCACTTTCCACTTAGGCAAATTTAGATGGGTTTATTGGGATGTCACCCTATCATAAGTCAAAGAAGATCTGTATATATAAAGCAAATTATTAATAGGGCAAACAAGTCAATTAGATGTAGGTATAATATGTGATGGACACCTCACAAAATAACATGTGCAAATTATTAATAAACATAAGAAAATATCCTCAATGCATAATCAGAGAAATGCAAATTAAAATCACAAAAAGTACTACTACATATCAATCAAAAGGACTGAAATTAAATATACTGATATCATCAAGTATTGGGAAGTATGTGGAATAACTGGAACTCTCATACATCGTTGGTTGGGAGTATAAAATGATAAAACAAATTTTGGAAAGCTGATAAAACAAATTTACAATTTGACCACCAATTCTACTCCAAGTTATTTACTCAAGAGAAGCGAAACCATATATCCTACACAGATTGTTTTCATGACTATTCATTGCAGCTTCATTCATAATAGCCCAGCAATGGAATCAACTCAAATGCCCATCAATTGGTGAATAACAAATTAATGTATATATCTACAATGGAATTACTATTCAGCAATAAAAAGAAAATACTGATATATGCAACAACATAGATGAACATCTATCCTGTTAGAAAGTTTTCCTGAGAATCATCTGTACTTCCATACTCTTTTTTTTCTTAACATATAAGGAAGGTAAGGATGCTGACAGATAAGCCATGGTATGAGAAAGCTTATAATTGTCTGATACAGAAAAATTTCACCACGAGGGGAAGAATGCCCAGACCACAAAGCCAGGGGTAGAATAATGGAGGGCCTGAGCAATTGGTGCCATTTAAATCTTTTAGTTTTCACACACACACACACACACACACACACACACACACACAAACACACACCACAATACATACATGGGCCTAGTTCCCTTTTCTAGGTACCTAGGATAAAGCAAGTTTAGTGCAAGGGAAGTTTGCAAGTATATTATGAACAAACTGTTTATGAAATACTAAATCTATCTCAGAAGTCATTCTGTAACAGGTAGGAGGAGACATACCAGTCAGAACATATATGAGTCATAGAAATGAAAATCATGAGATAATTAGACCCAATATTATAGAAGGCCTCATATACCAAATGGAAGAGTTTAAATTTGATGCAGTACTAGGGCTCCTCAAATTGTTCTGCCTAACTGTCCCTAATAGCAAAGAGGAACATAAATATATGTGCCTCAGGGTTCTAGAAGGATACTTAAAGCTACATGCCACTAGTTAAAATTACTCTGAAGTCTCATTTGTTATATTTAAAATTCAGGAGAAATTTGTATGTTAATAATCAATACAGGACATATTTATTACTTATCAAAGTATCAAACTTCTTCCCAAACATTTTTGTGATATTGACACTGTGTAAAGTATGCTGGGTTTATCCTGTGGCATTAAAGCATGCCACAATGTATCTCCTGAAGTACGCACACCATTGTTTCAAAAGGGTGGCATAGGCAATAGGTGGATTTTTTTACATTCTTACACAGAGGTGAAAGTGCATGCTTAGAAAGTTTGCATGAAAAATAATGCCTCAGACTTTATTTTTGGCAAAGAACTTTCATATCTGACCCTTACATTAACCTATGGCAGTATGGCAGAGAAAGTATATTCATGTCCATTTATAAATAGATTAGCAAATTGAGACATAGAGAATTGAAAGTGCACAATTAATTAGCAGAAGAGCCAAGAAGAGAATGTGTTTTGTGACTCTGAATCCAATGCCAATTCTATAATCCCTAGTCACCCTAGAGCAAAATATACTATAAAACTAATTTATCTTGGATCACATTCAAGAGAATTTTGTTGTACCTATAGTAAAAAGATAGATTTACCCTTATAGGTCATCCTAACATATTCTCTGAGGTTTTCTAGTGTAGTAAGTTTTCACATATCAAATTTGCTAGGTGATATCTGCTACAGAAACAGATGTGTTTTTCTTAATGCTGAAATGTTACTGATTATACTTAAAAGAATGAAACTGACCTGCCCAAATTCACTTGAGCAAAAAAAGAAAAAATGCCCCCCACCAAATCTCACTGAAACTAGTCAATATGTCAGAGAGACATTTTTTCTAAATCATCTGAGAGTTCTCACTGCTATTTTCTTACTTTTTAGAACTTCAGTGGCCAAATACTCAAAGAACCCACCAGAAATGAGTAAGGACTCAATTGTATTCTTGCTCTAAGAATTACCTTGCTCTAAGAATTCTTGCTCTAAGATTACCCTCTGGTTGGTTGTTTGTAAGATACTAACTTGCTCTATTTGCACTCACAGAATTCTATCCTCCTTGCTACCAACTTCTGTCTCTCTCAGAGGGCCCACCTGTCCAGAACTACTAAGAAAGTTTTTTATTTTTATTATTGTTTTTTAAAAACACTTACTCCTTTGACTAGAGCCAGAAGCTTTGAAGCTTTTTGTTGATAACAAACCTGTACCTGATGGGCAACCTGGACATTTGACTGAATTTTCCACTTGGACTACCTCAAAAGCATTATCATACCAGTCTCTGGTTCCAATGAGGACAGACTTCCTGGAGTACTCTGAATTGGATTCTCTTGGCCTACTGGGCACAGAAAATCCTGCCAAATTAGGCTTGGATTCCTGGACTCCTGATTTACAAAAAGCACAGAGTAGCGTATTTGATATCCATGACCTTCTTTCATATCCACTGATAGCAAAAGTTGCTTGTTTTCCTCTGATCTTATTAGCAAAAATCCTTTGAAAAAAACAGGAAAGGAGTAGAGATGATAATAAGAGAATGAGATAAGTAGCTAACTTTGAAAGTAGTTCCCAAAAGAAATAAACAGGAATTTTGGCTTAGAAAGATAAAATTTTTTCAGGAATTGTATTTTTGTTTTTATTTTTCTTGATAACTAGGTTGACAAAATTAGGAAGCTAAGAATTTAATCAGTGTTCTCATAGGACTTATAAATGCCAATATATTTTTCACATATTTCTAGCATATGAGATTTCACTGATAAAAACCTACTAATTACATTTAATTTTATGTGTTTATGTTTAGGGATAATATTCACCATTTCTGTGAATAAAATTCATGGTAAGAAACCAGTGAGAATATGTGTTAATGATGCCTTAGAAACATATCCTGAAAAGGAATAAATAATTGTCAGGCAAAATAGTGATTTAAAAGACTAGTAGTTTCTAAACTTTCCTCAATATTGGAATCACCTGGGAATCCAGGTGACATTAGTACATTAAGAAGTACTAATATCTGGGGCTTCCCTGGTGGCGCAGTGGTTGAGAGTCCGCCTGCCAATGCAGGGGACACGGGTTCGTGCCCTCAGTCCGGGAAGATCCCACATGCCGCAGAGCAGCTGGGCCCATGAGCCATGGCCACGGAGCCTGTGCTTCCAGAGCCTCTGCTCCACAACGGGAGAGGCCACAACAGTGAGAGGCCCCCGTACAGCAAAAAAAAAAAAAAAAAAAAAGTACTAATGTCTGACTCACACCCTCACATTCTTAGTTAATTCATATGAAGTGCAACCTGAGCATCAGGGTTATTAACAGCTCTCTAACTAAATAGCTAGTCTAGTGGAATCAAAACTACACTGAAGTCCTGAGTTCAAATCCAGTCTTTTTTCCTATGGACTATAGAGTTTTGAGCAACTCAGATGACCTCTCCAAGTCTTTCTTTCCTAACTGTAAATACAGGATATTGATAATATATTTTCTCTCTCTTTTATAGGGATTTCACGGAGATTAAATAAGATGCTATACAGGAAGTCACTTTAGAAACTATTGCCAAGTTAAATGTAAAGTGATACATAAACATGAGTTTTATATATATATTTATATATAGAAATTTATTATGTATAAAATATATTATATATAAGGAAATTTGTTGTATTATATATGATATATAAAGATATTTATTATAATGAATTGGCTTACAAGATTATGGAGGCTGGCAAATCTAACATCTGTAGTGTAGGTGGGCAGGTTAGAGACCCAGGAGAGCTGATGTTTTAATTCAAGTCCAAAGCCCATCTGCTATAGAATTCTTTCTTGCTCAGGAGCAAGAAAGAATCCTTATTTCATTCAGGCCTTCAACTGATTGGATGACACTCACTCACATTATGGAGGTCAATTGCCTTACTTAAAGTCCACCAATTTAAATGTTAATCTCATCTAATATAACCCTCACAGATATAACACCCTATATAATACCCAGAATAATGTTGACCCAATATCTGGGCATCCCATAACCCAGCCAAGTTGACACACAAAATTAATCATCACGGTACTATTATTACCATTTTTAACAAGCTACCTAAAAAGTGGAAGTACTAGACCAATTAAATATGTAGGATTACAACTACCGAGTTGCATTCTTGGGCCTTATCTTCACCTCAGCTTTGCTCCAAGTATGTTGACATATATTGTGATTTGAAGGACAACAAACAGAGCCTCGCTCAAATCATCAGGGAAAAAAGTCAAGGCTTCAACTATAAGTGATTTCCCCCCCCTTAACTCCGTAGTTACACCTCAGAAAAAATATCTGTTAGATTCCAGTGGCACACAAGACTGGCCATATGAGTAGGTGGTATGATCTGAGAAATACCAAGAGACCCCACCTGCCAAATATATCTTCCCTTAGGGACATTCCTGGAATTCTCATGGTTAGAGACAAAACAGAAAGACCCTTTTAAAATGCACTGAAGTGTTAGCATATCATGGATTGGATTAACAGGTTGACTAGAACATGAATAAAAATAGCTTTTCAAGGTGGAAAAAATGGTTGCTCTCTCATCTTTGCTCTAACAAACATGTTTTTCTTTACCAGGCAAATTCAGTCTGGCTAAATTAGTCTACTTCTTTACCTGAAATCTGATAGATCTTATACTATTGGCTATTATGACTTTACTACCTGTTTCCTTACTACCTTCTTTATATATTTCTAAATGGCCACATTTGGTTTTCCACAATAGAACCAATAATAAGCTTTAGAGAGATTTCCTCATTTTCTTAGTAAACATTGGTGGAGTTTGGTGTATCCTTGTTTTTATCAGTTAGAAAAGCATAAAGTTCAGATTTTAACCTAAAAAAAGGATACAAATTGCAAATAGAGAGCTGCCAAATCAATTGGTATACAATAATATCTGCAATTAAAGCTCTAAAGTGAAAGAGAGATTTTTTGACAAATATTTCTATGATGTTATAGGAACATTTTAAAAATTTATTTATTTTTTTAAAAAATATTTCACGCAGCCCTGGAAATTAAGGACAAGGTTTCTATCCATCTTTAGCTCTTGAACCTCATCCTAAATATTAGTCTCTGAAACTCCCTGGAAAAAAATCACCTTCGTCCAATTTAAAAAATAAAGATATTTTCCCTCCACTGAAGACATATCTAATAGCCTCTTCCCAGGCACTGCTTCCTGTACTTTTTGACCTCATCAAAAGGTGCATTCTAACTTCACTGTGACCTTGGCTAATGCTGCTGAGCATTTATAACTTCCTTCCATAACTCAAAGCCTACCATCATTTCGAGAACTGACCCAGTAATCTAGTGCTCCTCTTTGAGTGATAGGTTCCTGCACCATGGACATCCTAACATTATTAAACATGTTAATAATGAAAAACATGGTAGGTTATTTTTGGTTTTGTTTCTTGGGGAGGTATTATATACCAAATCAAATGTGCTCTCTCCAGCTGTTCAAGATGCAGAGAAAATTGCTATACCACATGATCCTTATAGTAAGGCAGATTAAGTGATATCAGAATGTCTCTGGCTGATTGGAGCCTTTGGCAATTCATATTAAGAAAATCATAGCTCAGTCTCACAGACTTTGAAGCAAATTTCTTCTTTAGTAAGTAACTATTCTCCCTTTAAGAAACAGTTCTTCGTTTAGTATTGAAACAGATTGACCATGGAACAAGTAACTATGTGATTTGAGCTGTTCATCAAAATTGGGTAACCTATTAGGCACCAAAACATAAAGTTCAGCATGTATAAATGCCCTTATTCATTAAGTAGAAGTATATATAGATCAGGCTAATAAAGCATCAGATGTTCTCACAACACAGGGAAACTTTGCCATTTTTCCCACTGCTGCCATATTAAGAGGCAGAAGTCCTGATGGTTGAAAAACTCTATAAATATACTAAAAACCATTGACTTATACACATAATTGGGTGAATTTTGCAGCAAAAAGAATAAATCTTAATGTATGCAAATTTAAAAAATGGTTTAGAGGATCTGAGAATCTCAGTATGGAAAACAGAATGTTATAAAAGAATCTAATGTATTATGAACCAACATGCACACATACTAACCAGATGTATGAACCAACCTCACTGAAGGGGGTGAGAGAAAGAAGTATTGACTTAAGACTTTAGAAAGAGTGGAGACTTGGTCTTAAAGGCAAAATGAACTGTACCTAGGCACTGTATTCTACTTGATGAAGTTGTTCCTGATAAGGGTACAAGTTAATAATTCTGAAATCACAACTGAACAAATTAAGTAAGTACATGGCAGATTATGGAAGCCAAGTTTCTCACTGTTGAAGAGGGAGATTATAGATAGGCAAGGAGAGGAGACTATAGTGATCCATGTGATAATGGATTAGAGTTGAAGACAGTATAAACTCAAGTTTTGCTTAATATAGATACATATGGATACATATATATACACATACACACACACAGACATATATATTGTATACAAACATATCTCAGTCTGTCAGCTGAGAGGGTCTAGACAACTCAATAGCAATGAGCACCCTTAATGCCAGGATATTGGGTTCTAACACTATTTTCCAACAAAAGGAACCTGGGATCCTCAGAGAAATGGCTGATTCTAGGACTGGGACAGTAAATATATAAGATGAGCCTGTAGTATCTTGTAGTGTACATCATCTTTGTAGTGTAGAAAGTAAGAAAGTATTTAAAAAACAAAACCTCACAATGTGGTTGGCATGCTAAAAAGAATACAGGAGGGGCTTCCCTGGTGGCACAGTGGTTGGGAGTCCGCCTGCCGATGCAGGGGACACGGGTTCGTGCCCCGGTCAACAGGAGCCACATGAAGAGGTCCCAATGGCCAAATGCTAGAACAATTTGAACAATAAAATTAAACAGTATTGGATTATAATACAAAGTAAAAATAGAATCCATAGGTCCATGCTGATATAAACAAATGATTAAAAAATAAATAAATGGAGAAGAAACAAATCTGCCATACAAAATAATTACTATATATTTCAATATATGATATATTAACATGCATAGTAATTTATAGAAATATATAGAAATATAAAAATGTTGACTAACATATTTATATATATTTATAAAATATAAACTAACATATTTATATTTTTCATTACTAAAATGAAAAATTGTTTTTAGATACTCTACCCTCAAGGAGCAGGCATATATAACTCCTCACTCCTTAAGTATGGGCTGTGCATAGTGACTACTTCCAAAGTGTCTAGCATGGAAAAAGAGGGGGAAAAAAAAGAATAACTTTACAGTGAAGAAACCTGAAAAACATTAGCTCAAGCCAGGTGATCAAGGTTAACATCAACAGTGATAAATCATGTTGATAGTATGTAGCCCTAATATGATGTAATGAGAATGACCCTTTACCTCTGTGGATTTCTCCAAAAAACATTATCCCAGTGTAAACATGAGAAAAACATCAGAACAATTCCAACTGAGGGACATTCTACAAAATACCAATATTCCTCAAACTGTCAAAGCCATCAAAAATAAATTCTGAGAAACTGTCACAGCCAAGAGGAGACTAAGGAGACATGACAATTAAATGTAATGTGATATCCTAGATAGGATCTTGGATCAGAAAAAGAACATTAGGGGAAAACTGAGGAATCTGAATGAAGTATAGTTAATAAAAATGTATCAATATTGATTAATTATGATAAATGTTCAATACTAATATAAGATGTTAATGATAGGGGAAACAGTGTAGAGTATGCCAGAATACTGTACTATCTTTGCAATAATTTTGTAAATCTAAAATTTTTCTAAAATTTAAAAAGTTATTAAATATGTATTTATATTATTAAATTTTAAAATATTTTAAGATGGTTAGCTTATATGTGTAAGCATGTTGTGGTTGACATTTATTATCACTATAGCCTATCTATCATCATTGTTCCCTAGAATGGATTAGAAAAAGGGATCTTTACAATATTTTGAATTACAATAAACTATCCACAATAGCACTATGAAAAAGTAGCATTATTATCCCCCTTTTACTGTTAGCCACACAATTGGTAAGTAGTGTATGTGAGACTCAAATCCAGGTACCTCTAACTCCATACGGTGTGGTTTAAAGTATTCTGTCAGACCTTTTCCCCAAACCATACACATGTGGTAAAAATAAATAAATAATTTTTAAAAAGAAAAAAAAAAAAAAAACTATTAAAGATATGTACTCAGAGACAGTAATTTTTCTTTGATGAGTAAATGCACAATATTTTACATGTCAAATATTGTTAGTATCTATTATGCTAATTTACCACATTCGGGTATAATTTTTATGAAGTCCAATAGACTTCACTTACTCTTTTTAAGATTAAGAAATAAAGTATGCTGTTCTCTTTTTTCCAAGAAATAATTAATATTTATTATATTTGAATGGTTTTAATAATTTTATGAAACTATTCACTTTTTTAATATATTTAGAGTGAATGGATTACTAGAGATTAAACTAGCAAAGTATTTCTCTAAAATCTTGTAGTTTTTATATTTTTTCACTTAAAAAAACAGGTATTATATAAAAGCTCAAGAGTGTAATTTGTCAGTATTATTTTACTTACTTGACTATATAAAGAGCTATTTAGCTTTCAGCTAATATTTGGAATAGATATGGCTAGATATTTAAGTTCTTTTTTTCTTGAATTGTACAGGATAGAGTGAACATTGGATCTTATGTTTCTTAAACTTCTGCATTTATGTAAATAAAAATGATACCAAGCCAAGTAAAATTCCAGTTTGGTGAAGCTGAATTCCAACAGAAGAACAAGAACTCTTTCCACATGTACAGATGCAAGGAGTCTGGTACATTCTAAGTCTTATTTTTTTCTTTTCATAACTACTAATTAGGAACAGTGGCTGTAAAACAAAACCTAAATCTATGCAATGGAGAAACCTAATTAAGACTTTAGCTCTATTCTTCTAGGAATATATATGCTAGAAATACCTTATTTGGTTCTTAACTAGCATGAAAAATCTGACCTCCAAACCAACCCACTTCATAAATATAGTTGTAAATATCAAATTCCCCCAGCTCACTTTATGGTATCATGTTAAAATACTAGTAGGATCTAATCTCTCTTCTTAGATTATAACTCACTTGAAGGCAAAGACCTCAAACTTGCTGGGACTCACAATCAGCGTTTATGTAATAACCAGAAACTACAGTTTCTGGTTATTACATAACAGTGAAAAATCCCTTCCTGAACTTCTGTGGTCATTCTCTAAAAGGTGAAAAATCCCTTCCTGAACTTCTGTGGTCATTCTCTAAAAGGTGAAAAATCCCTTCCTGAACTTCTGTGGTCATTCTCTAAAAGGCCCCAGTGGTACTCAAGATAACCTAATCAAATGACTAGGGACCAACTACTGCCTATTTCCTTCCAAAACATAGTTTGACCAAGGCTACTCAATAATGGGATGGGAAAAGTCACAATATCAAGACTATTCTGTCACCCACAGAGAGATGTTGAAGTCATTTCTCTTCCAGTTATCAATAGTACTAATCTCTATCTCTCTAGAGTCATTGCTATATCCAAAAAGAACAAGATAATAATTTATAAGTGCACCAAAATTTCAAAAGTGTTTTACAGATATTAATTATCAGGTCTAACAGGACAATAGGAGGAGCCAGTACAAATAACCAGCAGGAATGGTCCACACGGTGTGGCCTGGCGGGGTGGGGGGATTGTTCAGTGCCCTTCTAAGGCACATATAAGTACAAATTCTACGTGAATATTTTTACCTGGGCTGTTCCCTCCAAACATTTTTAACAGGGCACAAACCCATTTTAGAACACCTGTACCTTGTTTGTATAACACTAAAAGATGTATTTATTGTCACTTATTTGATGAAGGCATTGAAACAATGTAAATCCAATTTTGTGTTTAATGTTACATAGATCTACATCAGTCCTTCTTCCCAAAGAAATGAGTCTGTCATATTTGCAAAGAAGCAACGTGATATTGCATAGTACATGAAAGGACAATGGTCTCAATAGTGGGAGATTTTTACTCCAGCCATGACTTTTTTACTGGCATTTGCAAATCACTAAATCTCTGATTTCCTCAACTTACCTATATTTAAAATAAAAGAGAAAAATCAATAAACAGAAAAGAATAAAACAGCATTTTTTCATAATAAGATAAATATTGAAAAAATAGAATTTACTGAATTAAAGTGAAGATTTGCAATTATTTTTCTCCTATGTGAAATTTTTATTATTAAAGCATTGTGTCCTATATTATATTTAGTTAAAAAAATTTCTTGTCTCTTTAGTCTAAACCGTAAGTTCCTAGAGGCTAGATACACTTTCTCTTCTCTTTCATCATCCAAGTCAACTTCATGAAATAAGGCCATTGTCAGTCTGTTTCTCTCCATCTACTCTGAAATATTGGCACAAGCAAGAAGCCACCACGTGATTCTCCCCTAAAATCCAGATTGGTGTGACAAACTCCTCGCTTGACATCTATTGAATGTCTAGTAGGCGTTTTAAATCTAATATGCCCAATTGCAACCCTTGCTTGACAACTTCATTACTTTTCTAGTGCTGTGTAACAAATCACAACAAACTTAGTAGCTTAAAACAATACCCATTTATTAACTCACAGTTTCTATAGGTCAGAAACCTAAGCATGGAGTAGCTGAGTTCTCTGCTCAGGATCACATAAGGCCAAGATCAAGGTGCTGGCTGGGGTTATGGTCTCATCTGGAGGTTGGTGTACTCATCCAAACTCATTCAGATTGTTGACAGAATTCAGTTTATTGTGGATTTATTACTGAGGCCCCCATTTTCTTGGTGACTATCATCCAGGGACAACTATCAGCTCCTAGAGGCTGCCCTCAGGTCTTTGCTTTGTGACTCCCTTCCTCTTTCAGCATCTCAGTTTGCTCCTTGTTTGAGGCCAGCAGGAGAGTAACACTTCCCCTGGTTAGATTAGGCCCATACAAGTTAATCTCCCTTTTTATTAATGCAAAGTAAACTGATTTGTAACCTGATCATGGGAGTGATATCTCATCCTACTTATGGTTCCTGTTCACACTCAAGGAGAAGAGTTTATACAAGGCATGCACATGATGGGGCAGGAATCTTGGTGGTCATCTTAGTCTTCTACTCACCACCCCAACTTACCCCCAAACTTCTTTTCTGTGAGTCTTCACATCACTAAATTGTTCAAGCCGAAAACCTCTTTTTCTCACAATCTATAATCAAGCTACCATGAAATTCTGTGAGCTCTACCTCCAAAACATAACCTGAATCTGTTGTCTCTTTCTCTCCATTAATTCTCTCTACAGTGCTTTCTTCATGCAAAGCAGAATGACTTTAAAAATAAAGTCACTCATCCCTTACTTATTTTTATTTATGACTCCTATGCAATCCTCATCCCCTAACCAGTGAAGCCTTCAGTCTCTACCAGAGACACTGGCAAACACCCCCTCATCCCCTCACAAACACTGACCTGTGAGGCCCCACGCTGGTGCCCCAGCTTCTGGCCACCTTCCCGTAGTCACTCCCCATGCCACTCCCCTCTCAGTGCTAAGAGTGCCTTCATGCCCTCTCCCAGCCCTGCTCCTGCCCTCTGCTTCCCCAGAGGGGTAGATATTAATATTAACCTTCCTCCAGCGCTCTCCCTCCCCTCCACCTCCCTGTAATGGGAGACTAAACTGCCTACATTTTGTAAATAAAAAAAAATATTCCCCTACTTTCATAGGGGAATGCAGAGGCCCTGGCTGGGTCCTTTTCTCTGTGTATAAATTGTACACACAGTGAAGAAAAATAATTTTTTTAATAAAATCATTTTACCCTCTTTTGGCTTCATTCCCCACTTTGATTAAAAGCCAGACTCCTAAACAGGACCCACAAGGCCCTATGTGAAGGCCTCTCTGAAGGGATACAATTTAGTATTTAAAAGACTGACTAGAGAGAGAAAGCTTTGTGACCATCACAGGAAAGAATATGCCGGGCAAAGATGGCTAATGCACAAATTCTGAGGCAGAGATAAACCTGGTATGTTTGAGAAACTGAAAGAAAATAGTATGACTGAGACCATTTGTAGTGGGGAAGGGGTGTGCTAACCATAGTTTCTGACTCCTCCAGGAAAAATAAGTGTCAGGAAAGTTATTACATGACTGGTACCAATGTAATTCAGCAATGGTTTTCTCTGTCTATGTTTAAGCTGTTAGTTGTATGGGGGTGCTTTGTTTAAGCTGTTAGTTGTATGGGGGTGCTTTGTGGATTCTTTGGAAATCTCTGAACTCTGAGGTTGTTTTTACCCTTTTTTTTTTTTTTTTTTTCCTCACTTATGTGGGATCTTAGTTCCCCCGACCAGGGGTTGAACCCGTGTCCCCTACAGTGGAAGTGTGGAATTTTAACCACTGGATGGCCAGGGCCAGGTATGTCCCTGAACTCTTAGGTCTTATACCAACAGTTTCCTTGATAAGGGCAAATACATCTCCACTTGGTAGTTAATCATGATACCTCTCCTTATAATTTATCTCTTTCTCTTGCAGTAACTACCATTTAGATAGGACTCTTGGAGTGGGTCTAAGGCAGCTCCAACATGCTCTTTATTACATGGGCCACATCTGAAGCAGAGGAAACATGCAACTTTAATTTACTCTTGGTAGGAATGGAGTTAATTCCTACCTGCATCCTCTAATATACTGCCATAAGCAGCTTCAGCCAGACTTTGTTGATTAGATTTCTTAGATGTGAATTAGACACTTGTGAATGTCTCTAGTCCAAGCTGCAAAGGACGCTTATTGAGTTCTATTTGTATTCTTGATGTTCCTCTCACTTGACGTGAGGTAAGTGGGAAGCCATCTATTCCCATTTATGGGGGACTAATAGAACCCGGACAATTCTTTTCAATTTCCTACTTTCTGGCTGAATCATTAATTTCACTTACATAAACACTGACCTTTCAAAAGCTGATTTTTAATCACTTGCCTTGTAATTCCTACATGAGTTGTATTGTACCTCTCTTTACATGGTGGGAATAGAATGCATACTTAAGAGAACAAATTCTGGTGCTATTTTGCTGGGGTATAACTCCTGGCTTTTTCATTCACCATAAGTATGACCTTGGCCAAGTTATTTAAACTTCCTGTGTGTCGGTTCCTTGATCTGTAAAATACAGATAATAACGGCAAAAATTTCATAGGGTTATTATGAGAATTAAATTAACTATATACACATGCTTATACACAGTTCTACATATATAGCCAGCTGCATATACATACAAACACAAATACACACACAGCTAAATATATATATGCTGTATATTATATATATTATATATCAGTATTTGATATATATCAGTATACACTTGTGTATATATTTATATACATATATATACCAGTGTTTGTATGTTTACATATATATTCATATTCACTAATAAATATTATATGTACTTGTAACCTACTATTTTGTTCTCATTGTACAAACTCAAGACAAAAATCTCATTTTAAGATGCCATCAAAAAGCATGAATAAATAAAATATGACAAATCATAACTAAAGTATGTATGTGCTGTGTGTTTCAAAAAATGTCTGAAATGCATATGAACACAAACTTTCAAACTCAAAAAAAACCTAAAAAGACTAAAGCCTTTTCTTTAACAAAGTAGTTTGAATTCATAATTTTCCCTAATAGAGTGACCATTATTATTTTTAACTGTACAGTACTACATATGCATTGCACTTAACAAATGTATTCATTATGTTATCACACTGATCTAAATTGTCTCATTTGAGGAAAAAAGAAAAGGTATTTCACATGGCATTATTACATTTTTACTCATTCTTACATGGGAAGAAGTTGAAATTAAGAAACATTGTGAAACTTACATAAGGTGATCCAGAAAAAAGGAGATATAGCTAAGAATAAAACAATGCTTCAGCAAGTCCTTATCCAGTGATCTTTATACTATAGGACATTGCTCCCTAACCCAGATATAGAAATAGTCTATCCACTATATGTGACTACACAGAATTTTGTGCATATTTTATAAGATATACAGTTAGTATATCGAATACAAGACTTGTAGGATAAGTTAAAAATCACAATTCTGTTTTATCTTCAATGCCCTTTTAAAATTTATTCAATATGGGTAATCTCTCCTGCCCTTAGATAGGAAATTGGCTGGGTCCCATTACTTTCCAGCTTACTCTTAGGTAATAAGCAGTTCTATAACCCCTTAAGTCCCAAAGCATGGTGTCAGTTCAATAATTATAATATATAGATTCCAGGTTATTGATTAATGTTTCAATAGGAATTCAGATTAAGACTTCTCTTCTTCCCAAGGCCTATGAGAACAATTGGTAGGCCCTTGCTCTTTTTCCTCACATGTCTCCCTCCTCACTAACTGATTAGCAGCTTTCTCATATTCCTCCAGGGTCAAAGTAAGCAGGAAAAGTAAGAGAATAAAATTATTTTTCCTTGACTGATTGTGCCATATTCTCTATGCCTGATATATGGCCAAAGCTTACTCTTTTACGGGATGATTTTGTGGATTTTGGAGGTTTTCATAGCTGTGCTGTTTCATTTTCCTAGCTGACCCATTCAGCCTCTAACTTCCCTGGAGGTTTCCCTCACATAATCTCAAACTACTGAAGTACCTTCCACAATCCCCATTAATCCTCTTGGGCAGTCTTTAAATGGCTTCCACAAAGCTTTGTTGCCCACCATGGCCCATATCTGGTCTACTCACACATCCTTTGTCCCAAGTTCAAGGAGAACAGGCTAGTCTCAAGGCAACAGCAATACTCTCCTGGCTCTACACCAAGCACCTCATCAGTCTTTTTGTCATCCTCTAGATAGACTAGGTAATCATCTGTCTCCAGGTTGCAAGGCCCCCTATCGTCAGGAAACACATATAAAGCTCTCTGAATGGTCTTGTTGAAGCCTACTCTTTCCAACGTGAAGAGCCACATTACACTTCTGAAAAGAGTAGGTGAGGTTTACTGCATCATTTTCTTCAAAGAAATCCACTTCAAAGCATTGATGCTTCTCTATACTCTGATAGGTTTTTATGTCCTTGAACCACCTGAAGGTTTCAGAAATCAGAAAACTGAGTTTCTGGATTTTCTTTTTTATGTTCAGCAAATGGGCAAAGTGTAAGGTCTCTATTCATTTCATAGCTCTTGTATTATTACTTCAGTCAAAATTAGGTAAAAATATTCTCATTTCAACAATCTGTTCTGCATGTATTACATTCTGCTTTGTATTATATATATTTGTATAAATATTATAGTCTTATGTCCCCTACTAAATGTAAGTTGTATTCTTCTTAAAAGCAGATACTGTGATTTACTTATCTACATAATATTCATGACATATAGATCTGTCCAGTAATTAACTGCTGAGTTGAATCTTCACACAGATCAACAGGGAAAGCTGGCCAAGGGCTAATGCTTGGGGTCTGATGAAATATGCAGAGTGTAAGAGTTAAGCAATTAAGAATCAGATCTCATGTTATACAGCCTAAAAATATATAATTTTTATTTGTCAATCACACCTAAGTTAAGCTGAAAGAAATAAAAATACTAAAAACATGAAAAAAGAATCAGACATGGAATTAAATTCACACTCTACCATTTGCCAGCTAGTTGTATAACCTTGGACCTGTGGATTATATTTTCTAAGTGTTGGATTCTTTATGTGCAAAGTGTAGATAATAAAGCTTCCCTTACAAGGTTTCAGTGAGAAATAAGTGAAAAACTACATAAAAATCTTAGAAATTTTGGTTATTAATATTAAATTCATTATTACCCATATTTCTAGAAACATAATGAATCTGACCCAAAACAGAAATAGGCTAATATTTGTTTCATAAATAGGTTCATGAATAAATAAAACAAATACCTCAGCAACTACCTGGGCAACTTAGTTATTAAAAAGCAATTTTAGTTTCATTATCTGAATTATGAGGCTAGTTACTTTATAGCCATTCTTTATATATTAGTGATAAGGAAGGAAAGAAAGAAGGAAAGATGGAAGGAAGGAAGAGAGAGAGGGAGGGGGCGTAAGGGAGGGAGGAAGGAAGGAAGGAAGAAAGGAAGGGGAAAAGGAAAGAAATGAAAGAGAAAGAAAGAAAAGAAGGAATTACATGAAGAATACTAAGGAGCAATATATTTTTAAATGATTTCATTATATTCCTTCAGGTTGAAAATAATAGTAAACTACCTGTATGAAGGAAAAAGTTATGTGGCTTATACTTTCTTTTAGCATTATTAATCATGGAAAATGTGATAACATGTGTGTTGCTTTAAATATACTTCAGGACAGTTAGTTGGCTTATGTCCTCCAGGGTGGTTTCTGATCACTTAATTCAAAAGCCACTCTCTAGATAGGATTCATCTATATTTACTTCTAATCAACATCAGATACTTGTTAATGAGTTTAATTTAAATTGAATTTCCACTGATGACATTAGATAAGTGGATTAACTAAAATATGTAGACATTCCCTTCCCACCATTGTATGACCCAGTTATAACAATCCGCAAATCTTGCACCATTTAGCCCTTATAAATGATGTTCTAGGCTTTGTTCTTAAATGCATCTGTATTTAGCCAGTGATTCTGGAAGACTGTGGATCATCTGACTGACTAAAGAGTTAAAAATACTGCTCATTTGCTTCCAGTAAACCTTTATGCTCTTGCATAAAGGCACATGGGACAGAGAGTTGGGACTTCATGACCCATAGAACGGGATTGGGATTGTTTTGTGTCTGTTTGTGCATAGACATCTATATAGAGCAGAATATGTATTTTTTTGGTGACCTGGTAGCAAGATTGTAGATGGACTATATCCCTTCCCTGCCTCTAACAATTGGTAGGCATATATATTCACCAAAAATAACCTAATATTTGCATATTAACAGATTGGGTTAAGTCAGTTTGCACCAGAAAATTGCATATAAATATGTAGTAGAAGTTGCAAAAGATAATAATAATAAAGCTAGAGATTCCCTCTTCTTGAAAGGGAATACTCTTTGAGAAATAGCCTTGAAACTGATATTTGAAGTTAGTAGAGCTCATTAAATTATAGATGGCTTACTGATCAGAAGAGAAAGTTAAGGATCAAAATTAATTATATTCATAGCAATGGAGGGATAAGAAGTACAAAAGGGATGAGTAGAAGTAGAAGTATAATGGGCTTATTCTAAGATATGGTTTTACTGATAAGAAGTACCTGCAAAGTACTTAGAATATCTGTTTCTTTTTCTTTTTCTTTTTTTTCTTTTTTCTACTGATTCATGCTGGGTCAGAACTGAATGATATATACCCTAACAACACCACTGCTAAGAATACCTGGGATTCAAGTATGGATAGATAAGACTCTAATTATAGAAGACAACTCAAAGACAAGTGTCTTAAGTAGCTAAATTCACAACAAATTCTGATATATGCTGTTTTAAGCAACTAAAGCAAGTAGAATCAAGTTAGCATCTTGCAGCAAACCAAAAAACTGCTAAGGCTTGGGCACCACTAGATGACTGGACGTTTCAGTGTGAGTTCAAATGAGGTTGTAGGACAGCAGGGATAAATGACGCAATAAAACTAGCTTAGGTAAACTGGTAGGGAACTTAGATCTTTTCCTTTGTATCCTGTTCTTTATAATAGGTGTAAAGGGTCTGACGTCTAGTCCCCAAAATTCAAGTGTGCAAAATTACTAACTTTATTTTTCTGTAAATAAACAATTTCTATTCTGTGCTCTCCCCACGTCCATTTTGCTAGGCAGTAAAAATAATCTTGGTCAATTTAGAGTAATCTTGATCATTTCAGTTACTCACCCTTCTCCCTACAAACCCTTCACTGAAGTTGTTTCTAAGCTCTAAGGAACTTAGAGAGTATCACCCAATTAGCAATTATATGGTTCTTAACGGTCACTTCACACTAACGTCCATTGTGACGTACGTATTTTCTCCTGGTCTCCATCATTGGCTTATGCACATGTCAGTTTCAGCCTCCTCCTCCTCAACATAGCCCCTCCTGCAGTCTGTTGGTTTTCTGCACCATATCTGTACTCACTGGAAAAACATTCTGCTGTTCTCTAGGCTACTATATTAATGGAGCAAGAGATTCTATGAGGCTATCTTAGTGCTATATCTTGAACACCTTATCTATCTCTACTCTTTTGTTTCTCTAAAACCCTCAGTTTATCTCATTCAATTATTGAAAGATCCGCTCAAATAAGAATTTTCATAAAATCTATGAAATGGACCTGACATTAACTGTACATGTAAGTATGATGATCAACATGCTTAAATTCTTTTAAATTGGGTATAGTCTATACTTTCATAAATGACTTATCTGAACATTTTTGAATTTTTAAATTATTGAATTATAATATAACTATATCCAATTTAAAATCATTTTGGAAATAATGCAAGGTAAAATTATTACATATATATGTATGTGTATATATGTAATATGTAATTATATATGTGTATGTTTATATACCTGTGGAATATTTTTACTTTGTATCTATTCCAAAATCACGCACGCACACATACACACACACATCAGCAACTGAATCCTTTATTTTATAGTTCTAATGTCAATTTCTAATTAAAGAAAAGCTTGAATACTGCCCTTCCATAACAGAAGACACAAAATAAAACCCTGTTTTGGTGGTTCTGTAGTGTGCTCTTAAGAAAATCTAGAAAAAGAGTTGTAATTGGAGACAAAGACAGAAAGTTGAAATTGATTCATATTTCACAGAGATCTGCAGCACCGTGGGTCTAGATTGCAGCTCTTAGCCACTAGCCAGCTTTGCCTGCATTTCCATGATAGGCTCTGTCTTCACTTTTTAAAATACTAACAGGCTTCTTGTGGGTGGGATCAAATGACTGCCCCTCTCCCTTCACCTGTGAAATTTCAGAGCCTATTTGAAAAGGGCCATTGTTTCCCAGGAATGCCAGGCCTAGTCCAGGAAAGAAAGTCTTCATTTCAACAGGAATTTGGAGCCTGCCTGAGAAGGCCAGCCAGTTACTTGGTGAAAACTGGCAATTCATTCAAGTTCTGAACGGTTACTATCCCAACCTTACTCTCTTACTTTCAACTCCTGAGCTTTATGACTAATGTGTTTTTTTCCTTAAATCATAGGGACACGTGTGTGTGTGTGAGTCACAGCAGAAAGAAGTATGTACATAGTGCAGCATGTACACCGTCAGTGAGCTGATGAAGGAAACCCCTTGCTTCAGTGAGCTGCAGCCATGAGTATGAGACATAGGTTCCTCTGTTTCAACTTCTGCACCTACATTTACAGTACTTGAGTGCATTCATGTGAATAAGCTCATATGTTTAACAAGCATTTTGAAATAGGTTCCCAATAAAATATATTTGTACAAGAATACAAAACAAAGATACAGTACTTGCATTCAAGACCTAGACAGAAGGCCCCTGTCTGAAGCACATTAAAAATAATTTCTGAAGTAAAATTAGGACTAGAAGCCAAAAGAGTACATTTAAAAAGAAAAAAAAATAGTTGATACAAAGGTACAGAGTCAAATCTTTCTTGTTAGAGTCTACAGGGACTAACTATATGAGCTTTACTATCTAATGTTCCTACTGTTTAGAGCTCTTTGATATTTTCTACAAAATGACCTGGAAATTTTCTAAGATTTGTTTATTCTACAAATAAGATATTTAAGTTCACAGAATCTTTATTAAGAAAACCTACCTTTGCTTCTCAAAAAATTTCAAAAGATCCCCCAAGCATTCAAATTGACTAAAAAGTAAAAAATAAACAAATAATAATAATGTCAATGAACTTGAAAGCAAAGCATTCACCTTTGTGTGATTATTAGCAGAGAAGGAAATAGTGATGCCAATACAGATTCAGGATAGGATTTTGGAAATATGTTTTCAAGGCAAGTACAAGCAGTTTTGAATATGAACTGACACTGACATCAATTGCTTTACTCAACATCTAAAAACTTTGGAAACGTTTATGATTTTTGATACATCACAGATTTAATCTTTCATCTAACAATAAAGTACCATTAATTTGTGGTGAATAACCACATAATAATTTCCCAAAGAGCTAGTTCTAAAATTAGAAAACAGTGAAACAGAGGCGAATCAAGTCAAAAGATGACATTTTTTTCTTTGCTTCTCCTTCATCAGATGTTTCCTGTGATCTTGTGAAAAACCTGATGTTGTAACATTATTAGTCGTTGGACTTTAGGAAAGATGGTGCACAAAAGGAAGCTTGTCCTTTTGAGATCTGGTTTTGAATCAGTTACAGACGACAGAAAAATACTCTTTTGTGGCTGCTAAAGTTCAGGAATGAATTCTGGCAGTCTTGCCCAATTCCCTAAAGTAGAGTCCACATTACCAACGTCTAATTTGCAGGCTTCACTTGTAACTCCCACTAGGGCCATGGTAATGAATGGATTTAGTGATGGTGTCCTGAGTCATCTGCAGAGTGGCTGGTCTGGACACTGAGGCTCTTCCTTATAACCTCCCCAGATATATCACTCAAGGAAAAGAGAGAGGCTATGTGCTTGCATAACAGTGACAGACTTGGTAGTTTTACTAAATTGTAGTCCCAAGGAAAGTTGTTTCCTCTATCTGATCTAGAAAAGCAAAGGGGTCTTAGGAAAGGAAACATATTCTTGTTAGATCTCTCCACTCCTTAATATCCATTCCAAAATCTTTTACATTTGGCTTAAATATCCAGCTAACTGGCGTTGAACGTGACTTTCTCTAGACCTATGCCAGAGTATTCTTTAGGTAGTCAGATAAGAAATTTGGCCCATTTCTGCCCAGAAAGCAAAGAATCAAAGGTGACCCAGAGGTTAGATTCCTACTCTGACAAGGTGAGGTCCTGATACTAACTTTATGGCATTTTTTCTTAGCCCCTAGGCTTGCTGTATGAGGATTTACTTTCATGTACTAAGTAACTTGTACTCCTAAATCTGAGAAGGATAATTTGTTCACTCCCTTCAGTTTAGTACATATCAATAGCATGAAATAATTGAGTCATTTTTTATCTTAATTCTTTAAATCATTTATGCCAAATTCTCTCTGAAATATTTTTACATCTGCCTCTTTAGTGAAGTTCCACCAGTCTCCTAAATCCAGCAACCAAAATTGGATATTGATTTAGTGTCAATAATACTATCTAGCTTAAACTAAAAGTGTAAGTAAGAGAGAAGTCAAGAACAAAAATAAAATGCTGACCATGACAAAAATTAATGAATGATTTATTAGTGTTGGAGAGAGCACTCTTACTTTCTACTAAAAGACTTATGAGAAAGTAATATTATTTATCTTAGCAAACATTTTCAACACTGATTCCTCTTGAACTAAACTATGAGGCATTGCAATCTGAAAGTCATACAGAATTGTGTCATTAGATCATTTTCATTCTATGGTACATTCTTAAGCCCCCTCCCTTTCCTAGAATCAACAATCAACACATATTACACTCCAATGTTTAAAATGAATAAAAAAGATACAATAACAAAATCCACATTGAAAAGTTAGGTACTTTGAACTTTCTCATCACCTTACCAGTGTTTCCGCATGGACAGTCTAAAAGACAACTCAGCAATGTCTGAATGGAACTGCAAACAATGGCTCCTTCACAAGTGGGTCTTTAATTGATTACGGCTGTGTTTATGGAAGCAGAAGAGAATTTACACAAAATGACAGATTCCCTTCATTTTAAGGGGGTTTTACTGGCATTCACATGGTAAGGGTGGTTTCTCTATTGACTAGTCCTGCTCTCTTTCCTTACATATATCCACTTGATTACCATCCAACTAAATAAACATTAAAAATGGTTACTTTATATAGCTTTTTATTAGAATTATCTCCTCAGATCTTTTTTTTTTAATGGGGTAAAATTTACACTTTCTAAGATACGGCTCATGTTTAGTGAATCCAAACAAAATCCAGTTTCCATCTCTCTCTTTGCCACATATTCTTATATTAAATATTATAGAAAATAATTAAATAATAGGAAATCATTAGGACTCAGTTTAGTGGTGTCCCTTTTTGTTTTCAATTTGTGTAAGTAATTGCAGGGATGGGAAGTTTTAAATCATGAGATTTGGCTAACCCATCCAAGTAGTAGTATCTACTTTTACTATATAATTATGTAAAAATATTCTGATTTTAAAGTTGTGTTGTATTTATATAATGTCTTAATATGAGGTAGTACCATGGTCTTTCTAGTGATTGGGACAAACAGATTTTAAGTTTTAACTATTATTAACCTGTAATTCTAAAAGGCTTTTCATTTATCTGTTAATAGTGACCTCTACAGGTCAACCATAGCAACAACATAACATCCCAAGGTAGCTGCTCTGGAGTCCAAGGTTTATTCAATGAAGAACAGTGGTATAATTGCAATAATAAATTTAATATATCTTAGACCCTCAATGCCAATTTATATTTTAAATCTTTCAACCCCACAAAAATCAACTGGTCTCATACATATCTGTGGACTCTAATTAAAAACAAAGTAACACTGACAAAGTCTTAGCTGATTATTCAAAGAAAAATAAACTTTGCTTAGAAGCAGAAAAACTTAAAATGTATGTTAATGTAAATCTTCTCGTTATGAAAAATTAAGAAGAAAGCATTACATTATGGCTCTTTTCTCTAAAAGTGTGTGAACATGAAAGGTGTTATAAAAGAATAAATCCATCTTACCTCAGAACATTGACATTATGTTTTTCCTCATTCACCATGGACTTTTTTTTTAAACCAATAGTGCAAATGAGCACTTTTGAAACTTTCTTATTTTCAGAAATAGATTGTATATTTTTATTTTATTAAAATGTTATTAATTTATTGGTTTTTACATGACACTATACTCTAAGTCTATAAAAGAGAGAATATCCCTGTTTGCAGTTTCAAATTTGGGAATTCTATACAAATAAACAGGGAAGTATTTTAATATTGCTTAATTTACATTTACCATTTTGAACTTTCAAGGAAAAACTCTCTCTGACTCAAGTCAGCCAAAACTGTAATCAATCCAAACTTCTTAGTTTTAGTTATTTTTCTCTAGTTAAACTAGTTGTTCTAAGGAATTCTCTGGCAGTCCAGTGGTTAGGACTCTGTGCTTCCACTGTACGGGGCAAAGGTTTAATCCCTGGTCAGGGAACTAAAATCCCACAAGCCACGCTGCATAGCCAAAAAATAAATAAATAAATAAAAGAATTAGATGTTCTAGTGAACACCTGAAAACTATAAATTAATATATTGCAACTTTCTGACTCCAACCTCTTACCTTCCATCTACTTCCACTATCCCACTATCTCTTACTTCGCTGGGCCCTCAACTTTAAAGACATCTGTTTATTTTCCCTACCTACATCCCAACACTTCAAACACTCTCTTACCAACATCCTACACTCATTGCTCTATGCCATTTCAAGGCTAACATACACTAACCCTGTGTATGAATGACACCTACCTGTCTGCCTTCTGTAGGCCTTCTCTCAAGCAGCTTCGCAATTTAAGAACATGTTTATGATCTATAAATAGTCCCCAATAAAACTAGGCAGAATTTCTTGAAAATAATAAGATACGGTTTGTTGACAAAGAACTATTCCTTTGAAAAATAAGCTTCTGAAATCTAGGATAAAAAAGAATTATAAGAAAGTAGACTTTTTGTCCTAGCTGGAGATATCAGGCAATAAAATAAAGGCAAGGTTTCCAAATTGGAAAGGAAGAAGTAAAACTGTCACTATTTGCAGATGACATGATATCATATGCAGAAAACCCTAAAGACTCCACCAAAAAATACCTATTAGAACTAATAAACAAGTTCAGTAAAGCTGCAGAATACAAAATCAATATACAAAAATCAGCTGCATTTATATACCCTAATAATGTACTATCAAAAAGAGAAATTAAGAACACAATTCCAGGTACAATGTCTTCAAAAAGAATAAATGCCTAGGAATGAATTTAACCAAGGATATGAAAAACATATACACTGAAAACTATAAGACATTGATGAAAGAAATTGAAGAAGATACAAATAAATGAAAAGACATTCCATGTCTCATGGATTAGAAGAATTAATAGTGTTAAAATGCCCATAGTACCCAAAGCAATCCACAGATTCAGTGCAATCCCTATCAAAATTCCAGTGGTATTATTCACAGAAATAGAACAACAACAAAAAAAAAACCCTAAAATTTGTATGAAACTAAAACAGACCCCAAAGAGCCAAAGCAATACGGAGAAAGAAGAACATAGCTGGAGGTATCACAGGTCCTGATTACAAACTATATTACAAAGCTATAGTAATCAAAACAGTATGGTATTGGCAAAAAATCAGACACATAGCTCAATGGAACCAAATAGAAAGCCCAGAAATAAACCTATGCATATATGCTCAATTAATTTATGACAAAGGAGCCAAGAATATACAGTGGAAAAGGACAGTCTCTTCAATAAATTGTGTTGAGAAAACTGGATGGTCACATGAAAAAAAAATAATGAAACTACACCACTGTCTACACCATGCACAAAAATTAACTCAAAATGGATTAAAGACTTAAATGCAAGACCTGAAACCATAAAACTACCAGAATAAAACATAAGAGATAAGTTCCTTGACATGGGTCTTGGCAATGATTTTTTTGGATCTGACCCCCCACCCCCACAAAAAAAATGCAACAAAAGCAAAAATAAATAGGACATTCAAAAAGGTTTAACACCTATCCCTCTCAAACTATCCCAAAAAACTGAAGAAGATGAAATACTCCCAAATACATCCTGTGAGACCACCATTACCCTGAGACTAAAAACAGATAAAGAGACAACACAAAAAGAAAATTACAGGCCAATGTTTCTATGAATATTAGCAAGCCAAATCCAACAATATATAAAAAGGATCATACGCCATCATCAATTTGGATTTATTCCAGGGATGCAAGGATGGCTCAATATTTGCAAATCAATGTGTTACACCACATTAACAAAGGAAAGGATAATAGCTCATGCAACTCTATATCAAAAAAAACAACCCAATCAGAAAATGGGCAGAAGATCTAAATAGACATTTCTCTAAAGAAGACATACAGATGGCCAAAAGCACATGAAAAGATGCTCAACATCACTAATTATTAGAGAAATGCAAATCAAAACCATAATGAGGTATCACCTCACACTGGTCAGAATGGCCATCATCAAAAAGTCTACAAACAATAAATACTGGAGAGGGGGTGGAGAAAAGAGAACCCTCCTACACTACTGGTGGGAATGTAAATTGGTACAACCACTATGGAGAACAGTATGGAGGTTCCTTAAAAAACTAAAAATGGAACTACCATATGAGCCAGAAATCCACTCCTGGGCATATATCTGGAGAAAACCATAATTTGAAAAGATACATGCACCCACAATGTTCATTTCATTTACAATAACCACAACATGGAAGCAACCTAAATGTCCATCAACAGAGGAATGGATAAAAAAGATGTACTACATATATACAATGGAATATTATTTAGCCTTAAAAAATAATGAAATAATGCCATTCGCAACAACATGGATGGACTTAGAGTTTATCATATGAAGTGAAGTAAGTCAGACAGAGAAAGACAAATATCATATGATATCACTTATATGTGGAATCTAAAAAAAAATGATACAAATGAACTTATTTACAAAACAGAAAAAGATTCATAGACCTTGAAAACAAACTTATGGTTACCAAAGGGGAAACCTGTGGGGGAGGGATATGGAGGGATAAATTAGAAGATTGGGATTAACATTTACATACTACTATATATAAAATAGATGATCAGCAAGGACTTACTATATAGCACAGGGAACTCAATATTCTGTAATAACCTATATGGGAAAAGAATCTGAAAAATAATGGATATATGTATATGTTTGCTGTACACCTAAAACTAACATAACATTGTACATCAACTAGACTGCAATATAAAATAAAAATTAAATTTAAAAGGGAAGAATACAAATCACATGATCATCTCAATTGACACTGAAAAAACATTTGACAAAATTCAACACCCATTCATGATAAAAACTCTCATGAAAGTGGGTACAGAGGGAGCATATCTCCACATAATAAAGGTCATGTATGACAAACCCACAGCTAACATACCCACTGGTGAAAAGTTGTAAGCCTTTCCTCTAACTTCAGGAACAAGACAAGAATGCCCACTCTTCCCACTTCTATTTAACATAGTATTGGAAGTCCTAGCTACAGCAATCCTACAAGAAAAAGAAATAAAAGGTATTCAAATTGGAAGTGAAGAAGTAAAACTGTCACTATTGGCAGATGATATCATACTTTATATAGAAAACCCTAAAGTCTCCACCCAAAAACTTTTAGAACCAGTAAATGAATTCAGCAAAGTTGCAGGATACAAGATTAATATACAGAAATCTGTTGCTTTTCTACACACTAATAATGAACTATCACAAAGAGAAAGTTAAAAAAAAAAACTGTTTAAAATTGCATTAAAAATAATAAAACACCTAGGAATAAACTTAACCAAGGAGGTAAAAAACCTATACTCTGAAAACTATAAAACACTGATGAAGGAAATTGAAGATGATACAAAGAAGTGGAAAGATATCCCATGTTCTTGGACTGGAAGAATTAATATTGTTAAAATGGCCATATTACCCAAAGAAATATACATATTCAGTTTAATCCTTATCAAAATGCCCATGACATTTTTCACAGAACTAGAACAAATAATCCTGAAATTCATATGGAACCACAAAAGACACCAACTGGCCAAAGCAATCCTGATAAAAAAAGAACAAAGCTGGAGGTATGTCAGACTATACTACAAAACCACAGTAGTCAAAACAGCATGATGCACAGACATATAGATCAATGGAACAGAATAGAGAGCCCAGAAACAAACCACACACCTATGGTCAATTAATCTATGACAAAGGAGGCAAGAATATACATTGGAGAAAAGACAGTCTCTTCAATATGTGGTGCTAACATTTTGTTGAGAATTTTTGCATCTATATTCATCAACTCTCCACAACCAAATATCCAAATTCATCACTAACAGTTCTACTTTCCCTTCAATAGCAGAACACAATTTAGTCAAGTTTTCTGCCACTTTATAACAAAGATTTCCTTTCCTCTAATGTTCAATAACATGTTCATTATTTCTCTGAGTCCTCACCAAAATGGCCTTTAATGTCCATATTTCTACCAACACTCTCTTCAAGACAATCTAGATTTTTTTGATCATGCATTTCAAAACTCTTCCAGCTTCTACCTATTATCCAATTCCAAAACCACCCACAAATTTTTAGATATTTGTTAAAATAGCACCCTACTCTCAGTACCAAAATCTGCATTAGTCCCCTAGGGTTGTCATAACCAAGTATTATAAATAATTCCAGACATGATTTGGGGGAGGGGGGGGTAACTATTCAACCAGGACAGTAAGTATTAAATTGCTAAGGCATTTCAGGTCTATTTTATAGACGCAAAACTGTGATCTAACTTTTTTAAAATGAAATGTTTATAATACAACAACAATTATATTATTTGCAATCCACTAAGCTTTAAGCTTATAAAATATATAGAAGTCATCTTAAAAATATATACGATTAAATATAATTTTTCAAAATTATTTGGGAGTAGTAGCCCTTGGGATAAACACATTTAGTTTTTATAGTGATAGAAGTTTCCAAAAAGAAAAGGTATTATTGAACATTGGGTGATTTGACAATATTGAGATTTTTCTGTCTTCTATACAATTCAACACATATGAGTGGAATGGAACGGGGATAGAAAGAGTCTAAAATAGACTTTGTTCACAATGTAATGAAACACAACCTACCTTCCATAACCAGTATTTTATTCTCAATCCATAGCACTACAGGGGACATTTGTTTGTTTATTTTAGCCATGGGGGCTTTCAGGGCTTATCATAAAGTTTGATTTAACCTAACTGTCCTATAAGGACACCTGGTATACCAGAAGATAGTTTTACTGCTGCTGGAGGAGCCATTTATGGAACACAAGAACGCATATCTGAGTCAGGTCTTAAAGGATGACTGAGTTTTCATGAAACAGTGGAAGTGGAGAAGGGTGTTGGAGGTATAGGAATGGAATAAGCAAAGGCATGGAGCCATGAGAAGGCAGAGTTTGTTGGAGAAAGATCAAATGGTATAGTATAGCTGAAATTTGGGATATTGTGGGAGAATATAGGGTCCAGATTGTAAAGATGAATTAGGGAGATGGCACAAGGGAGAGGGCAAAAGCAGACTGGGAGATCATTAGGAGGTCTGAAAATGGAAAATAGCTATTTAGAAAGATTTATTTTGAGTTATTAGGGAAGGATTTTGTGATGTGGAAATTAAATGAAAAAAGAGGTTCTAAAATGAACTCAAAGTGTATGTCTTGAGAAACCATTTGCCCCAATAACGATGAGGAAGGAAAAATTATCTTTAACATTTTCAGGTGATATGCTTGTGTGTGGGTGTGTGCATTTATGTTTATGTATATGAGGGAGACAGAAATGAGGTTGACCCATGTTTTGTATTATGAGCCAACAGGAATGTAGACATTCAGGGGAAAAGGTGGTTTGTAAGTGTCCCGATTTTTGACATTTATTATTAGAAATAAAAATCATCAAAACCCTTTTTATTGATAATCTTCAGAATAACAATAAAGTCATTAAGTAGGGTAAACATTTTAAAATGTGATACAAAGACACTGAAGCTTATTCATCTTCCTCCTTCCATACTTTGGTATTGAACAAAGAACACTGGGCTTAAAGTTATAAAATTTGACTTTCAATCAATAAATGACAGTTGTTAGTTTTACAACCCTAAGTCCAAGACTCAGTTTTCATATGTATACTCTGAAGAATAGTCTCATCAATCTCTCTAAAAACTATATGATTTTAAGCTCTTTCCTTGTCTGTTTCCTGAACTAGAAAGTTTTGTCCACCCACATTTTTGTAATCTTACCCCATATTTTCCTGGATGAATTGGAACTAGCCATCTTTGACTATAATCCCTCACTTTACTCTTTCATTTTTCAACAGCTCAATAACTAGTAAAAAATAATGCATTATAATTTATTTTTGTACAATAATGTTCATAAAATCTTTTAAAGTTTTGTCGTCTATAAACTGTATTTGAACAGGTATATAAATTATATATACTTGGATTTTGCAATGCTGATAAAATTATAAATAAGTTAAATAATGCACATTTTTAACAAAATACAAAATTCTATAAAATATATTCATTATGCTCTAGCAGTAAACACATTTTTCTGACGGTTGTCATTCTTTAGAACTTCATTTTTTTAAGCCTCTAATGTAGTTCTTGTGCTAGGTTAAGGATTATAAATAGAGGATGACGAAGCTAGGGCTGTGAAAAACATTTAATTACCTGAATTAAGTTTGCAGTTTTGCCAAAAAACCCTGAAGGATTAATTCACGTTTAGTTCATCAGGATTTCCATTTATTTCTTGGTTTATGTAAAATTCTACTGAGGTTACATACTCAGGAGTTTCCGTAAAAATCTTCATTTTTAATAAAACATTTCTTAAATCAAGTTGTCAAATGTTCTTATCAATTCCAATAGAGAACGTAAATTTTTGCAATAATAAAGGTAGAGACAAATGGAAAATAGAATCCATAAATAATTCAAAACCTTGTTTCAGCCAATGTTCTATTCTCCATCACACTACTTATGAGTACTAATAAGGAATATTAAAATTTCCTATATTAATAACTTTTTAAAGTTTTATGTCCTCTAACAAAGACTGGAAGAATTATAATGTCCAACATTCAGGAAAATTTATTTAAGGTGGTATAAGTTATTTCCAGCTATTATCAAAATTTGTGAACAAAATATTTAAATGTTGAGTGAATTTTTCAAGTTTTGTTCACAATGTTTGGACATCAGAGATAGAGAGCTGATTTAAATTCTTTGGACACTTTACTTGGTGTAGTAGATTTAAAAGATGGACAGTTCTTAAATCTTTTCCATCAAAAATTGGAGTGTACTTTTCCACCTCTTGAATCTGGGCATGTCTTATGACTTACTTTGACTAAAAGAACATGCCAAAAGTGCTGTTGAGCTGTTGAGTTCTAAGCATTGGCCTCAAGAAGCTTTGTAACTCCTTCTCTTGCTCTTGAAATTCTGACACCAACATGTGATAAGCCTGACCTAGGTTGGTAAAGGATTGAGAGACTATATCAAAGGGATTCCAGTTATCCCAGTTTTCCTAGTCAATACCATTATAAGCAAACCAGCCCCAGCCAACCCACCAACTGATCATAGGCACATGAATGAATCTTGCCAAGATTAGTCAAGCCTGGTCCAGAACAGAACTGCCCAGTTGAGGCCAGCCCAGATTCATAAGCAAATAAATAGTTGCTGTCTTAAGCTGCTAACTTTAGGGTAGTTTACCAAGAAGTAAAAGCTAACTGATAAAGTTCAAAAAGCTTTCCTATATCCTAGAGATTTCACATAAACAAAATATCTGTTAGTACCTATAAATAGCACTTAAAGGACTCTTTCCTAATTGCATAATGAAGTGACTTTGGACATGATTTTTTAAATATATAGCTTTCATCCAATAACACTTATCTTCCTTTCTACCTTAAAAGACTCTATTGTCATTTGATCTTCAGGGATTTCCTAGACAGATTTTAGAATGCAGAACAATGCTACTTAATACTGTTAATATTTTTTAAAAAAAAACATGATTCACTAGCCTTATCTTCACCTTCTGTCAACAAAGGCAAATAAAAGAACAGTAAAGACTTGAAGACAGTACTTCAAAAGCAAATAGGTATAGAGAACACATGTATGTATTATTAGCCACATTATGTCGGAAAGAGAAATGACATTCATCAACTTTAAGTAATGTATTCAAGGTTACCAGGGTATTGAAATCAAAGGTTAAACTCCAGCACCTGATTTATAAAATAAATGTTTTTCCCATTAAAAAAAATAATAATACTATTCAAAACTAAGGGTCAGGAAAATTAGTCTTAAAATCACGTTTGTAAAGGGTCCCCCTCATTTTAAGGGGCCTTCTAAAATTCTCAGGATATTTATTTACTTATTTATTTAATATTTCTCTATTTTATTTATTTTTTGGCTGCATTGGGTCTTAGTTGAGGCATACGGGATCTTCACTGAGGCATGCAGGATCTTCATTGAGGCATGCAGGATCTTCATTGAGGCATGCGGGATCTTTCACTGCAGCACGGTTCTTTGTCGTGGCCCGCTGGCTTCTCTCTAGTTGTGGCACGCAGGTTCCAGAGCACATGGGCTCTGTAGTTTGCAGCACGCAGGCTCTCTTGTTGAGGCATGCGAGCTCAGTAGTTGTGGCATGCAGGCTTAGTTGCCCCGCAGCAGCATGTGGGATCTTAGTTCCCCGACTAGGGATCAAACCTGCATCCCCTGCATTGGAACACGGATTCTTTACCACTGGACCACCAGGGAAGTCCCAGGATACTTATTTAAATATGCTATTTTATAATATTAACAACCATACAATCTGCTTAGGAATATTGCAGGATCAAACTATCAATTGAACAATACAATTTCAAAAAGGGCTAGAAGAATGCCATCATAAAAAAAAAAATCTGTAAATCTTTATCCATCCCCTACTTGTAGATATTGGCTGAATTCAATGTCAGTTATTGTGCTCTTGGAAATACAACATTTCCTTCTTGTATCCGTATGTACGCTTCCAGATATTGGGGGAAGATGTATAATGATAACCTTTAAAATATCCCAGAGTTGACACTGGTTTTCTTTCTCTGTAGAACGAAGTTAAGGACATAGATGTGTGGCGTGGAGGTCAGGAATGAATGTGGGAAAGCAGTTATATGGACTATAGACAAATTAAGCATATCTTTCCTAACTCTGTGATAATGGTCTCAAACCTCAGTTTTTCTTCTATTTCATGTGATGTGGATTATGAATCACGGGATGGAAATTCTCAAACTCTTTATCCAGGGCCAGAAAAAAAATTGCATATGCTGTGTGTAGTGTTTTTATAAGTCATTTCTAAGATGGTAGATTACTAAAAATCTTACAACATCTAGTGTAGTTAAAATTTTTTGATATTGAATTGTTCTCACAAACTGTTATGTGTTTAATACTACAGAAATTCCTTCAATAATTTCATCGGATAGTCTTTGGTGGGATAGGTACAACAGGGCCTTCAATGAGCATAACCTTTTATTTTTTATCTAAGTTAAATTTGCATACTTTGAATTATGAATGACTAATAATATATCTTCACATATATCTATTTCATATATCTTCACATACATACTTCATATATATCTATTATATAATAGTTTTGAAAATACTAAAATTAAATAAAATACTAAAAATTAAACAAAATAAAATTAAAATAATTTTAAAATACTAAAATTAAAATAATTAAAATACATTTAATTATCACAGAAATTCTGTTTTTCCCTTTAGAGATACCTTTCATTTTCTTTTGCCCATTAAAGGAAAAATGGTAAAGCACAGAGTCAAAATATTTAGTTTGTCAATTATACTAAATATGATGAAAATCAGCAGGAGATGCTGAAAGGTTGAAAACCAATTTGGAAAAAAATAAGGCAAATGTTAAACAAAGTAATGCTCACATAACTATAGTAATTATAAACTAAAAATTGCATTTAAGAATATAGATACAAAAAAAAAAAAGAATATAGATACAGATATAGATATCTCCCTAGAGCTAAAGAAGGTCCATAAATGATGTTTTAATTTATCAAGATTACACAACACTTCTAAACTATTATAGGTCCAAATATATATAAAAGTACTTTTAATAGAACTACATAAAATATCAAATTTATCATCATAGTGACAGATTTTATCACACATTGATGAAATACAACCATATACTGAGCCTTAAAGCTAGTCTTAAAAGTTCTGAAATATTAATAACATACATACCACACTACCTGATCACAGTGAAATTAAGCTGAATAAATAACTAACCCACAAATAACTAAAAAATCATTA
This sequence comes from Neophocaena asiaeorientalis asiaeorientalis, assembly GCF_003031525.2. Classification (NCBI taxonomy): domain Eukaryota; kingdom Metazoa; phylum Chordata; class Mammalia; order Artiodactyla; family Phocoenidae; genus Neophocaena; species Neophocaena asiaeorientalis. The sequence continues at coordinate 8,763,541 of NW_020173758.1, forward strand.
TACATTTGCAAATCAAGAAAAACTTCACATTGCTTCATGGGCCAAGGTAGAAATACTAATTATAATCAGAAAATATTTTTGAACTGATTAAAATTACTATATTAAAACTTGGATGCTATAGTCAAATTCATATATAGAATAGTTACAGCCTTAAATGCATATAGTAAAAATGAGAAATCAATAATCATAATAATTTAGAAAAATAAAACAGCAAATTAGATACAAAAGTAGAAGGAAAGAAGTAATAAAGATAAAAACAAAAACTATGGAACAACAAAATAGAGAACAAATACAGAAAAAATCATTTTTCAAAAAAATTAATAGTCAATAAAATGTATAAAATTGATCAAGTGAAAAGAGGGAAGGCCCAAATAAAAAGGATTAGAAATGAAATGGGGACCTAACTGCACATACTGCTGGTGACCTTGCCTGAAACAATCCACTCCTTGCTAGAGCTTCCTTTTCCCACCCCTTATGCCTATAAAGATTTTCATTCTGTACAGCTCTTCAGAGCTCCTCTCTGTTTTCTAGATGGGATGCTGCCTGATACTTGAATTGTTGAATAAAGCCAATTAGATCTTTACTCAGTTGAATTTTGGAGGTTTTTTTGTTTGTTTGTTTTTTAACACCAGCATTAAATAAATAGTATTGGAAATGCAGAGGCAAAAAGACCAGTATTGTTCCAACAAAAATATGTTTTAAAGAGCCATGGCCTTGTGAAAAATAAGCATTGATATCTTATTCTTGTGGTGGGAGCTATGACATTAGACAGGAATCACACCTTTGACAATAAAGAACGAAAAGAAATGGTTCCTAAACTTAAACAGGGGGGGATAGTGTCTGAATACTATGAAGAATCTTTATTTGCACTGATTGGCAATAAATAAATATGTATGTGCCTCTTCTTTAGCCGCTATTCTAAATCTTCATTAATATATCACTATGCGTCCTAAGGGCCCATGAATTTTGTAGTTTTTAAAGTCAATTTACTTATTTCTACAGTGAGACACATCAGAAGTATTTTCTTGGTGTCCCATACATCCTAGCAGTGGCCCTACTTTTTGAAAAAGCCTGGGGCAGAGGATGGGTGTAAGGAAACAGGAGAACAGTAAACAATTGTTTTCGAGTCTCTGTATTAGATATTTTATATTAATTTACTTTTTTAATCCTCACAACTGACCTATAAAATAGATATTTATTCAATGCTTACTAAGAAACAGAAACTCATAAAAGTTAAACAATTTCCTCAAAGTCATACAACTAGTAATTAACGGAACAAGGATTAAAATCCAGATCTGTGTCACTGTGTAATCTACCCTCTATGTTATAATATGATTCCCTAAAGCATGGGTAACTTTCAGGGCCAAAACAAATACTTGGTTCTATCAAGAAGGATTTATGACAACACAATTCTTAGAAAAAGAATACAACATTAAGTACATTTCAATAATAATCTCTATACCTATATGACCTGTTCTTGTGATTTTTCAGGTGTCCTTTTAAACTTTCTTAGCATTCTCACATTGGGGAAAAAAAAGCATTTAACAATATGAAGCAAACTTTAGAGTACTCATATCTAGTTCCAAAAGAGGGGAATATAACAATGACTTTAAATTTGTATTTGCTAACATCAATGAGAAAATACAAAGATCCACTGAGCACCAATTTAAAGAGTAGGGTTAATGTGGCTATAAGAAAACTCATTAAAAAAAATGCTGACCTTTAATCCTAATTTTTCAATTAAATAGAACAACTGGAAAAGAGCCATCTCACTTGGTATTCTGCTGACAATGAGTGTGTACAGATAGATTTTTCTGAGATCATCAGGTTGTTTCTTTCAGGGCAGATAATCCCCCTTCCGGCCAATCATAATATAAAGGAGATTGTATAATATTAGTTAACATTTAGATAATGCAAGTCATATACCAGACATTGTTCTAAATGCTTTACATATATTAACTTATTTATCCTTAAAACATCCTAATGAGGAAGATACTATTATTACTATTTTCATAACCATTTTGCAGAAGAGACAATTGAGACAGAGCGGTCAAGTCATTTTTCTAAAGTCACACAACTGGTTAGTGACAGAGTGGAATTTTAACCCAACCAATCAGTCTTCTGTGTCTATGCTTTAAACACTATGCAATATAACCTCCCTGCATAGAACAGAGGTGAAGAGCACAGACTCTGGAGCCAGATTGCCTGAATTTAAATACAGACTCCACTGCGTACTAAGTATTTGACGTTGAGCGTAATTTCTCTCAGCTTCAGTTTCCTCATTTGCATACTAGAATGGTGTATAGAATTATGTCTTGTTCAGATCTTTGTCAGGATTATATGAGGTAGCCCACAAAGAACACTCAGCTCAATAACTGGAGGTATTCAATCACTGTAAGCCATGATTATGATAATGTAGTCACTCTTCCTTTTCCTCTGTTATTAGACAAACAGGTGAGGAAGATTCAACAAAGGATAGCCTAATACTTCTGTAATACCAGATGGGCAAAAGGGATCAACCAATACATGGGCATTTTAATATTTAAATATTACATATCCTTAAATTTGGGCTTAAGACATTTTTAAAAAGTGCTTTAAAATACTATACTATTAGATCATGGAAGTTATAATAAATTATTGTATTAGAAGATGTCCCACTATCTTTTATGATACAGTATTAGCAAATGCTCCTAATGTAACCAAGCAGGACCCTATGAGGCCTTCCCCCATATCCTTTGCTTTAGCTCCTCTCTGAAGTATCTAGAGAACAGTATTTGATGCACATTTCCTGAATTGTTTTACAGATGTGAAAACCCCTGACCGAATGGAAGATGTTAACTACTTGATGATCATGAGCCTCCTGGAGCCTAAGGACTGATAACGTTAACCTTGTGACACCACCCTGTTCCCTCAACATCAGCCAGACAGAACATGCATGAGCAGATCACGTACCCTGCAACACACCCACACCCACCCAAGGCCCGCAACCTGGCTTTTAAAAATGCTTTGCCAAAACCCTTTGGGGAGCTCAGGGCTTTTTAGGATATGAGCCACCCATCTCCTTGCATGGCCCTGCAATAAACCTTTCTCTACTCCAAACTCCTGACGTTCCAATTTGTTTGGCCTCACTGTGCTTCGGGCACATGAACTTGCACTAACACTAGTTATAAATGCTCTTTCACTTCTAATTTTTATTGAAAACATATCTATTTAGGTATAGATATTTAACATATATCACATGAGGAAAATGTTAGTTAAGGAAATTGGCTTGTTTATTCCTAAAAACTTCTTCATAAAATCTAACTCTACTATATTTTGTTTTTAATTTGGAGTCGTTGTTTTCCATGACTTTCAACACAATATTATTCTGTTTCATCAAATTTTGTGGGTGACGCAGCATTTCTTAAAAGACTCCTGTTTTGTTGTCTCCAAGATTTGTCTTTCAAGTTTCTGATATTCATTCTGAAAGTTGTGATGCTGATGCTTTTCTATTTGAAAGCTCATAGTTTTATTTTTTTCTCAGTTGAATTACATTTTGCTGGAAATTAAGCAGCTTCTGTTAAAAAACAACAGGGAGTTTTTAAACAAATTGATGTTTCAATACTTTATATCTTGTGTGATGCATGAATTTGGTCATTCTAGCCTGTCTTTACAATTTGTTTTATCTATTTCAACAGACTTGGTAATCTCTCCTGCTTCGGTTGCATAGTTTAAAGTGTAGTAACAATAGATATATTTCCAAAAACACACATAACTCAGTTAGGTGAATTAAATATAAATAGTTATGCCTAGTTTGCACATGTGCAGGCATTAACTAGTATACCACAACTGACACTTAGTTGACAGCCATTGTAAGATGCGTTCTAATTTTAGACATGCTAGTATTTGAAAAAAAAATGCATCTTCAGTTGGATGAAATGTGATAACTTAATTTGCTACATTGCTCATCTAATCACATAAACATCTGTCACACTCTCACTGTCACTAACTTCACTATCCATAGCTTTCTCATCCTTCCTTTCTTTGCTTACCCAACAGGAACATTTTTAACTTCCCCTAAACTTCATGGTTTAGAATAGAGATAGCAATCCTCCAGGCACAGGCTTACCAACAGAAAGAGTCTAATAACTAGTCTGCAAAAACCAACCTACATCCCGCACCAAAGTTAATTATCCTGCATTTTGAAGAACTATAATGTACTACAAGAATGCCCCCAGTTCTGTCCAGATCTGTATGGCAAGTTAGACTCAAAGCAGAGGTTCAGGAATATTTTACAAATTTCAAAAGCTGTGATCATTTCATCATCAACCCTTTGCTCTTTTCTGTAAAAGCTGCTGAAAAGACTTGGGCAAAGTTTAGAATTAGATCTCAACTGCACCCTTGTATCTCCAGTGTAAAAGTAATTAACTATACTTTTGGGGGGAGAGACCACTAAGATCTTGACATTTATCCTTTTAAAATCTGTACTTTAATTTTTTTGCTCCAATTTTTAAAGTTCTACTTTAATACTATTTATTCTCTGAATAAACCACAGAGAAAGAACCAAAAGTCAATACAATTTTTTAAAGTAGCTAAACAACTTACAGATAATAGAGGCTAGAGATTAAAGAAAAGAACATTCTGATTAATACTTGAATCTCAAATTGAAATCTTTAACAATCTTCCTTAACAAACTAAGTCATCTCTGTTCTTAATAAACTAAAGGGGGGAATATTCTACAGGAATATGGTCTCTAATTACATTTTTAAATACAATTGTTTTTAGTGATTTTATCTCTGGAATAATACTCTTCTGAGTATTTTACATATCAGAGATTCATGGTAAGTCCTCAATAAATGTCTATTATTATTATTTTCAATTCTTTTCCCACATACAAATTCTTCTCCTTTAACTCAGAATAACTAAGTCATACTAAAAGACTCTTAAAGAAAATAGTATTTATCCTATTTGCTTATGCCTCCCCTGAATAGGGTCTAGTACTGCTGATCTATAGTGGTTAATTTAAAAGATCTAATTGACCTAAATACAAATTTAGCTTTGTTTGAAATTTCTGCAATTCCATTGAACATATTATTGTCCATCTAGATGGTTAATTACTATAAATATAAAAAAAGATTATCTCACATTGCTATAACATATACATTTTATGACAAAGTAGGAGTTAAACATAATCTTTGATAGATAAAACATTGCATTTGTAAGGAGTACAAATATAAATATAATTTCATTTTCCACTCCCTGACATTTTGTAAGAATTAGGGGGAAAAAATGCCCAAACTAGCTTAAGTGGGTTAGATGAGATAGTGAAAAAAGAATTCATGAGAAAGTTTTCCCTATTAAATTGAATTTGCAATTGATAGCAGAGTATTAAAAATCTCCATTTACTTAAATGTTTATCTTGTTAAATATTATTGTCCTTGGAACTAGTGATTAAACAATTCTTCTAGGCAGTAGTTCAATATAAAAATTAGTGTAACTAACTATATCTTATTTTATTCTACTAAAAATACAGCATTATAAAGTTTTCACATTGTACTCTGCAATCACAACCATTGTCTCAGCATGCTACTAAATAGTGTATTCTAATTCAGAATGTGGCTCTAATTAGCTCTTAAATGAACTTACTTTAAAGAAACTGAATGCTATCCAAGAGTATTTGTTTGGTAAGCACAGCATTTGAGGGATATCATTAAATATAAGAGAACATGCATGGCAATCACTAAATGAAGAAACAGAATGGAATTTTTTTAAAAATTTGTATTGAGACATGTGATATATAACATTTTCAGGTGTACAAGATAATAATGCAATATATGTATATGTTGCAAAATGGTCACCACGATAAGACTAATTTAACATCTATCACCTTACAAAGTTTTTTTGTGTGTGTGTGATGAGAACTTTAAAGATCTACTCTCTTAGCAACTTTCAAATATACAATATAGTATTTTTATCTATAGTGACCACGCTCTACATTATATCCCCAAGACTTATGTTTTATAGCTGGAAGTTTGTACCTTTTGACCACCTTCACCCATTTCTCCCACCCTCACCCCTTGCCTCTGGCAACCACCAATTGGCAGAACTGAATTTTTTGAAGCTATAACAACTGTACAAAATTTTCAAACTTTAATGTTAAAGAACCAACTATGACACTTTAAAAGTGGCCTTACTATTCAACAAAATGGATAACAATTAATGTTGGGTAAAAGTAAAGAAAATCTGGGTATGTTGTCAACTTTTATGTTCTGTCATACCCTCTAGAAAAAGACCACAAGGAACATACCTATAGTTGAACAAGTTAGGTTTTACTGCTTGGTGCTATGAGAGAGAATGTATACTATGGAGAACTGTGGAAGTTTTCAGTAAGGGGATGTTAGAAATCACTTATAAGAGCTGGGCTATAGTTGGATGAGTTGGGGGAGGGTACAAGGGGTGAGGCCCTGAATTTGGTTCTGTCAGAAAATGGGACAATTTTACAATTGGGTATCTCAATAAATGTTATTTATAAGAAAGGTACACTAGAGTGAGGCTAAAGCTATAATTGGTAAAGAAGAAACAGTCACTTATATTAGCTAGAAGAGGGAAGTGTTTGCTACCTGTGGCTTCCACAATTATTGATGTTTTGTTTGTATTCAGACATGATTATTAAGTGGGCTTGTTTTTGTCTTGCTCTATCATGGTCACAGAGTGGCCCTCTCTGATGTTGGCATTCTATGAAATTATTCTATGTGCAAAAAGAGAACTCCATCATTTAGCTAGGAATGTCAGGGCAGTTAATAGGAACACTAAAGCCTGGTTGATAGTATCAGGCCAACTCCCAAATGTCAGGGGAGGCTTTTCTCTTTGTCATCATTCATTCATAAAGACAATTAGTTGATTTTTTTCTCTTCTTCGACAATTAGTTGATTTTAACTCAGTAAAAATGTACGTGGTGGCTTTGTTTTTACTCAATTCTGTACTATACCACCATGTGTATTTTTTTAAATGATTTTCTTCCAGTTTTACTGAGATATAATTGACATTCAGCACTGCGTAAGTTTAAGGTGTACAGCATGATGATTTGACTTCCATACATCATGAAATGATTCCCATGATGTTTAATGAATATCCATCATCTCATATAGATATAAAATAAAAGAAAAAATTTTTCCTTGTGATAATTCAGGATTTACTCTCTTAACAAGTTTTATATGTAATATACAGCTGTGTTAATTATATTAATCATGTATATTGTACATTACATCCCTAGTACTTATTTATCTTATAACTAGAAGATTGCAACTTTCGGCCACTTGTCATCATGTGTGGACACAAATGTGCTGCTGAATAAGCAATATGGGTGGAGTGACTCAATATTAATTTTACTAAGTTTAAGTTTTTACTATAACTAATGATGTGATCTTTTAAAAAATCCATTTTAATAATATTGGATGGACTTCCAATTTACATTATGGATTTACATAGGGGAAATTTTATCATTAAAACTAATAATCCAAAAAGATTTGAAAGTGAATATGGAGAAAATAAAGCTGAAGTAGGAAATGGATTGTTTTTGTTTACTTCAGAGAATAAAGGTTTACATAAAATAAAAATAATAAAGAGCAAATAGGATAGAAATAGTTAATGGCTAACATTTATTAGCTTATTAAATTGATAATATTAACTAACATTCTGAGTGCTTACTATGGGCCAAGTAACAGACATGCATTAATTCATTTACTCCTCGCAACAACGACATGAGATGAGTTCTAGCATTATTCCTATTTTACAGATGAGGAAAAAGAATTAGACAAGTTGCATAATTTACCTTAGGTCATCCAGGCTAATATGTAACAGAAACAGATGTGTGGTATGAAACCATGTCTGTGTGACTTCAGAGCCAGCCCTCAATCTTTATGCTGTCACTTTATTTTCTGAGGAGTTTCCTCTAGAAAGGTCATCACTCATAGGGTTTAAGATTATGAGACATCAGAGTGGCCATCCAGTATGAGGACACAGAGAATATGATGCCAATCACTGATGAGGTCATTATTTTAGGCTAGATAACACAATTTAATACTAGTATAAAGATTGAGAAAGGTCATAAATAGTTTTCTGCTATAAAAAGCACAAGACCATTATCTATAGAGTGACCAACCTGAAACAATTCATCACATTATGCTCAGGCTATGTTAAGGCAATGATGTGAAGATAACTGATGCAAACAAATGTAATTATAACAGATATTTCACACAAAAAAAGATAGCTAGTACTTTTCATGACTCTGCCACTATTTCATAGAATGTATGTTTTTTAGTTGGATAAAGTACAAAACTAGATCTCTCTCCTTGCAGCTGGAATTAAATTTTAACAAGACTCATATTCTCAGGACTATTATATTTCTTTAGTGCATCACTAGATCATGAGTACAAAGGATTAAAAGAAGCAGTGTTGTAAAATGATAAAATCCTTTCAGAAACTTGACAATAATTTGGCAAAATTCAAAAGCATTAAAAGTTTTCATACCCAGCTTCCTTATTACATACCAAAAATCTACCAAAAAAAGGAAAAGAAAAAAAAAGATTAAAATCTAAAATGCAGAAAAAAAATTATGAACAAAGAATTTCATCAAAATATTTATAATGCTGGAAACATACTACATTTGCAATATCAGAGGAATATAGCTAAGTGAATCACATACCCAAATAATTTAATAAAATGCAGCCATTTATAATTTATCTTTTAATGTTTTTTAATGATGTAAGGAAATCTTTATGCTATATCCAGAATAACAAAACAAAAAAGTCTACACACATACATAAGGTCACAACTATATACATGCATATACAGAGACTGGAGAGAAATATAGTATAATCTTCTTCATGAATATTTAAGAATAGTAATGATATATTATTTAAATATTCCTTAAAACTCTTCTTAACTTTCCAAATTTTTGACAAGTATAGTAGACATGTCTGTCACTTACTTTCCTAGACACTCATTTTCTAGAATCTACTGTAACCATAGACCCTTGAAAGGCAGACCTTACAACCTTTTCACTCACCTCCTCACGTCCAACCATGGATAATCATCTATCCCAAAGCCAGTCAAGGCACACTGGCAGCCCAACGCTAAATATTTCATGAAATGAACTGAGACAGAGAGATCAAAATCAATTACTAATAAGAATAGATGCTGAGCAGTCATAATTTAGAGTGGTCGCTGGTGGTTCTAATGGGCATTGAACAATAAGAGTAAGAAGGTGGTAAGAGATAAAGAGAAACTGAGTAGCACAACAGCAGATAGAAAGGTAGAAAGCAGATTTTAGAGTTCATAGGGCTTCTGAAAATAACAGAGTGGTCTCAGTTCCTGACATCCCAAATCCAAATTCCATGAAGCCCAACATTAATTATTTTCATTCTTTGGAATCCTGAGACATCTGTGGCTTTATAATAAACAACTTTTTACTTGACCTAGTTTAAGTTGGTTTCTGTACCTTGAAACCAAAAGAATTTGACAGAATAAATGAAAGAAAATGTAGCAGAACATCTTAATATACTTCCCTTCTTATGAAAAAATGGAATGGGAGTATCAACTGGAAAACTACAAGTTTCAATTGTGCCCCTGTGAATACAAAATTCAATTGTATTTTGCGTTCCAGAGTTAACATGTTTCCTTTTATATGACTAGTTGAAGTTTCATTTAAAAGCAGAAAAATGGGTAAGAGAGACTGACAGAAGGGGAAGTCCAAGAGATTCCAAGCATGAGAAGTATTCAAAACACTGATGCTGGTTCTGATATGTAGAAGAAAAAATTCCTCTACCTAATAGCTAATGTCAACCCCCAGCTGACAGGAAATGAAGACCTCTGCCCTGCAACCATAAGGAATTAGACTCTGCCAACAGCCTGAATGAGCTTGGAAGTGGATTCTCCCTAGAGCCTTCTCATAAGAACTCAGCTACCCAACACAGTGATTTTGTTCCTTATGAAATCCAGAGCAGAGAAACGAGCTGAGTAAATTTAGACTTCTGACCTATGGAATTGTGCGATAATAAATTTGTGTATTTTAAGCCTCTAAGTCTGTAGTAATTTATTATGGTAGCAATAGAAAACTAATATACTATCTTAGATCATCTGTACCCAGTTGAGCATTCAGATGACTACAGACACATAAGAATCACAGCTGAGCCTAGCTCAATTGCTGATCCACACAACTGTTTGATGTTTTAACCCACCAAATTTTCGGATGATTTGTTAGGTAGTAAATAATTGATATAGAAATAAGTACTGCTGTATTAAAAGTCAAAGCAAATGGCATTGACTTGGAGACTGGGTGAAGGGTGGAGCCTTGAAAAGTAGAGAGTAAATTGTTAGTAAAGGCTGAATATATGGTGATGAAACTGCAACAGGAAGCTAGAAGTAGAAATCAGGTGCCTGAAAATATATTACAGTAAGAGTATGGATAGTGAGAAGAGCATAGTTAGATCCCTGGGAAACAGAAACACTTCAGGGATTCGGAGAAAAAGAGGCTATCAGTAAAGGAGATTGACAAGTAGTGTTTGAGGAAATAGGCAGAGGACCAGAAAAGAGTGATTCAAGCAAACTGATAATGATGGAGGGGCCAGAAAATTGTTTGTGTATATTAATGTGTGCGTGTGTATCAGAAAAAAAATCTATAAGTATATACAGTGAAATGGTAATGGTAATCATCTTTGAATAATAGAATTACTATTGATTTTTTTCTCCTTTTAATTAACATTTTCTAATTTTCCTATTAAAAATATGTGTAAGCCAAGGGTTTTCTTTTTTTTCACTTTAACATTAATGAAGGTATCTTCCTCTACAAAGGGTGCTCAGAAATACTAAAATTCCACAGAGAAATAAATAAAAAGGAAAAAGAAGTGTTTACTTGATCTGGCTATTAATAGATTTTTCACAATTTAAAAACCATTTCATTTATCAACAGAGGAATGGATAAAGAAGATGTGGTACATATATACAATGGAACATTAGCCATAAAAAAGAATGAAATAATGCCATTTGCAGCAACATGGATGGACCTAGAGATTGTCACACTGAGTTAAGTCAGAATGATAAATATCATATGATATTTCTTATATGTGGAATCTAAAAAACAGGTACAAATGAACTTATCTACAAAAGAGAAATAGAGCTACAGATGTAGAAAACAATCTTATGGTTACCAGGGGGTAAGGGAGAGGAAGGACAAATTGCGAGATTGGGATTGACATATACACACTACTATATATAAAATAGATAACTAATAAGGACCTCCTGTATAGCACAGGGAACTCTACTCAATACTTTGTAATGGCCTATATGCGAAAAAAATCTGAAAAAGATTGGTTGTATACATATATGTATAACTGATTCACTTTGCTGAATCACCTGAAACTAATACAACATTGTAAATCCACTATACTTCAGTAAAAATTAAAAATAAAAATAGGAAGAAAAAAAATTTTTTTAAGTAAAAAAAACATTTCATTTGAATTTGGAAGATGAATGGAGGTTGAGGAATGAATGGGAGCATCCACTTCCCAGAGATATCATAAGCAATAAACAAGAAAAAGTGGGTAAAGAGCTTGCCCAGTGCCTTAAACATATTAACAGAGTAAGCACCCCATCAGTGAACACCAGTTAACAATTTTAGGGAAGGATGACAATACCTATATCATGGTGGACATGTTTTGGATATAGGTTACCTTCAGTAAATCCTTTGGCCTCTTTTAATCTCAGTTTCCTCATCTATAAATTGAAAATAGGGATATCTACATATATTTCCTCAGACAGTTAAGAATTTGATAACATGTGCAAAGTTCAAGCTCTAAGCTTTGGCTTAGAAATATTTCTGAATTACTGAATAAAGAGGTGGAGAGAGCAAGCCTGTAACAACCCTTGCAGGAAGTCTGGCTATGAAATAAAGGAGTGATTGTGATCAAGGTACACAGAGCTAAGGGAGAGTGTTTCAAGATAGGAGAAATTAAGTATATACATTTATTTTCAGAAGAGAAGGAAATAGTGAAGAGTGGTAAGATGAAGCTATGAAAAAAGAACTGATGATTAATTTGTAAAACAATATTTTTGAAGAAATGGGACTGGATGGGCTCTAAAGCATGGGAAAGGCATTTATCTCAGTGATCTTTTCTGTGACACAAAATGTAAGGATAGGTATCAATATGGAGAACCCAAATCTAGGAAAATATTTTTTTGGTGTGTCCCAGCATGAGTGGGCTTCCACCTGAAGCTTGGAGAATATTCATTTTTGACCCCACAAGTTTGAAAACAATAACAAAAATAATAATTTCCTTGTTTTCCTTGGTGTATTATAAAAGCATCCCTTCCCCCACAAAAAAAAGGAAATTTAGAAAGGTATTTTATTGAATAAAAAAATTGAGAGAAATATATTGACTTACTTGAGTAGTGCCTTATATAAACACCTTACCCAAAAATTATTGCTAGGTCCCAGATATCTTTATACAATTAAGCCTCAGTAATTTGAATTCCCACTTCATATACACACTGGTTAACACAAGGTACGGGCTTGTTCCCTTAGTACCCTGAATTAACAGCTTGAACACTTAATTTTGGGGGTTCTGTAAAAGGAATGTTTTTAAGGTATTTTTGGCAGGTGCTTTGGCTAGCTTCACTGAATCTATTCATTAGTACAAGGGAGCATTTTCCACTAGTTACAGACCAAACCTAAGGTAAAGCTTTACTGGGTAAACATTCCTGTTTACTTGTCATGGTAAATTATTTTATTTATGGTTGAACTAGTTTGCTATACACAATAGTTTTGTTTGATAAATTAATAAATAAAATATAGGGGCCAAGATAGATGGCTGGTAATATGTTAAGGACAATATAACACTGTGAGGTTTTAAATAAAGTGAATGATAATATAATTTGTATAGCTATATTGCAATTATCATCACCATCATCTTACTTTCATGTGGAGCTGAAGTTTCTCCTAGACAATGAATATGAACATAATTCATATTTAGTAACTATTTTGGTTATGCCTTTGTATTGTCCAGGGTTTTCCCTGAATATATGAAGAGATTTGTTTTAAGAAATCGGCTTACCTAATTATGGAGGTTAACAAGTCCAAAATATGCAGGGTGGGCCAGGAGGCTGGAGACTCAGGGAAGAGTCAATGCTGCAGTTCAAGTCGAAGGCAGAATTCCCTCTTACTTGGGGGAGGTCTGTCTTTTGTTCTATTCAAGCCTTCAGCTGACTGGATAAGACCCATCCACATTATGAAGGGTAATCTGTTTTACTCAAAGTTCACCAATTTAAATATTAATCTCATCTAAAAACACCCTCACAGAAACATCTAAAATAATATTTGACCACATATTTAGGCACCATAGCCCAGCCAAATTGACACATAAAATGAGTCACTTTGCCCATTCTTAATTGTAGTCAAGTTTAATGCAACTTTTAAAAATGAACTAGAAGGATACATGCCTGTCAGAAATAGAGTTGAGTGTAATAAATCACTACCAGGGAGAAAGCTGTCAGATGCCCATACTCACCTCAATCACTTCTGCTATTCCAGATAAATAAATTGTCCACAGTAAATTGACTGTCTTTGATCTCCACCCCTGCTTCCCAACCCCTACACCTACTGGAAGAGCCACCAATGTTAGTCTTACATCAGGCTTATTCAAAACGCAAGGAGGCAGTAAGTAGCCTGTTCTGTTTCTCCCCTCCTCTCACTCCCCGTCTCCTTTCCTCTGCTTCCCTCCTCTCCCCTCTTCTCTTTGGCAGCCTCTAAGCCCAGGGACTTGGGATCACTGGCTCTGGAGAGATATGTTTGACATGTAATACCTTACACAGAAAGGAATGCAGACATGACAACTGGCCCAGTCAGGCAAGGGCAATAATAGCACCAAACTCTTAAGATGGTCATTCCTAGACAGGAGAGTGCAGAGGGTAAAATTTCTGATTTCTTACTCAATGCGCAAGCACATTAACATACATATATTTTGTAATTTTTAAAAATATGTAAAAATGTAGGCCATCTAATTGCAATAACTCAGATGAACAGGATATGCATATTTATGATACACATGTCAAATACAGTATTACCAATGGCACAAACAAGACAGAAATTTATTCTCACACAAGTTAAAGGCCCATGCTGGTATGGCAGTTGTACTATACAGATTAATCACAGGGTCAGCTTCCTTCTATCTTGTGGTTTGCCCACATATAGGTTCCTAGATGACTCACTACCACCTATACAAGAGTAAAGAGGAAAGAGGGAAGGAAAGATATTTCCCTTTTCTCTAAGGGTATTACTTACAGGAGGCAGAGATTATGTCTGTTTACATGCCATTGCCCAGTACACAAACATACCTTGCTTGAAGGGAGACTGGGAATCTTTAGTCTAGATGACCTTATCGGTACTATAAGAAGAAGGAAAATGGATAATAGGACGTAAATAACCAGCAGTGTTGACCACATATCTAAACATTAGCTTAATTATATACATGTGTATATATATATATAATTATATATATGTTATTTATATTATTTATATATAATTATATTATTTATATATATAATATATAATTATGTATTTTATATTATATATAAATATATATAAATTATATATAAATATATAATATAAATTATATATATATATAATTAGGAGCTTTGCTTTAGCCTAATTATCCTTTTCACAATGGTCAAAAGATACAAGTAAAAAAATATATATATGCATGTGTGTATTTGTGCATATATACATATATACGTATCTAGAAGAAAAAATAGTATGATTCATAGCTTGAAATTAAGTAAAATTATAAATACTCATCTGCTATTATGGTGATATAATATAACTCTGTCAATAAGAATTTGCTTTATGTCATGAGGCATACTAGATTCATTTTGATTGATTTTGAAAATTTATAAGCACTAGAAAATTTCTCTGTGGGTATAAAATAAACTGTGAGGTTTATTCATTAACTATTCACATGAAAAAATCTCTTCATAAATAAGTACCAACCATTGCCACAATTGGGCTTGTAACAAACCATCCCACAACCCTGATCTACAAAATAACAATCATTTATTCTTGCTCACACATCTGTGTGCTGGCTGGAAGTTGGCTGACTTAAACTGAACTTGGCTCCAAGCTATAAGTTAGGTCCAAGTCCGCTCCATATGTCTTTCTTGGATCAGTGGGACTAGTGGGCTACCTGGGACATGTTCTTCATGTGACAATAACAGAAGCACAAGAGGGCAAACTCAACTGCTGCATTATTTTTTTAGGCCTCACTGTGTCATGTGTGCTTAACAGTTCATTGGCATTGCTAGTCAAGTGGTCATGACCAAAATTAAGGGCTGATGAAATACATTCTGCCCACCTTGAGATATGGCAAGGGTGTGGCTATATATTACTATTAATAGGAGGCAAAAATTGGGACCACTCAATCAATCTACCATAAGATGTTATTTTGTACCATTCCAAAGTGGATGTAATTTCACTTTGTGTATTAGACTTATTTCTATAAACTAATTCGTTTATTAAATCCTTACTTGACTGCTATTATATATGAGGCACAGACTTCTTTCAAAAACAATTGAAGATACATCTCCTGCTTTATAGAAAATCAGTCTGGTGAAATATTATAACAAAATCAACAGAATTATAGCATAATGTGGTAAGTTCAGTGATAAAGATATGGAGAGGATAATACACAAACATGAGGAGAGGCATCTCTTTCAGCCTAGAGAAAAGGGAAGAGTATTGAGAAGATTTCCTGGAAGAGATGTTTTAAAAAGCCCTGGGGAAAACAAGGGAATTAAATTCTATCAGTTATCTTTTGATGTATTAAAACTTCCCAGAAAACTCTCAGAGGAATTTTACTCACGTCTTTGGGTTTGCTGGGGTGGTTCTGCTTACGTATTCTCCATTCTCCGTTTGGAGCCAGTAGCTAGCCAGGGTATATTCTTCTCATGGTGATGGCAAAGAGCTAGAGAGACAGCATAAACACATGGTGTTCCACCTTCTAAAATTCCATTGTCGAAAGCAAGTCACATGAGTGAGCTCAACATCGAGGGGTAGGGAAGGAAGTGTACTCCTTTTTTGTGTGTGCTGGTAGAAATTGAGAGGTTGCAGGGCAAATGATTACAGGGAGGGGGGAAAGAACTGAAGCAAATAATTCAACCTACCAGACAAGTAAAAAACTCACCCCAAACCCAATTTCCTATAAATACTGACCTAGCTAGCTAGCTATCTTACAATAAATAAAAAAATAAATATATAAAAGACATAAATACATAAAAATAGGTATTTAGTCCATATCATGTGATTTAGTCCATATGATGTGATAGGCACTATATGTTTGGACATTAATAAATATTTATTATTAATATGCACCACACTAATTCCTACAGCATTGGGAATTCTCATTGATTCCATGGTCCATAATGATAACAATGATAACATTGATTTAATATTTAGTTATAATTTTTATATCATTTTTCTATATTTTCACAGAATTAATTTGTAAGATAAATATATAGATACATCAATTAAAACTTTTATTAGGGCTTCCCAGATGGCGCAGTTGTTGAGAGTCCGCCTGCCGATGCAGGGGACACGGGTTCGTGCCCCGGTCCGGGAGGATCCCACATGACACAGAGCATCTGGGCCCGTGAGCCACGGCTGCTGGGCCTGCGCGTCCGGAGCCTGTGCGGGAGAGGCCACAACGGTGAGAGGCCTGCATACCGCGAAAAAAAAAATTATTAAATTCTCAGGACAAATTTTCATAGTGTTTTTTTTTAAATTTTGTTAAACATAGTATTCTAGGACTCAATTTTGTAAATTGGCTTTATTAAAGTGAAGTACAGTGACCATTAACAGCTAGCATGCATTGAGCTCTTACAGGCACTTTACATACATTAATTCATTAAATGCTCACAGAAATTCTTGAGCTTGATATTACAATTATTTTACAGATGAGGTTCAGAGAAGTGAAGTTCCTCACGATCACAAAACTAATAATAAAAGTTTTTCCTTACCCATTTATGCCTATCTGTAGTTTAATATCTTAAACATAAATCTGCTTTTCTTTAATTATCAAATATTTTTGGCAACAATAATCCAGATTTTTTCCTACTAAATTATAATGCCCTTAATTATTTTATTCATTTATTCATTAGATGTTAATTGAGCAGTTACAATGTGCAAGAAATTACCATAGGAATTGGGGACAAAGACATTAAAAGGACGATATAGTCCATTACCCTCATGAATCTTTTAGTCTAAAAGGTTTAACAAACATGCACTGACTGAATGGCTGACTAATGACAGTGGGCCTGCCCATCTTTCCCCTTCAAATTTTGGTTTCTCCACTATTTGCCTGAAAACCACAAAATGGAGATTTTTCAAATTGTTCATAAACTAAAGATATGTATCTGAAATAAGAACTAAATAAATCACCTATAAATAAACTAAATCAATCAGTTAGAATTCTTTTGATTGTGACAGGAAATGCAATAAAGTTGGAAGCTGCAAAAAAGGAGGGGATACTGGCTAACATACAGAAAAAACATACAGTGTTAGATCTATCTTCAGGTCAGAAACAAAACTGCACCAGGATCAATTCTCAGGCTTTACTCCCTTTGGAGGCCCTGATCTTATGCCATGCCCCTCCAATTAACAAAAATGCTTCGCTATTTCCAAGCCACTCATAATCATAACTAGTGTTGAAGAGAGGATCTGCTCTGGCATTCACAGCAAAAGTCTTGAAGTGTACTTTAATTGGACCAGTACTTCTGCTCACCCCTGAAATAAGCTCAGTGACTAGATCAGGATTGCTTCAAGCCAATAAGTTTAGCCCTGAAACAGAGAGGGGTAACTCAACTGAAACCTCATGTCTGAGAAATGCAAGTTCCCTATATGAGTGTTAAGAGACTTTTGCAAATATTTTTTGAGGGGTGGCTAAGCTTTATTTTACATAGAATAGGTTGCCAATTTGCTTCAGTTGAGGTATTACTGAATAATTCTACTGACCACAATCATTCATTTAGCAAATGTTGACTAAATGCCAGACTTCTATTAGTTAGGTATACCATAAAATTACCCAGAAGAGAATAAGATATTGGTTTTGATCTTAAAAAATATATATTTTCTCTGACTTAATAAACTGTAATAAACAATCTAGATAAAACTATCTAAAAGTATCTATTGATAAAAATAAATAAATCTTTTTAAAACTTGATAGGATAGAAGCAGAAGAAATCTTTAAGTTAGTCTTTCCTTTTTTCTATAAGTGGAGAAAAATTACCTGGACTTTTGATTATAAAAATGTAAAGCAAAGGTTTTATTCCGGAATGAAAAGTTTAAAAAGAGGTGCTGTATTAATGTTTATTGTTTCCTTCATGAAAATGGATCTTTGCTAAACTTGGATTAAGACAATGTTTCTCTGAAAACTATTTGGGGAAGATGTGATATCCATGTGTCTGCCTATCCTTATTCAAACAGTTACTCATAAGGGATAGATAAAACCAAGACACTAGATAAAGGCAAGAAGGAAAAAATTGACCTCAAGCACATGGGGCAGGACCAGGAGTTCTGCAGTCCAACCTGGATAATTCACCTGTAACTTCCTCACATGTTATTATTCCACACTGGGAAACTTAACAACGTAGAATGATCATTGTCAGACAATGTTTTAGTTTGGGAGTGAGGCGTTAGGTTCATGGGTGTTCATTTTATTATTATTAGGCTGTAAAACATTTATGTCACATATATTCTTTCATATCCATCTAATACTGTATTTTAAGATACAATAAAGGCAAATAATAAAGAAATTGGTAAAATCAATGCATTGGGATCCTATAAAACATGATTTGAAGAACAATGTATAATCACACAAAAATAAGTCTGCAACACATTACTAAAAATTACAAACTCATATGAATCATAATATTCAAGTTTTACAAATACATGTGTATAATATAGGTAGATAAAGGAGTAGAGGGAATTATACAAAAATGCTAATATAAATTATTAATAGTTGGTGGGGTTACACGTTTTCTTTCTTTCATTTGCAAATCAGTATAGAGTTTCAACAATAAATATATACTACTTTTGGAAAATACTAATATATTAATCTGAACTAAGTTATAGTTGTTTTTAAAATGTAAGTTCTTAGATTGACTAAATCTAAGATATTTATAAGACAATAATATATTTGGAAAATTTACTTGGAGGATGCCTTCTCACTAAAATAGGTCAACTCATAAATCCTCTCTTAAGTTGAATGTAAAACAGTTTTATGAGTCTGGTTTGCAAGAGAAGTTGGGAATGGGGTAGAGGGAATAGAGAGGAGGTCTAAGTCAACGCAAGACTTGGAATTTATACTGTTAAGTCTTCCCAAGGTATAGGAAATCACCATCACTGAATGTTTTTTTCCACTTTGAACCATTTAACCTGAGAAAGACTATCAGTATATCTGAACCTCTACCAACATTGCTAATTGTTGCTAACGAAGATCTGGGTTAACTTGGAAAAAAATGTTAACAATTAAATAATTTATATTCTTTTCATTTTAAGTCATTCTAGTCAAGTAGAGAATTAAGCAATAATTACCTTTCTTACTAAGTAGAGAGAAGGAAGGAAAAAATCTTTCCTTTAGCAGTTGAAAGAAAATTAACAAAATTTCTGTCTTTTGGCCAATAATATGTCACATAAAGGCACAAAGGGAAAATATTATAAAGAAATAAATTATTATTTATAATTATTATTTATAAGTTTTTACAAAAGTCAACTTTTTTCAGTAGTCAATTTTTTCAAAAAATAAACAAGAAAATAATATACTGTCTAAATATTACTATAATGAAAACTTTTTCTACTGTCTCAAAGTACTATTATTCATTTTTACATGTCCACATTTTGGTAAATTTAATTTACCAAAGAATCTGCATACATTTAATCAATTAATTAATTGATATTTATAAAATTAATTTCCAGAATTCCCCCCAAAATTGATCGTTCAGAAGTTGACTATCTAATTTGTAGGCTTTCAATACTTTCTTTTCTACCAGGTCCTTATTGATAATTTTGCTCAACAAAGGTAAAGTTAGACAAGCATAATAGCATTGAACCTAACTTGTTCTTTCCCCAAGATGGTACACTAACTGGAAGAGATCAAAAATGGTATTGGGAAAACTAGACAGCTACATGCAAAAGAATCAAACTGGACTACTTTCTTGCACCATGTATAAAAAGAAACTCAAAATAGATTAAAGACTTAAACGTAAGACCAGAAATCATAAAACTCTTAGAAGAAAACATAGGTGGTATGTTCTTTGACATGTTTTAGCAATATTTTTTGGATATGTCTTCTCAGGCAAGGGCAACACAAGCAAAAATAAACAATGGAAATACATCAAACTAAAAATCTTTTGCACAGCGAAGGAAACTATCAACAAAATGAAAAGGTAACCTACTGAATGGGAGAAGATATTTGCAAACAATATATCTGATAAGAGGTTAATATACAAGATATAAAAAAAACTTATCAAAAAAAAAACCCAATTAAAAAATGGGCAGAGGACCTGAGAAGACATGGAGATGACCAAAAGACATACGAAAAAATGTTCAACATCACTAATCATCAGGGAAATGCAAATCAAAGCCACAATGAGATATCACTTTGCACGTGTCAAAATGGTTATTACCAATAACAAGTGTTGGCCAGAATGTGGAGAAAAAGGAATCCTTGAAATTGATGGTGGGAATGCAAATTGGTGCAGGCACTATGGAAAACAGTATGAAGTTTCCTCAGAAAATTAAAAATAGAACTATTATACGATCCAGCAATTCTACTTCTGGGTATTTACCCAAAGAAAAAGAAAACACTAATGCAAAAAGATATATGCAAGCCTACGTTTACTGCATAATTATTCACAATAGCCAATATATGGCAGCAACCTAAGTCCCATCAACAGATGAAGGAATAAAGAAGCTGTGATACACACACACACACACACACACACACACACAATGGAAAATTACTGAGTCATAAAAGAATGAAATCTTGCCATTTGCAACACACGGATGTACCTAGAGGGCATTATGCTAAGTGAAATAAGCCAGACAGAGAAAGACAAACACTGTATAATTTTACTTATTGTGGATTCTAAAAAGCAAAACAAATAAACAAACATAACAAAACAGAAACAGAGTCATAGATACAGAGGACAAATAGGTAGGTGCCAGAGGGGAGAGGGGTGGTGAGATGAATGAAATAGGTGAGGAAAATTAAGAGGTATAAAGTTCCAGTTACAAAATAAATGAGTCACAGGGATGAAAGGTAACATTGTGGGGAATATAGTCATAATAATATAACATCTTTGTATGGTGACAGATGGCAACTAGACTTATTGTGGTGATCATTTCGCAATGTATAGAAATATCAAATCACTGTGCTGTGCACCAGGAACTAACATGGTGTCGGATGTCAATTATACTTCAACAAAAGAACAAACTCATAGAAAAATGATCAGATTTTTGGTTACCAACAGCAGGGGGTTGAGGAAGGGGGAATTGAATGAAGGTGGTTAAAAGATACAAACTTCCAGTTATAAGATAAATAAGTGTACTAGGGATGTAACGTTCAACATGATGAATATAATTAACACTGATGTATGTTATATATGAAAGTTGCTAAGAGAGTAAATTCTAAGAGTTTTTATCACAAGAAAAAAAGTTTTTTTTCTTTTTCTTTTATTTTGTACCTATATGAGATGATGGATGGTCACTAAACTTATTGTGGTAATGATTTCATGAAGTATGTAATTCAATTCATTATGTTGTATACCTTAAACTTATACAGAACTGTACGTCAATTATATCTTAATAACACTCGGAGAAAAAAATAATAAATTTATATACTTAAAAAAGACCTGTGCTTCCCATGAATGTTGAGTGACCAATAATCAGAAAAAAAAATAAATAAATGAAAGACTTGTTCAAGAATGAGGACTAGAGGATATAAGATATAGAGAAACTTATGTCCCAGCCAAAATCATAAGATTTTGAAAACAGCAGGTAAAGGGTTTGAGTTTGAAAAAATTAGGGAACTCTTGTTAATAATGAATAGTATAAGAGACCTTTTTAAACATTGTTTTTAACAGAAATTATGAATATAATAAGAGGTCAGTGGAATGACAGAAATGCTAAAATGCATTATTATGCAAAAGATGAGCTAGTCAGAAGGGTTAGCTAGTCATGAAGCAGAATAAAAACAGGCAATTTTTATTTTATGCTTAAACTTTCATCTTCCTATATCATCTCACCAACATAAGAAACACATATGTGACATTTCCCCCTACCTTGCACCCTCATTCTTCAGTTTGATGGTTTAACGCAAACACTTGCCTTGCCTAGGACAAGCTTGCCATCTAGTGACAATGACTTGTAACTACAGAATATGGGAACGCACTTAGTGCACACAAACATGCATGCTTTGCCTCAAAACTTCAACCATTCTTTTTTTCTCCCCAATAAACATTTATACAGCTCCTATTATGAGCTGGGATGTGGAGATACAATGATTGGAAAAAATTAATGTGGTTCCTAAAACTGTAGTGGGAAAGATAGAAATTATTCAAATAATCACCAATTAAATATAAAAATAACAAATATAACCACTTCTATAGCACCGACTCTGTGCAGAATAATTCATTTAATACTTATAACAATTCTATGATAAAGACATTATCTTCATTTTACATATCAGAAAACTGAAGAAGAGAGGTTAAGTAACTTCCCCTAGGTGTGAGAATAGAGCAGGATTATAAAACTTAAGACTGTTTCACTCCCAAATCTGTGCTTTTAATTGCCTCTGAATGTAAAACTGAAACTGTGATATATGCAAGCAAGATAATATTAGGACTGGACAACATTCAATCATTCAACAAATATTTACCAAACTCCTACAATGTACCAGATACTATGTTTGGCCTGTAGATAAAGAAGCAAATAAAACAAAGACAAGATAGACACTCTAATGTCATGGAGCTTATATTATAAACACATACAGGCATGCACACACAAACATAAGAATTAATATATAATTTCTAGGCTGTTATATGCCAAGAAATTAATAAGGCAAGTAAGTGATTAGTGATGGGTAGGTGAAGAGGCATGCTATTTCCAGAGCAGTGGCAAAGTCCTCTCTGAGGAAATCTGTAGTGAATCCACTACAGATTTCCTTAGAGAAGGGTATAAGCTTAGAAGTGAGATTAGTATTTTAATTGGACTGAATGATGATAAATAATGGTTTGTTTTTAAAATCAAAATGAGTAGGAAAGTTAAGGAACAGGTCAGGGAAGGGAGATCCAATAAAACATGTTTGAAGCTGTAAAATATACATATACTTGTTGCTGTGATTTATATTTTGAAGAAATTGAAGGTAAAATTTATTTAGAACTGTGTTATGTCACTGAACTGGGATTACGGTAGATTTACATGTTATGAGCAGATGTCAGTACCCACATATTCATAATACAAAGATAGATGATTATATCAGCCAAAGGTTTTGCAAAAATAGATCATTTTTTGTTTGTTTGTTTTTTGTTTTGCGGTACGCGGGCCTCTCACTGTTGTGGCCTCTCCCGTTGCGGAGCACAGGCTCCCGATGCGCAGGCTCAGCGGCCATGGCTCATGGACCAAGCCGCTCTGCGGCATGTGGGATCCTCCAGGACTGGGGCACAAACCCGTGTCCCCTGCATCGGCAGGTGGACTCTCAACCACTGCGCCACCAGGGAAGCCCTAAACAAATATTAAGGATTATTTTTCTGAAAGCTGATGACAAAAATTTCATGGCTATGTAAATTGTTTATTTTATACAGGGAGTAAATCTACAAATGACTATCCATGAGATCCACACATAATCATCACTCAATAAGTAACAGAGAATAATACTGACATTTTGCCTTTGACCAGTATGATAATTTTTCAGTGAACTCATTAGCCTGGTTTCTTAAAGTCATCATGCAAATCAATGAGTATGCAATCGCTAGTTGCCAGCAGGATATATTTTAGTTTTTTGTGAGTAATATTAATTTACATGTTTTAACATTCAGTGACTACTAATCTACTTCTAAGGCACTATGTTAATCCTTGGAGGATACAGAGATGAATACAGCAATTCCTATCTCCAAGGAGCTTACCAGTAATAAGGAAACTATATACACACTCAAATTTATATATGATGATTTCTAGTATAAAAATAAATGTAACGAAGACATAAATTCTGCCTTGAGAAAAGGAAAAGTCTTTGATAGTGGTTGTATTAAACTACAAAGTTTTGGGGTGATTTGTTACACAGCAATAGACAACAAAAATAATGAAAAATCTAGTTTCCTATGTTTCAGCTGCTGCAACACAGAGAACAGAACAGAAGAGGCAGAGATGGTGTTGACTGACAACGAACAATTTAGTTAAAAGGTAACATTTGAGCACCTGAAGAAAGGGAGCCAGAACGCAGATATCTGTGGGAAAAGCATTTTTTCAAAGTTTTAGCAAGTACTACAAAGATCTGAGTCATGTGTCTGAAGAGTTCAAGAATAGCTAGATTAGTATGTCTATAGTGAAGTGTGAAGGAGGGGGAAAGAATAAATGAAGCCAAAAAAGTAATACATTGGCAGAGCCAGATCATATAAGCTCTTAGAAATCAAAGGAAGAATTTTAGCTTTTAGTCTAAGTGAGAGGAAAAGCCACTGGAGAGTTCTGAGGGTATAATAGAATCACTCTGGCTGTGATAATAAAAACATATTGAGGAATATATTATATATAGTATTACACATGTATAATAAACTAAAAATTTATAAATAAAAATAAATAACAATTACATTTTAATTTATGTATATAATTTTTATACATGAATAAATAAAAATAAAAGTATATTTAATATGTATTATATTTATATTTTATAAAAACAAAATATAAAATATTATATACTTATATGTTAAAATATCATATATTTATTTATACATGTATATATTATATTTATTTATATAGTTATAAAGTATAAATATATATATATAAATAAAAGGATATTTATCATGAGGAATTGGCTCATGTGATTATGGAGCCTGAAAAGTCCCATGATCTGCCATCTGCAAGCTGGAGATCCAGGAAAGCTGGTTGTGTAATTCAGCCTAAGTTTGAAAGCCTGAGAACCAAGGGGAATTCATGGTGTAGAACCCAGTCTGATTGTGGAAGATGAGATGAGATGTCTCAGCCTAATCAGTGAGGCAGGAAAAGAAGGGTGATTCTTCCTTTCTCTACCTTTTGTAGCATTCTGGCCCTCAATGGATATATGATGCCCACCCACATAGGAAAGGGCAATTTACTTTACTGAGTTCAACAGTTCAAATGCTAATCTCATCCAGAAACACTCTCAGAGACACACTCAGAAATAATGTTTAATCTGGGTACCTTGTGGCCAGTCAAATTGACACATAAAATGAACCATCAGAGTGTATTTTTACTGGTGAAAGAATGGGCTTTGCTATGGTAAAAAAATAAAATTAAAAAAATAAAAAGAATTAACCCTAAACTATCAGTGTATTTACATAATAGACATTAATAAAAGTTATTTCTTACTTATGCAAGGTTTGGAGGGGGTCAAGCACTTTTGTAGGGAAGTTGTCATTGATGTGGTGACCAGGTATTCTATGCAGTGTTTACCTCACAGCTCTTTGACCTCAATATGTGGCCTCCAGGATCACTGCTTTCACACCCCCTCTTCTGTACTATAGTCTGGAATAGACACATGTTGTCTTCATAACAGCCCACTGACCAGAATGAATCGCATGGTTGCACCTCACATGGGAGTTGGAAAAAGTAGAGGAATATATGGAATAATTGCTGAACCTTACTGAGTCAGCCCAGGTGGTAGTGCCTCTTAAAAATCAAGGGGTAACAGGAAACAAGGTGGCACCTAGGGATGCTATGAAAAAAATTACTGAGACAATAAGGGCACCAGGAGCTGAGAAAGTTTGGGAACCTCTGGGCTATACCAAGAAAAGGAAATGAGAAAAATGCAACTCAAAGCAGACCACACCCAATTCCACTTAAACATGGCAGAGATGAAAGCAAATTACGTCTTCTTCCTATCCCTCAGGTCAAGCCTTATATGAGGGGAGGGTAAAAAGCGTGACCTTATTAGAGTTTGAAGTTGACATTTCAAATCGACTTAGACTGTTAGTAACTGAAAATGACCAAGACATTATGAAATCTGCCTGAGCTATTGTCAAGAGAAGGATAAGGCGGATTTAATTGAGTACAACTAAAAGTAATTAAGAGAAAATAAAATTCTCTCATGTTCCTATTTCACTGAGCTGTGATATCTCAATTACAGTGAAGACCACTAAACTTATCTTGATGACCCATGTAGCAATTCTTGACCATAGGTGGCAGTGGTAATATTAAAGTTAATCCATTCATGCATTCATTCATTGAACAAATATTTATATATGTCTACTATATGCTAATCATACATAATAATAACTATAAGAGATGCAGGGAAAAGCCTGTAAAGGAGTGTTTAAAGTAGCATGCCCTCTCCAATCAGTTTATCCCTCTACCCTGGGTCTATTTTTGTCTTTTTTCCCTCAAAGCACTTATTTACTCTCCAAAAGGAACTCATTTACTTACTTATCTACATGTTTTAGTCTGTCTTTATTACTACAGTGTAAGTGCCAAGAGAAAAAGTATTACCTTGTTCTTCCTCCTCTCAATTTCTCAACACTGGCATGCCCCATGGATCAATACTGGTCCCCTCTCTCTCTACCTACACTCTTGTACCTTGGATATAAATATTATATGTGTTGATGTTACATATGTATCTAGTGTTGATGTTTCCCCAAAATGCCATAATTACACATCCAACTGCTTACTTGAAACATTGGATACTGAATAGATACTTTAAATTTAATGTGTTCCTTCCTCCCCTACAGTCTCTAATCTAGCTACACTTTAGTTAACTCTTCTCATGCTCAGTAAATAGCATCATCATCCACCTAGATGGTGGACAGTTGGGGTTCAAGCCAAAACCTCAAAATTTATCCTTAATTACTCTTCTTCATCTGCAAGTCTATCAATTCTACTTCCAAAATACATCTCAATTCCACTTCCAAAATACATCTCAATTCCACTTCCAAAATACATCTCAATTCCACTTCCAAAATACATCTCAATTCCTGTTCCTTTTCTCCATGTCTACTGTTACCTAACTATTTCTAGCAGTGTCTTGCCTGGGCTACTGCAATAGCCCAGCTGGTCTTCCTGCTTCTACTCCATTTTTCATACTGCAACCAGAGAAATTTTCATACCTAAAATTTAATCATTACATACATATACACATACACACAGACCTCTACTAAAAATTCTGTCAGTTTCCAATTGCTCTTTGGTTTAATCAAGACTTCAGACTAACCCACAGAGCCCTCATGGTCTGGCTCTATATACATGACATTTTGTGGAGGGGTTCTCCATAGTTTTTCAAGTTTTTATTAATGTCTGTCCCTCCCTTGTTCCCCAACCCGTCTTCCATGGGAGCCAAACTTCGATATGTTGTTTACTGCGACACAGTTACCATCTAATCAAGTAGCAAATAAAAAGAGCAGTTAAGAGGCACCTTGGGCCTCCAGACTGTAGTAGCTGCACCTAAAATAATACCTCTATCCAGAATCCTCAATGCCCTCTTTGTATGGAATAAGGAAGACTTCTCTGCCTCGCTCCATTCAGAAACGGGTTAGAATAGTGTAAAGGCCAGTCACACGAGCAAGGTCAAATCCCAGTTCGGTCATTTAATAGCTGTGTGACTTACACCTCCCTGTATTGTACATCAGCGTGCTCAACTGTAAAATGGGGAGGAGTACCTACACCTTAGAGTTGTTGATGGGGTTTATATTAGGGCATCTCTTCCTAGAGGCCGCTAATTCCGTGAAAAGGAACCACGGCCAGACCGTTATCACGCTGCTGCTACGTGTCCGATGATTCAAGAAAACAAGTGTCTGTCTCAACTTTTTGTTCCTTAAAACTGAGCTCGCCTGCCTACGTGAAGGCTACTGAGCCAAAGAAAGAATGTGCAATCTTTAGGCATTATCATCCCAAATGTAGACACAGACCCGGTATTCCCACACCAAGTCCCAGCCAGCCAATCAGACGCACTTTGCAATCTGCCAGGATTAGAAACCCGGCTATAGCAACTCCAGACCTCCCTGGCGCCACGCCCAGACCCGCTCCCAGCTAGCACATGCGCAGCAGTGACTCCTTCTGTCCTTGGGGTTACTTCCTCTTTCGTGAACGCGGCTTAAGTCTCTCACGCGTTGACAGTTTTTTTTAAATCCTTACACCTATCTCGGGGGAATTTTTGTTTTTAATGCCGTCATCAACTACCTGGAATTTGAATCATTTTGCTTTCCCATCACCGTGGAACCTTGCCCTTCACTCTGAGGAACGTGTCTCCGAAGAGCTGGCCCCCGTCCGTGGTGCAGGTCTCGCGAGAAGGCGACATCTCTCGCGTTACTTCCTTGTTTCCAGAATCCTTAGCGCGAAGTGGGAAAACACTCATTTAGCTTAGCTTTTTATGATCACTGCGGTTTCTTCAGTGGCTTTTCTGTTGGTTCTCCGTGAGAAATGGCGGCTTCAGAACAGCCTCTGCCAATGTCGAGAGGATGTCAGAGCTCTGCTTCGCTTTCTCCGCCGCGGGGCGACCGAACCCTTCTAGTGAGGCACTTGCCAGCCGAGCTGACCGCTGAGGAGAAAGAGGACTTACTGAAGTATTTCGGGGCGCAGTCCGTGCGCGTCCTGTCCGATAAGGGGCGACTGGTAAGGGCGCGCCAGTCCCGAGCTTCCGGGGAAGGCCCTTGGCTGTTGACCTGGGGAGGGGAGTTCTGACAGAAGGAAGAAGACAGAAAAGAGTGAGGGAGATGCGCTTGTGTAGTGGGGGCTTCCCAGTCTTTCCTCCTTCATATCAAAATAGTCCCAAGTCAGATTTTAATTGGCTCCAGCCTAGGTTAGTCGCCGCGCTGCGGAAAAGGGCAAGTGAGAAAGGCAAAGAAGAAAAAATGAAAAGAGAAGCTTAGTTATGTTCCATTTTCCCATCCTGGGAATCTCGAAATTCCGCTGAATTTGGAGGTATTTCTCTTAGGCTCAAGAGTACTCTCAGAAATATGTAACGAAGGACTGTTTAAAAATCTTGGTACTTATAAACCAGCGTTAAGACATTCATCAAAATAGAGGAGAAGCTACAGTAGTCGGTAACTTGAGTAAACTAGTTACAGGATTTCTAAGTTTTTGACGAGGATGTTATTCATAAAAAATTTCCAACGGAATCCTTCAGGGAGCAATATTTTAAGACTGTTCAAAGTCCAACACTGGGATGTACACAATTACTTTATTTTCCTTTATACCTGAAGATGTTTTAGATGAGTTCTCTCCATTAAAATAGCAGTGGTGATGTTAAGTTTCTGCCAGATGGCCTGTGATGGGGCAAACATCAGTGGTTAAAGTCTCCCCAGGTGTTTCTAATAATGCAGCCAGGGTTGAGAAGTAGTGAGTTAGGAGAAAGACCAATTTAAACTTTGCATTTGGCTATATAGATGCGTTATGCATGGAAGATATTTTATATTTTTGGATGGCTTAAGGGTGGTCCTCTGTGTATAGTAGGGGTTTTTAAACTTATGGACTGTCAAACTACTTGAAAATATATGTAAAACATGCTGTGTGTGTGTGCCCCTTTATATGAGAAAGTCTTTCATCTCAAAGAAGTTTGATCCTAAACTGATTCAAAAGCAGTGTACTGAATTTAGTAATCAGTTAAATGATCTGGATTTTCTGTCCTTTTCTGTGATTTTATTAATGTGTCAAATCACTGTCAGCTGGTAAAATATCAGACTTCCTTATGAGAAATTATATTTGATATAATTTGTACCTTCTTTTTCAGAAACATACAGCTTTTGCTACTTTTCCTAATGAAAAAGCAGCTATAAAGGTATGACTTTTTCTTTTCTATTATTAACAATTTTCTGTTATCCAGTTTTAAAAAATGCAGCATAATGTTAAACTATAGTTTTTAAAAGCGAAAGGGTTTGTATTTTCAGAGTTTGCTCCATAGGCTACATTTGGTTTGTCATTTGGCAGATTTTGCCCAATCTTTGGACATAAGACTAGTAGATTAACTGGAACATGAATTAAAATTGAATTGTAATCTCATATGTAATTAAAAGTGACAAATTCAAAAGGATGCAAACATTGATAACTATCTCTGTAACTGTTGCAAGACAAGATGTTTTAAGCATTAAATGGAAAATATATATATTTAAAAAAATCCTAGGGGATCATTTGCAAAGGAGGTGACCTTTGAGGTAGACCTTTAATGATTAGTTAGATTTTGAGAAGAAAACAAAGGGAGTTGGACCTTCTAGGTTTAGAGAACACTAAATAAAGCTGTGGGGCATGGAAAGTTCTAAGTGGAGCAAAAACTAAGGGTTGAAATTGAAATAGGAGTTGGAAGATAGGTTGAGTCTAAATTTGGGTGGAAGGGAGGGAGGGATTGAATTTTGTTTAGTAGTTATTCTTAAGGCACTTGATATATGTGAGCTGACCAGTAATATGGTCAGATCTGTGAAAGACGTCCAGTAGAGTTCATGTAATGGATTGGATATGGAAAAAGATTAGAGTTAGAAAGACCAAATGGAAAGCAAAGACAAAAGAAATGTTATAATGGCTAAGGCAAGAGAAAGGATCTGAATAAGGCAGTAAGAAGACAAAGGAAGAAGTAGATACACATTTGGTAGAGATTGTGTTTTTTGGTCCTGTGATCCTTGTAGATGTAGTGGTTAAGAGAGAGGGAATACTTGGAAATTTTTGGACTGAGTTATTGGGTTATTAACATTAGTTGACAGGGGCAGGATTCAGAGGATGTTTGCAAAGGTAGGTAATGAATTCACATATTATCTATTAATTTTGTGGAGTCTGTGGGCTACTTCTGTGGAAATATTTTAAAAACAATTAAAAATATGGACCTAGAGCTGAGGCAGGGTTAAAAATGGAGTTTCCTCAACAAGGTAAATGGATATGGTTGCCCAAAGGGAGAAGAGCCAGCAAAGAAGACTGGGAGGGAGAAGTTAAAAAGGAAGTAGAACTAGAAAATAAATTCTCATGGATGCAAGAAGAGAGTTTTAAGAAGATAAGATCCTGTGATGACACAAGGTGAAGAACGAACACAGTCTATTAGTAAAGTATTTTTATTGTGAAACTATAGAAATGACCCAAATTCTTATCAATAAGAGGGAAGGATACTTTAAATTGTAGTATATCCATACACTGGACTACAACTCTCAGAGAATGAGCTCAAATGAATATGTATTAATAAGGAATGTAGCCCAGATAGAGTACATGAATAAAGTTGCAAAACATTATATAATATGTAACCTTGGAATTTTGGAAAACTAGTATCAATACTGTGTATGTTAGTTTATGCATAGAACAAAATGTAGCAGAGCTATACACCAAATTGAATAATAAATGTCTTTCTCCAAGGATGGGATTACAGAGGACTTTCACATTATATGTATTAAAGTATAGGAAAAAATTTTTTCAGAAAAGACCTTTTGAAATATAGCATAAAAAGTGTTTAGTAAAATATGGTAATGAAAACCACCTTGTTTTAGAGTCAAGATTAACTTGGAGGAGAGGGCATGGAACCAGTCATTGTCTAACATTAAAACTTAAAAGCCATAACTTTGAAAAGAATGTGTGACATAGATTTTGAGAGGAAGAAACTTAAAGCAATTCAGCTGTATTTCAGATAATCAAAGGCTCATGGATAGTAAGAGGTCTAGGCTGATTTAAGGACTTGAAAATTATTGAAACGTATAGAAACTTGCTTTGTATAATGAAGTTGAATAAGGATGCATAAAGATGGTAGAATAAAATTATAGCCCCTGTTGGAGCAGTGGTTGAGAGTCCGCC
This sequence comes from Neophocaena asiaeorientalis asiaeorientalis, assembly GCF_003031525.2. NCBI lineage: Eukaryota > Metazoa > Chordata > Mammalia > Artiodactyla > Phocoenidae > Neophocaena > Neophocaena asiaeorientalis. The sequence continues at coordinate 8,795,561 of NW_020173758.1, forward strand.
TGCCGATGCAGGGGACACGGATTCGTGCCCCGGTCTGGGAAGGTCCCACATGCCGGGGAGCGGCTAGGCCTGTGAGCCATGTCCGCTGAGCCTGCGCGTCGGGAGCCTGTGCTCCACAACGGGAGAGGCCACAACAGTGAAACGCCTGCGTACCGCAAAAAAAAAAAAAAATTATAGTCCCTGTTAAGGCCTAACGTTCCATTTGTTCAAAAAATATTGAGTGCCTGCTATGTGCTAGATACTGCTTTAGGTCTTGGGATATATCAATGAATAAAACACAGATTTATGCCCTCATCGGAGCTCACATTCTCAAAGGGGAGACAGACCATAAATAATAAACTTAATGAGTTTAATATTTTAGAAAGTGATAAATACTATAAAAAAAGAACAGTAGGATCAGGAGTGCTGGGTTGGGAGGATTAAGCTACAGTTAAGGTAGTTATGGTCATATTTGAGCAACACTTTAAAGGAAGTGAAGGAAGTTAGCTAAGGGAATTTTGGGGAAGTGCATTCTAGTAAGAGGAATAGCTGGCATGCGCTAGCTTGTGGCTAAAGCAAAAAAAAAAAATGAGGGGAGATATTGAATTTGAGATCAGAGAAGTAAGAGGGCCATATCATGTAGGTACTGTAAGGACCATAGATGTTACCCTGAGTAAAACTGGGAGCCATTGTAGTATTGTGAGCAAAGCAGTAACATAATTCACCTTATATTTAAAAGTATCACTTTGTGTTGAGAGTAGATGGAAGGCAGGGAAGAGTAGAAACAGGGAAATCTCTTAAAAGGTTACACTGTTAATTCGGTCCAGAGATGATGGTTGCTTGGACCATGATGGTAGCAATGGAAATGGTAGGAAATAGATTCTGGATATATTTTGTAGGTAGAAGCAAACAGGATTTCTCAGTGGCTTGGATATGCAATGTGGGAAAGAGGTGTTAAGGATGGTTCCAAGATTTTTGACATGAGTAAATGAAAGAAGGGGGTTACCATCGGAAGGTTCCAGATGGAGACCATTTGAGGGGGGATGGGGAGAGAAGATTCAATTCCTGAAGTCTTAATTTTAAAATATTTAAAATTAAGAGAAGCTTTCCAGTAGTTTGGATATATGTTCCTGGATTTAAGGACAGAGGTTTGGGCTGAAATTATAAGTTGGGAAATCATCAGCATAGAGATGGTTTTTAAAATTAAGGTGCTGGATTAGATACAGAGGACCAATAATAGACCTCTGGAGCATGACAGCATTAAGAGTTTGAGACGGCATAAGCCACCGTGATTGAGGAGTAGAAACAAATGAGCTGGGAAGAAACCTGTAGGAAATTATAGTGTCTAGACACCAAGTGAAGAACATGTATGAAGGAGGGAGTGGAGCGATTGCGTTAAATGCAGTAAAATGAAGATTGAGAATTGACCATTGTTGTGGCAGTACAGAATTTGTTGTTTATGACAAGCAGTGTCAGTGGACTGATTAAGGCATGAACCTGATTGGAGTGAGTTTGAGACTGGATGGGCAGAGAGGAATTTTAGATAGAGGGCATAGATAATTCTTGAGTTTTACTGCAAGAGTAATTTAAAGCGGAGTGAGGATGGGGGCGGGTGGGCAAGAGTGATAAGTTGGATCAACAGATGAAGAAAAAATATTTTTTAGGATGGGAGAAATCAGACTATGTTTGTATGCTGATGTCGATGATCCAGTAGAGGACAGAAAATTAGCAATGTAGGTAGGAACACACCCTGTACAGTTCCAGAGAGCAGAAGAGAGGCTGGGATTTAGTATACAAGTAAAACAACTAGATTTAAATAAAAACATGGATTGTTAACATGTGATAACAGATAGAAGATAGAATATGTGGATGCAGAAGCTGGTAGATGGGAACTTATGGTAGGAAATCTGAAGTTCTCATCTTGTTGCTTCAGTTTTCTCAAAGTAGGAAGCAGTATCCTAGGCTAAAAGAATGGGACAGGAGTATTGTGAGGTTGAGGAAGAAGGAAAGAGTACAAAATATTGTCTTAGAGATTAGTAGAAAAAATGAACTAATATATTTGACTGTTGCTTCTTTAAGGGTCACCCTCAGATTTGTGGTTGTGAATTTAAAGTGAGACTAGCCCAATTCATTATGTTTGTTTTTCTAACCATTTTCAGCTGCCTGGGTATAGGCAGCATTGTATTTAACCAGATCTTAGTTTTCCTAAGTGATTGGAAGCAGTTGCTTAATAAGTAATGAAGCCTTGGCAGCCTGAGATGAGAAATGGGTAAGAAATAGCCAAGGAAATGTTAAGAGCGTTAACAAAAAACATGTATAAATTATATATGGTCTCTAACAAATAATTTTGGTACAGTTAATAATTTTTTTTTACTCTTCCAACTGAAGGCATTGACAAGACTTCATCAGCTGAAGCTTTTAGGTCATACTTTAGTTGTTGAATTTGCAAAAGAGCAAGATCAGGTTCATTCACCATGTCCTTCTTCAAGCACTGAAAAAAAGAAAAGGTATGTAGATAGGTTTTCGTACATTTTAAAAGTGTTTTTTTTTAACCCATTGTATTGCTCTTGGATTGTTTTCAGACTAGCAGGTAAATAATTTGAAACAGTAAATGGTTATATCTCTCTACTGAATCTAGTACATTAAAGCAATATATTTGTTCATTCCTAATTGTGCATTAGGAACCTGAGTATTGATTTAATATTAGGAATTAATCAATGTGAAGTGGGAAAAGAGTAGGGGGAAAAGCATTCAACTTTAAGTGGAGGGAAGGTAACTAGTATAAAGTCCTTGTGTTAGATATAGCAAGGTGTCATGAATAGGCGTGGCCTGGTATTCGGGTCCCAGCTGTAATTCTTTGTAGTTATATAACCTTTATAAATTTGCTTTACACCAGTGGCTCTCAAAGTATAATCCCTGTACCAGCTGCATCGTCTAGGATCTTGACTGAAAGAAAGATTCTTAGGCCTTAACCTAGTCCTACTGAATCAGAAATTTGGGGTATTGGGGGTGGGGAGGAGGATAGGCCCCAGCAGTCTGAGTTTTAACAGACCCTCATTGATGTACATTGAGGAAATTTGTGTGCCACTGATTTATACCATTGTGAACTTCAGTTTTGGTGGGGCGGGTTTGTCAGTGAGATTTATCATACCTTCTTCATAGGGTTGCTGTGAAGATTAAATGAAAATGTGCCATGCCTTCTATAATATCTGGAATAGATACTCTTTTTTATTGGTGTTTACTTAAGAAATAGTTGAAAGTTTTACTTATGGAACTGTTTTCATAATGCCCTGTTTGTCATTTTTGTATGCAATTTTTCATTCTATTTCTAAAGGTAAGATCAACTTTGATTCTGTATTTCTTAGGTCTGATGATACTGTGGAAGATGATAAAGAAAAGAAAGAACTTGATTGTTTAACCATAGAAAATGGAATTGCACCAAACCATGGGTTAGCATTTTTTGTTTGTATTTCATTGTTCTTTTGGTTTTGTTTTGGATAGGTGGTGTATGTGGTGGATGTGTGTCTATTGCAAATAAGATAATTTTTTAAAGAACATTTTATTATATATCGTGCATATTTTTAATGTGTTGATTAAACATACTGAGCTCTAAGAGTTTGTCACTGAATTTGGTTCCATTAAAATGTTCAAAGTTGTAAGATATTCTCTGATAAGAAATGCCGTATTCTTCTATAATGCAATCAGAAGGCAAGTTTCTTTTTAAATGTAATCAGTTGGATCTGTTAGGAACAGAGTACTCTTACTGAATCATTTGAGCAATTTGTATGTTATTAGGTTACCTAAAATGAGTTATTGATATGAAACTTACTAAAACACAATAAGCATTTTTAAATATGTTTTTTAGGCTGACTTTTCCTCTGAATTCATGCCTCAAGTATATGTACCCACCACCTTCAAGCACAATTCTAGCAAACATAGTAAATGCTTTGGCAAGTGTGCCTAAGTTCTACGTACAGGTAAGTAGAATAAAACGTTCCTCAAAGTAAGTACTTGTACAACCTTATATGTTACTTTTCATGCTAATTCTCAAACTTTTTTTTATAATAGTATTACACTAATTCCTGTAGGGACAATGATGTTTCAGTATTTTAAAGGTGTCTTAGTTTGTGCTGCTATAACTAAGTACCATAGCCTGGGTGGCTTTTAAATAATAAAAAATTATTTTTCACAGTCTAGAGGCTAGAAGTTGGAGATCAGTGTGCCAGCACGGTTAGGTTCTGGTGAGGGCCCTCTTCTGGGTTACAGACGGCCGTTTTCTCTTTGTATCCTCATGTAGCTGAAAGAGGGTGAGAGAGCTCTCTCTTGTGCTTTTTATAAGGGATGCTAATCCCATTTATGGGGGTTCTACCCTTATGACCTAATTACTTCCCAAAGGCCTTATGTCCTAATGCCATCCCATTGTGGATTAGGATTCAACATAAGAATTTTGGAGGGGGACACAAACATTCAGTCCATTGCAAAAGGTAATGAAAAATTACTACATTCAAGTAAAGGCTTTGATAAACTATAGCTTAAAAATACTAACATGTTTAGTATTAATAATACTAATAAACATAAGCTAATTTGGGAAATATAATTTCTGGTAATTCTTTGTTACTTTAGCATACACCTTTTCCTTTCTTAAAGGAAAGGACATAGAGGACCCCTCAGCAAATGCTTGAAAGTACTGACAATAAAACGTACTTTTAAGTACAAAATATAGATGATACTTATCTTCTTTGTTGTACTTCTCTGTGTTTCATGATTTCACAATAATCAAGGGAAAAAAACAGTTCAGTAAATTTTTACGTTGTAAGAACATGACATTTTTAATAATGAGAATAATTGTATTTGTAGAATTGACAAATATTTTAGGAAGGCCAGTCTTCTGAGATACACCAGTGCCTGAGATATACTAGTTTAGCCCTGTCCTGGGATTATAAAGGCAAGAGGTGGTCCTTCCTTTGCACTAAAGTAATGAATAGTGTTATTGCAAAGTTTTTAAGTACATAAAATATCAGATATGCGTTGAATCATCATTTTTCTATTTTATTTTAAATGTTTTACCACTTTTATTAAGGTGCTTCATCTTATGAATAAAATGAATTTGCCCACACCTTTTGGACCAATTACTGCAAGGCCTCCCATGGTAAGAAAGCTCTTAGAATTTTCAAGATTCAAAATTTCTCTTCTTGAGGTGAAATTATTGAGGCTAAATTTTACAAATGTTGTGCCAGTGACCTCTAATGTGTATTGAAAATGAACAAGTGTAAAGTTAACATAATAATAGTCCAGTGGAGAATTGAAAGTGGGAGAAAGCCAGAACATTAAAGAGATGCTTTGGTAATAGAGGCCATCATTTCTGCCAGTGTTGTTGTTCAGGCCTTTGACCTAGGACGTTGTGCTATCCTATAGGATAGTTACATTTAACATACTGAATTGTCTAAAATTTCCATTTTTCTGGTTTTATTTAAAAGGTTGATAATTTTTTATTAGAATTTACTGTGCAGATCTATCAATAATTTCAATGGTAGGCTATGTCTGCTCTTGAATAATTTTAGTTATTATTGGGTTGGCCAAAAAGTGCCTTCAATTTTTAAGTAAAATAAAAGACACATTTTTCATTTTCACCAAGAACTTTATTGAACAGTGTATTTACCCTTTTGTTCCACTACCTTCTGCCATATTTCAGGCAACTTCATAATCCATCTTCCCAAAACTTTTTATCTTTTTGAGCAGAGAACTGTTTGTTCCAGATGCCTTTTACAGTCTTCCAGGGGATTGAAATTTTTTCCATTAAGAGAATTTTGTAAAGACCAAAATAAATGGAAATTGAAGGTGCAATGTCTGGTGAATACGGCAGATGAATCAGAACTTCCAAGCCAAGCTGTAATAGTTTTTGCCTGGTCATCAAAGAAACATGTGCTCTTGCGTTATCCTGATAGAAGGTTATGCATTTTCTGTTGACTAATTTCGGGTGCTTTTCGTCAAGTGCTGCTTTCAGTTGGTCTAACTGGGAGCAGTACTTGTTGGAATTAACCATTTGGTTTTCTGGAAGGAGCTCATGATAGAGGACTCCCTTCCAGTCCCACCATATATACAGCATCACCTTCTTTGGTTGAAAACCGGCCTTTGGTATGGTTGGTGGTGCTTCATTTTGCTTGCCCCACGATCTCTTTTGTTCCACATTATGGTACAGTATCCACTTTTCATTGCCCATCACAATTTGTTTTAAAAACGGAACGATTTCATTACGTTTAAGTAGAGAATCGCATGCGGAGATATGATCAAGAAGGATTTTGTCCACTGAACTTAGGTGGAACCCAAACATCAATGCGATTAACATAACCAAGCTGGTGCAGATGATTTTCATTGCTCAATTTGGATATTTGGGGTATGTCGGCTATTTCCCGCATGCTGTGACATTGATTGTTCTCAATTAATGTCTCGATTTGATTGCTGTCAACTTCAACTGGTCTATCCGACTATGGAGCATCGTCCAGCAAAACTTTGCGAACCACTTTTGACATGTTTGACCAGTCACAGCACCTTCTCCGTACATTGCACAAATCTTTTTTTGCATTTCAGTTGCGTTTTTACCTTTCTTGAAATAATAAACATAATATGCTGAAAATGTTGCTGTTTTCTTCCATCGATATTAAAATGGCCACACAAAAAATTCACCAGTTTTGATAGTTTTTTTCTTTTAATGCACGTTGATATGACAAGCTGTCACAAACAAAATTGTTTCGAATGAAGTTAAAGACAGCTAACCGCTAATAGAGCCATCTTATGGAAAAAAACGAACGAATCTTTTGGCCAACCCAATATTTTGCTATAGTGCTCTTAGTACTTTTTTATTTATTTATTTTTCTTTATTTTTTATTAATTGGAATATAGTTGATTTACAACGTTGTGTTAGTTTCAGGTGTATACAACAAAGTGAATCAGTTATACATATGCATATATCCACTCTTCTTTAGATTCTTTTCCCATATAGGCCATTACAGAGTATTAAGTTTCCTGTGCTATACAGTAGGTTCTTATTAGTTATCAATTTTATATATAGTAGTGTGTATATGTCAACCCCAATCTCCCAATTTATCACTTCCCCCCGTTGGTGATCATAAATTTGTTTTCTACATCTGTGACTCTTTCTGTTTTGTAAATAAATTCATTTCTACCATTTTTTTAGATTCCACTTATAAGTGATACCATATGATATTTATCTTTCTCTGACTTACTTTCACTCAGTATGACAGTCTCTGGGTCCATCCATGTTGCTGCAAATGGCATTACACCGTTCTTTTTTAACGGCTGAGTAATATTCCATTATATATATATGTACCCTTAGTACTTTTTTTTTTTTTTGTGGTACGCAGGCCTCTCACTGCTGTGGCCTCTCCCGTTGCGGAGCACAGGCTCCGGACGTGCAGGCTCAGCGGCCATGGCTCACGGGCCTAGCTGCTCTGCGGCATGTGGGATCTTCCTGGACCGGGGCACGAACCCGCGTCCCCTGCATCGGCAGGCGGACTCTCAACCACTGCGCCACCAGGGAAGCCCGAGAGCTAACATTTAAATAGAAAATTTGCTTTTGTATTGTGTATTGGTTGCTTTTCTAATGTGTATACTATTAACTGCATAATTTTTCTTTATAACCCCAACACCTCAATTCCTGGCACATTGCAAAGATTATGCTAGCTACTATTAACAAATAAAACTCAAATCTTAGTAATTTAACACAATACAAGTTATTTTTTGCTCATGCCAAGTTCATTCCAAAAGTAGGGCAGAATGGTGTTCTCCTTTACTGAGTCACTTAAAAGATAAGTTACCTTCATTATTTGGTTGGTGAGGACATCACCATGCAGCCTGCAGATCAAGAAGAAAGAGAGAATTATATGTGTGGGAGTTTTTTATGCTAATATTTCATTGACTAAAATTCAGGGGAAATCTAACTGCAAAGGAGGTTTGGAAATTTAGTCCAGCTAAGTGCCAAGAAAGAAGAAACAAGTTTTGTGATTAGCTAAAGGCTGCTAAGACAAGTGTTTCATCAATATATGTCGAATGTGTAGAAGAAAATCATGAGGTAGAGAGATGTGAGAATCATGTATCTGATTGGAAATGGTTTTCTAAACATCATAGATTACCATAGTATTTTTGCTTTGTTCTTTTAATTAGTATGAGGACTATATGCCACTACATGCTCCTCTTCCACCTGCATCTCCTCAGCCACCGGAGGAACCTCCTTTGCCAGATGAGGATGAGGAATTATCTAGTAAAGAATCAGAATATGAAAGCAGTGATGATGAAGACCGTCAAAGGTTTGCAATGTCAAATAATATTTGTTTAGATTCTAAGAAACATAGAATATGGGAGAGAGATTCTCTTGCTCTTCTTAAGTTTTGAATACACTTCTTCATAATTCGGGGTCTTTAGAATTTGTCCATCCCCAACTTCCCATCATGCTATAGATTAAGACCTGAAACTAGATATCAAGACTTAAGGAAACATTTTTGTATTGTGAGTAATTTTTTGGATTGATGATTATGGTATACGGTTGATCCTCATTATTTGTTGATTCTGTATTTGCAAATTTGCCTACTTGTTACAATTTATTTATGATTTCAGTGTCAATAATTACAGTGCTTTTATGGTCTTCTGAAGACAGCATGTGCAGAATGGTGAAAAATTTGAGTCTCTTGACATGCACATTCCTAGATAAGGTAGAACAAGGTGACATTCTGCCTTCTTGCTTCAGCTCTCATACCGTAAACAAGTGTCTTTTTCACTGTCTACTTTACCATGTTTTGCACATTTTTGTGCTGTTTGTTGTTGATTTTGCTGTTTAAAATGGTCTCCAAGCATAGTGTTGACGTGCTGTCTAGTGTTTCCAAGATCAAGAAGGTTGTGATGTGCTTTATGGAGAAAATGCTGTGTGTTAGATAAACTTTGTTCAGGCCTGAGTTATAGCACTATTGACTGTGAGTTCAATGTTAATGAATCAACAATATATATTAAATAAGGTGTTCTTAAACAGAAACACGCATAAAACTAGATATGTATTGATCAACTGATTGAGCACGTGCTTGCAGGAACATCACTGCCCTAGGGGCAGTGATCCATTATTTATTATTTCAGTGTTTGTGGAGACTTTACAGAACAAAATTAAGTTGTATTTCTGTTTTTGTCAGCTTATTCCCCTGGACTTTATTCACCTCAGAATAATTTCTAGAGCAATTCTATAGGATTTTATACAAAAACATTCACAAAAATTACTGCAAAGGGATTATTCTTTTATTGGTTGTTCTTGATGATCTACATATATTTTGTTTAAAGCTTCTGGCAAAGAGCAGTAAATTGTTAATAATGTTCAGGTATATAATCCACAGCATAGCCTAAAACAGGAATTGCTAAACATTTTCTATATAGAGCCAAAGAGTTCTGTTATAGTGGAAAGCAGCCACAGATGATACCTAAATAATTGGATGTTGCTGTCTTCCAATAAAACTTTTTGTTTAAGAAAAACAGACACTGACTAGATTTGTTCCTTTGGCTGTAATTTGTCAGCCCCTAGCCTAAAAGACCTGTGTAGGCCAATGATGGGAATCTTAGGCAGATATGCACAGAAGCAACCAGATACAGAAGGAGTGGTTGACAGGAGTCAAAATCCAAGCAGAGAATCTAAGCAACATATACACGTAATCAGCAGCAATTTGACTATTACTGAGGCAACATCCACTTGAGTAGTGGCTCCATGTATTTTCTCTTTCTTAAGGAAGGAGTTATGTTGGAACTACTAAAATAGGAGTGAATAGAGTATCTGTCTTGAATAGAGACAATAAGGAAGGCTGGCAGTTCTTCATAGACTAACTTGTTAAATAAAGAATGTAGAACATTGCAGTGGGCTAATTACTTAACCTGTAAATTTTATTTTCTTTATAAAAATAATGATAGTAATGAGAAATGCTTTAATAGGCTAGCTAAAACCATTTTTGTTTTTGTTTATTTATGTTTCCATTTAGGGATGTAGTGAGGAATTCTGCTAATTCATCTTAAGTCATGAGAACAAAGCCTTTGCATGAACTAACCTCTGGTTTCATGCTTCTCTGTTATCTTCTGGAAATATAAAATATGCCACTATGTATTTGTCAGCAGATGTCTATTGATTACTTACTTAACATATGCCTTGCACTGTGTAGAGCCTTAGTATACTTTGGGTGAGCAATCTATGAATATAGACATATATTTTGTATAACTGGATTTATTCATAAAATTTTTGGTAAACTGTGATTGTTAAGAGGCTTTAAAAATTTATAACATGTTTTCATTTTTCCTCGCTTAAGGAAAAATGTTTAAAATTTATTTTAACCAAATTCTTCTTTACTACATTTTACTGTGCTTGTTTTGCTTTCAAATTTCACAAACTTAACTCTGGAGAAGTAGAGCTGTGACTAGTGGTGTTTGAACTTGCTCTGTGGAAGCACTATATCTGATCCTGTGGAAGATCCAAGAAAGCCTAGACAAGATCTATTCTAAATATTATTCATAATCATAATGGAGATAAGCTATGTATAAGGTATCAGTTGTCACCCCTTGATTGTTTAAGCTACTTCAGAGTATAGTATTTGAAAACTGTTCTCAAGTATCTTTTTTATATAATGATGCTTTCCAACAATCATGCACAAAATATTTTTAAGTAAAAGTACTTAAGTCCAGGTTCTCTTTAATAATTAGAATATGAATCAAAATAATTTTACTACATTCGTAAGGTCTTTTGAATATTAGTCAAGAAAAGAGCAATAAAGTTACAAAGATTATATTTAGTGTATTTTGTTTAACTTGGAATCAAAGTTAGTCATTTGGGCAACTAATAATTTTTTTAGTAAAACATATCGTTAAAAATTGCAATTAAGTAAATTCCAAATTCCTTCAAACAAAGGTGAAAGTTGAGCAAGGAGATTTGTAACTCGAGCTTTTGTCAGATTGATTATATCTTATTTGATGGCTTAGAGATTATACTTATGCCATATAAATCATTTTATAATTTATAAGCTCAATACAAATTTGTTTAACAAAAGCAGTTGTAGATAGCTATGCTTCTACACAAAGAAATCTTTTCTACTTTTCTTTCCTCCAATGTAGAATGACCAAACTAATGGAACTAGCAAATCTTCACCCCAAAAGACCAAAAACAATAAAGCAGCACCATGTGAGAAAAAAGAGAAAAATAAAGGATATGTTGAATATACCATCATCTGCTTCACACGGGTAATTTTGTTTTGGATTATAAGATAAGGGTTTTGTATGTACTTTGTCTGATTGCTTAACTCAAATCATACCTCACTCTGACTTTTATTTCATCAGTCCACTGGTTTACCAGTGACTGATTATTTGCCAAATTCACAAGTATCCTTAATTCTCAAAGTTGACCAGCATTTGATACTATTGACTACCCCAGGTTTCAAAATTGTCCACCCTTAATTTTACATTCTCTTTTATTTCTCATCTTACTTTCTCTCTTCCTTCCTACTTTTTTCTTTTGTGACTTTCTCTGACTCACTTGCTTTTTTTTAAAATACTGGATTCCATATACTCCTGTCCATTGTCATTTTCTGTTCATATATTTATACTCCTTGTTAATATCATTAATTTTTTTATGGTTCACCTGTTGCAGCTAATAGATTCCAAATCTCCATCTCTAGATTTAACCTCCTGAGATCTAAAGTCTTCATTTCCAGCTTCCTATTTGCATACTCAGAGTGTCTTGTAGGCACTTAAGACATTATCCAACACAAAATTCATTTACTTTCCTTTCATTATCTCTTTCTCCTCCTGCATTCACAGTTTTGATGATGGCATCCATCACCAGTGTGTTTATATGAAATTTTGTTAATTTCTCCTAACTCCACTACCTGATACCAAACATTTTTTTTACTGCGAAGTACCCTACCTGGTAAAAGTTCACATGGCTTAGCACACAGGACCCACCTTTAAATATTTATCAAATATGTGATAAGTTCTCTGCTAAATATTATGTGGTTTGGATCATTCTTCCAAAGCTCAATGCTATCTTTTCAAACAGTGAGTTAATAGTCTTATAGGTAAGTAAGCCATATGCACAGATGACTGTTGCATTAGCAGTTATAATAAATGACATAAGAAGAAGATGTAATTAAGAATGAAGTGTTATGAGGAAGGAGAGGTCACAGCCAGTCAAGAAATTGGAAAGACTTTAAGAGAGAGGAGACATTTGAGCTGGGCTTGAAGGATGAGAGGCAAAACTTAGGCAGGGAAGAGATATCCAGTGTGAATGAAAAAGTGTTTCCAGAGGTAGGAAAATTTGGTGCGTAGGAATAGAAATGATGAAAGGGAAAGCTGGAAGGTTGTGGAGAGATCTGCCTTAAATGTTAAGTTATGGTGTTTGAATACATTGAGGGAACCATTGTAACGCCACTGATATTAAAAACAATTAAGAATTTCTGTCAGACTTTGTCACCTTGTAATAAACTTTCCAGGAAAATTATGTAGATGTTGGGTGATGGTCAGGGCTATGGGTACGAAAGAATTTTATTAGGTATAAATTAACTTCCGACTATGTCTTAAACTTTCAGTTAGAGTAGAGAAATTGCCAGTGAAATAGTACTTATTACTGTGTATTTCGTTTGAAATATATTGTCCTTTTTTTCCTTTTTCACCGATTATCTGACATTTTGCTTAACAAATTTTCTTTGAAATTATGGCAGAAATTTTACTTGCCTTTTTGCCATAGAATTCTATGTATTTTAATATCTTAATCAGATGAAAATTACCATTAATTGCAATTTTAATTTTATTCAGCTTTTCTACAATGTAAATTTCCCTTGAACTTGTAAGTAACTTTATAAATAGAGGAAGAAGTTTGTTAAAATTATCTTTTTACATTTTTAAAGGAATGGGTCTTTGGGTTTTTTAAAATTATTATTTCATGTTAAGTATACATAATATGATGCATATTTCCCACCTATGTATGTTTTGACACCACAGTCCCATGCTTTTGATCTGTAGCAGCACCAAACAATTAAAAATTAATACAGTTGACCCTTCAACAGCACGGGTTTGAACTGTGTGGGTCCACTTATATGCAGACTTTTTCTCAATAAATACTACAGTACTACATGATTTGAGGTTGGTTGAATCCCTAGATATGGATCCACAGATATAGAGGAACCATGGATATGGAAGGCTGATGAAGTTATATACAGCTTTTCAACTGCTGCAGGGTTGGGGCCCTTAACCCCTAAGTTGTTCAAGGGTCAACTGTAATGTGAACCAATTAAATTTTCCAATAGCCACATTAAAAGATAAAATTAATTTTAATAATATATTTTATCCAACTGATTATATCTGAAATGTTCACATATAATTAATATAAAATGTTATTAGAACGTTTTATATTTCTTTTTTCACACAAAGTTGTTAAACTCTGGTGTATATTTTGTACTTAGAGCATAAGTACAGCAACATTTCAAATGCTTATTAGCCACATGTGGCTTGTGGCTACTGCATTGACCTGCATAGGTTTATTATATATAGTATATAGAATACAGTGCATAAAATGCTTACATTAAACATAGAATGAACTTTTTTGCTTATTGGTAAATATCCTGAAGTTTAGAATCAATAGTCCTAAAGTCCTATTTCTGTCATTTACTGAGTGACTTTATGCAATTTCTTAACACCCTTTAGCCTCAAACTCCTTATCTGTCTAAACTAGGAATTTAATAATACCTATATGAGAACATTTGTTAGGATTTATTGAAGTTAAATGTAAGTTACTTTGTTCAATGCCTATAGTGTGTTTTATCAGTGTTAGCTTTTTAATTTTAAAGTAAATATGAAATGTTTTACTCAAAATTTTATTTGCAATTACAAAGTAATGCTGTGATTGTTTGTAAACAGCAGTTTACATCCAGTGTTGTTACCTTCGGATGTATTTGACCAACCACAACCTGTAGGTAATAAAAAAATTGAATTCCATATATCTACCGACATGTCAACTGCATTTAAGAAAGATTTAGAGAAAGAACAAAATTGTGAAGAACAAAATTGTGGTAAGCGTATTCTAGTTCTTTAACATGCTATGTAAAAATTCTTCTCAGTTTTTTTTGTATTAGAATTAAATTTTATATGTTTCTTTTTTTTAGTATTTGTGAATATATTTAAAATATGCAATTAGGTCTTTGTTAGTGTCTTAGAATACAATCCATTTTAAACTTTCTTATATAACTAAAATTGGAGCTTAGTGGTAAGATTGTCACAGTTACCTTTTGCTAGTAATGAACTCTAGGGTGAGGTTTAGTCTCATTTTTGCTGATGTTTACACTAAAAATGTGATAAAAGAGTTTCTTGTATTGATCTGTTTTTTCATTGCTTGTTATATGTGATGCTCTGGTTTTATTAGTACAGTTGTATTATTGGTTAGGAAAACAAGCAGTGTGATTGTTTTTTGAGTTGTAGATTTCATGTAAAATTTTTTTTAATCCAAAAGACATGGAAGATTGTTTACAAGATACTATTTGTTAAGTTTGAAGATAATGTATTGAAATTACAGATTTTTTTCTGCTTATTTTAAACATTAATTTGATGTTATACTACAGTGGCATTTCCTTGTTCTTTAATTTTTAAATTTCAGGAATAATACCAGCTTATAGAAAATATAATCAAAACAGGAGCATATAAAGTTTTAAAAAGTTAACACCTCAAACCCCACTGTTCCCTATCCCAATACTTAGAGATAACCATTGTTAATAATTCGGTATGAAAATAGTCCTTCCAGATCTTATCCTATACTTGTGTATAAACATTTTATTTTCCCTTACTTCTTTTTTTAAGTAGCCATCATGGATTACTTTTTTATGGCTGCATAGCACTCCATAGTATAGTTATAACAATCTTTATTTAATTATACTCTATTGATAGAAGTTGAGGTTGTTTCCGTTTTCTTTATTATTACAGCAAATTCTGGAATATACATTCTTGTACATATATCTTTGAGCACTTGTGTGAATATAGGATAGAGTTCTAGTAAGTATTGCAAATGTACTGAGTGATAAACTGTAACTGGTTTTAATTCCTGTCTCTGATGGTTAGTGAGAATGCATTGCCTTTTCAGATAGCTCCTTTTTTGTTTGTTTCAGTATTTATATTTGTATTTTTGTAAGGTTTTCTATCTTATCTCATGACTAATCACCCCTTGACACAAATTTTTATTTTTTTAAGTTTAATTTACTTAAGGACTTAGACCTTTGTGAGGGGGGGACAATTGTCCCATTCTGCATCAACGTAGAGTAATGCTGAATTAACAGTAAAAACAGTTTTAAAAGTTTTTTTTCTTACTAATGCCTTCAGGCCACAGGAGGTCTGTTGGTACGATGGCTTTCCTATGTTATGAGGAGACTTTTATAATCCTAAATATGGCATGTTATTTGCATCATTTTCACAGCTTTTTTAGGGTTTTGTTTGTTTTTTTAGGTAGTATAACTAGATTTTTTCTACTGAATGTTTAATCCTGTCCTTCCCAACCTTCTCCCCCAAGTCAGTTTAATTTTTGCTGAAGCTAAGATTCATGTTTTCTGAATGCAATCCATTATGTTGCTGTGTTGTAAATTTAAAATGTATAATGGTTTTTAATTTTCCTAATTGAATAATTAGGTGTGCAAATATTCTTTTTCCTGACTTTGATTATGATTGGCTCTTTTTTTTTTTTTTTGGTGGGAAGTATAATGGATGTTTTTTAGTACCCTCAAATGGAAGTGTCTTCTTTTATGATTTTCACGTTCTAGTGGCAGAGTTGAGTAGTCATGATAGAAACCATATGGCCTGCAAAGCCTAAAGTATTTACTGTTTGAACCTTTATAGAAAAAGTTTGCTTATCCTTGTTTCAGAGTATTGAGAAAAACACCAAAGAGTTTTAGTGCTAGAATATATCTTAAAAATTAAAAATGGAAAAGAAAAACTGTTTTGAAGGGAGGGATTTTTAATGGCTGATGTCAATGTTAACTCTTAGACTTACCTGCTTCTGAAGTTGATGCATCCAATATAGGATTTGGAAAAATCTTCCCAAAACCAAATTTGAGCATCGCAGAGGAGATTAAAGAAGACTCTGATGAAATGCCATCAGAATGTATTTCTAGAAGGGAGTTGGAAAAGGGCAGAATTTCTAGAGAAGGTAATTTTCATGAAATAAATGAGCATTTATTCCATTTTACATTTATTTGGCCCTTCAGAAGCAAAACAAATCTCTTCATGTTGTTTACTTTATTCAAAGCACATGCTTCAAAACATCTCTCCAGTTAATGATTTTTTTTTGTTTGTTTTTTTGTCTATACATGTATTTTTTATTTTTTTTTAACATCTTTATTGGGGTATAATTGCTTTACAATGGTGTGTTAGTTTCTGCTTTATAACAAAGTGCATCAGTTATACATATAACTTTTTATATAATATAATATGAATATGAATATAATATGAATAATGAAGTGATCACTTCATTATTAAGTAGTGTATTGTTTAGCCTCCATGTGTTTGTATTTTTTACAGATCTTTTCCTGTAATTGATATCTAGTTTAATGGCATTGTGGTCGGGAAAGATACTTGATACAATTTCAGATTTCTTAAATTTGCCAAGGCTTGATTTGTGACCCAAGATATGATCTATCCTGGAGAATGTTCCATGAGCACTTGAGAAAAATGTGTATTCTGTTGTTTAAAATCTTGCTCTTAAAGTCCACCTCCTCAATTTGGGATGATTCGTTGTCGGAAGGAAGGAAGGGAGGGAGGGAGGAAGGGAAAGAAAGAGGATAAAGTAAACTAAAATAAAGTTATAAAAATTAATTATTAAGAAAAAAATTTAAAAAAAACAACAGATGGATAGAACCCTAGGACAAATGGTGGAAGCAAAGCTATACAGAAAAAATCTCACACAGAAGCATACAGATACACACTCACAAAAAGAGGAAAAGGGGAAAAAAT
>NW_020173758.1:8813242-8817357 GCF_003031525.2 Neophocaena asiaeorientalis asiaeorientalis
TAGAACCTTAGGACAAATGGTGGAAGCAAAGCTATACAGACAAAATCTCACACAGAAGCATACACATACACACTCACAAAAAGAGGAAAAGGAAAGAATCATAAATCTTGCTCTTAAAGTCCACCTCCTCAATTTGGGATGATTCGTTGTCGGAAGGAAGGAAGGGAGGGAGGGAGGAAGGGAAAGAAAGAGGATAAAGTAAACTAAAATAAAGTTATAAAAATTAATTATTAAGAAAAAAATTTAAAAAAAACAACAGATGGATAGAACCCTAGGACAAATGGTGGAAGCAAAGCTATACAGAAAAAATCTCACACAGAAGCATACAGATACACACTCACAAAAAGAGGAAAAGGGGAAAAAATCATAAATCTCAAAGTCCACCTCCTCAATTTGGGATGATTCGCTGTCTATTCATGTATTCCACAGATGCAGGGTACATCAAGTTGATTGTGGAGCTTTAATCCGCTGCTTCTGAGGCTGCTGGGAGAGATTTCCCTTTCTCTTCTTTGTTCTCACAGCTCCCAGGGGCTCAGCTTTGGATTTGGCCCCGCCTCTGCATGTAGGTCGCCGGAGGGCGTCTGTTCTTCGCTCAGACATGACGGGGTTAAAGGAGCCGCTGATTCGGGGGCTCTGGCTCACTCAGGCCAGGGGGAAGGAGGGGCGCGGATTGCGGGGTGAACCTGCGGCGCCAGAGGCCGGCATGACGTTGCACCAACCTGAGGCCTGCTGTGCATTCTTCCGGGGAAGTTGTCCCTGGATCCTGGGAACCTGGCCATGGCGGGCTGCACAGGCTCCCCGGAAGAGGGGTGTGGATAGTGACCTGTGCTCACACACAGGCCCCTTGGTGGCGGCAGCAGCAGCCTTAGCGTCTCCCGCCCGTCTCTGGGGTCCGCGCTTTTAGCCGTGGCTCTGTGGCGTTCCTTTAAGCAGCACTCGTAATCCCCTCTCCTCGTGCACCAGGAAACAAAGAAGGAAGAAAAAGTTTCTTGCCTCTTCGGCAGCTCCAGACCTTTTCCCGGACTCCCTCCCAGCTAGCCCCAGCTAGCCGTGGTGCACTAATTCCTTCAGGCTGTGTTCACACAGCCAACCCCAGTCCTCCCTTGGTGCTCTGACCAAAGCCCGAGCCTCAGCTCGCAGCCCCGCCCGCCCCGGCGGGTGAGCAGACAAGCCTCTCAGGCTGGTGAGTGCTGGTCGGCACCGATCCTCTGTGCGGGAATCTCCCCGCTTTGCCCTCCGCACCTCTGTTGCTGTGCTCTCCTCTCCCGTCCGCCACCCACAGTCTCCGCCCGTGAAGGGGCTTCCTAGTGTGTGGAAACCTTTCCTCCTTCACAGCTCCCTCCCACTGGTGCAGGTCCCGTCCCTATTCTTTTGTCTCTGTTTTTTCTTTTGCCCTACCCAGGTACGTGGGGAGTTTCTTGCCTTTTGGGAGGTCTGAGGTCTTCTGCCAGCATTCAGTAGGTGTTCTGTAGGAGTGTTCCACGTGTAGATGTATTTCTGGTGTATCTGTGGGGAGGAAGATGATCACCATGTCTTACTCTTCCGCCATCTTCAGAACACCCTCCAGTTAATGTTTTTAATCACCACTTTTGGGTTTTAGTACTCATACTTTATAGGGAGGAAAAGTATCTCTCAGTATAATGTTTCCAGTCTATATTTGTTTGTAAGAATATTTTCATTCCTGAAACTTATATGACATGTTAAATCAGTGTGGCCCACAGTCTGGAATTCTGTATTCTGGTTACAGTTGACAGACCAACACAGTACTGTATCTGAGATGTATGCAGAGCAATTATTTGTCAAAAAAAAAAAAAATAGTTTTAATTATTTGGTGATTAAAAGCCTGTGTTTATGACTTTTATATCCTAATGTGATAGTTTTTTACTTCTTAACAGAGTTTTCTTGTTTTAGTATATTTTAGGAAAATATTTAGGGGTTTTAGATTGACATGTAACATATTATAATTTTTCCCATAATGGAAACAGGCTTCCAACTGACATATTTTTGCCTAGAACATCTAGTTGTCAGGAAAGATGGTTATTGTCACTAAATAGGAGTAGCTGTATAGAAATTCAGAAGCCACAGTTTCCCTGAAATACTTTATTATTACATTTGAGTACTTTATTTTTACATTTGAATATATTGGTGCTGGTAGTTTGGGAGATTGACTTTAAGCAAAATAATTACACAAATATTTGGTAGCATCTTTATTTGCTTTAGTTTTTTTAATAAAGTAACTCATCTTAAAGTTAAGCTTTACAGAGTTTTAACAGAAATATCTTATTGGATAAATTTTAGTTATTCTAGATGCCTGAAAGTTTTAAACTTTTCTTCATATTACCACTTTAGATTTTCAATGGGTATTTTTATCCCATTAGTAACATTGCCATTAATTTGTATGGTTTTAACATTTTCTTAATGCTTATTTTGTCTACTTAACAGATATATTTGAATGTCATTTTACTTTTTCTTTGAAAAATTGATGAAACTGTCTTAATTTTATATCCTTGTTTTGTTTTTATATAAGAAATGGAAACACTTTCAGTTTTTAGAAGTTATGAACCTGGTGAACCAAACTGTAGAATTTATGTAAAGAATTTAGCTAAACAAGTTCAAGAAAAGGTAAGTTGAAATTTATAAATTGGTTTTATTATTTTACATGTGTTTCCCCTGGCTTTCCTTATTAGTCTTTTCCTTTTTGAAATTCTAGGACCTTAAATTTATTTTTGGAAGATACGTTGACTTTTCGTCAGAAACACAACGCATAATGTAAGTGTCATGTATATTCTCAAATTGTGTTTTGTTTTTAATCTGTTAGAAATTAGCCCTTTTTTAAACATCATTTCCCCTTTAGAGATTAAAATTATATGAAGAAATTGCTCTTATCTTTTAGACATCTAGAGCAAGAGTCAACAAACTTCTTTTTAAATTGACAGTAAAAATTTAATATTTTTATACTAAAATATTACGATGTCTGTTGCAACTACTCAGTTTTGTCTTTGTTGCATTAAAGCGGCTGTAAACAATACATAAATGAATATTAATGGCTGTGTTCCAGTAAAGCATTATTTATAGAAACAGGCCTCAATCCCTAGCTCTAAAGCAGTGGTTCTCAAACTTTAACCTGTGTAAGAGCTTATTAAAACCATGTCCTTGATCTATCCCTAGACAGTCTGATATTCCAGGTTGAGATAGGGCCCATGAATTTGTGTTTCTAAAATGTGTATGGATGATGACTAAGCTGCTGGTCCAAAGAATACATTTTGAAAACTAGCATTTTAATGACTCATCCAGGAATATATAGCAGTCAGGCAGAGTTTTTTAGATTCTTACCATGGCAATAACTTCTCTTCGTTCAGTTGGGAAGGCTTCCAGTTTTATGAGTGCAAAAGAGAGGATATGATTTGTAAATGTTATAAAAGCTAATGTTTGGAGTTAGAATTTCATTCTTTAAAATTTTATAATTGGTTAACTCTAAAGTATGTAAGACCATGGCCATATAAATTAGAAGTAAAGAAAATTAGAAGAGGTAAGGAGAGAGACTTTTGAATGGAGGTAAATTAGAGAAATGACTAGTTAATTTTGCTTTAATCTTCATGTGAAACTAAATTTTTTTTTTTTTCTTGGCGGTACGTGGGCCTCTCACTGCCATGGCCTCTCCCATCGTGGAGCACAGGTTCCGGACGCACAGGCCCAGAGTCCATGGCTCACAGGCCCAGCCGCTCCGCGGCATGTGGGATCCTCCTGGACCGGGGCACGAACCCGTGTCCCCTGCATCAGCAGGCGGACTCCCAACCACTGCGCCACCAGGGAAGCCCGAAACTAATATTTTTAAAGTCTTATCTGGGCTATGTACCTTTTTATATAGGCATGCACAGTGAGCACCATGTCTTAAAAACCATGTCCATATTATATTCATTAGTGACAGATATATCTTATCAGGATACCAAAAGTTTATGTTGCTGGCCATGCAAAATACTGGCCCTTTTTCTTGTTGCTGCCTTTGAATCATGATTGTAAGGGGAAAATTTTTTTAAATAGATAATGTGTGTGTGTATATATATATAAATATATGTATGTGTCACATAGATATATATATATGTATCGTGTCTGTA